>NC_090937.1:834282995-834586026 GCF_040938575.1 Ambystoma mexicanum | reverse complement strand
TGACACTGTTTTCAGCAATGACATGGAGAGGGTGGCAGTGATAAAAAAAAAGACATCTGGGTTCTAGTGGCGCAGAAGGTGAGCGCCGTGGGCAACACCCCCCGCACCACAAAGGATTGCAGAAAAATGTGGGACGACCTGCAGCAGAGGATGCAGAGCATCCTCTCTGCTAATAGAAGCCAGGCCTTGGAGACAGGAGGAGGCCCATTTTCTCCCATGAAACTAATGCCGTGGGAGGAGACATGTGCAGCCATGAACGGCCCCGAAGACAACAAAGGGGTTGGAGAAATGGAATGCGGGGCAACGTCATCCGCTGATGGAGGTGAGTGTCCAAAGTCAATACTGCCAACGCCAATGTTATGAAAGTCACTGCTAAGGTCTGGCCAAGGAGTCATGGCATGGTCGGCCACACCCCACCCCGTTTAAATCATGCCGAAGCAAGTGAGACCCAGGCTAGTGCCAGGTGCGAGGCCGTAACCTACATGACACATACCACACAAAGTGGCCCATTCCGTGAGGCACACAGGGCAGTTGATGTAAACAGTGTGCATGTGAGCCAGCACAGTACCCGGCCAACATGAGTGACAAAGACATATGCATGCATTTACCACCCTAGTATTGAATAATGTGCCGTTCCCCACCCAAATGCGATAACCCACAAATATCTTTATGTGCTATTGTAGCCATGTCCAAATGCTCGCTCTCAAATCATCACTCATGCCGTCCCTCTCTTCCACCCCCACAGGCATTGAGCATGACAGCAAGAAGCAGGAGAGCAACTGGTCCAGCACCTCCAGGGGCCAAGGCAGGGGCCGCCGTCTCCCTGTGGGGAAGAGAACACCTGGAGGCACACCACCAGCTCCAGCAAGGCCTGTGGAGGGTGCACCACCCACACCCCCACCCCCACCCCCACCCCACCCTGCACTGGCGGCAGACCCATGCCCTACGCCGCGGTCTGAGGAATCGAGTGTGGCTGAGGAGGTGGCAGCCACGGCTCCCCTCGATGTTGCTGACAGCCCCATTTCCATCTGTGGAGCAACTGAGGAGGACACATTTGAAGTCTTCCACACCCCTGATGCCCAAACCAACCCCCAGGTCTCTTATAGTGACTCAGGTGAGACCGACACACCTGAGCTATCTGGGCAAGGAGCAACACAGGGACATGCCAGCCATTGATGCACCGCGGGCTGAGCAGCTCACAGGTCCGATCACTGACTTCATGCAGGACAATCGGCAGGCCAGGGAGGAGTGGCGGGATGAACTGAGGGCACTGGGCCAGTTCATAACAGACAGCACTAACCGGCTCTGTGAGGTCCTTGGCCGGATAACAGATGCTCTGGAGGCTGCACATCCTGCACAACAGCCCCAGCATGAGGACACCCCCTCAACTAGCAACTCAACCCAGACCAGGCCGCTCCGTCGGTCCCTCCGTACGATGCGCTGCTAGGACATGCCTCCCCCTGGCTCTGGGAGCGCACAGTGACAATACTGACATCCACATGTGGGCTATGTGGACCCTATGGGATTAGTGTGGGGTTGTTGTGGTGGGAGGGGGAGAGGGGTGAGGGTGTGTTTGGGAGTTGTGGTGGGAGGGGCAGGGGGAGGGTGTGTTTGGGAGTTGTGGTGGGAGAGGGAGGGGGTGAGAGTCTGTTTGGGAGCTGTGGTGGGAGCGGGAGGGGGATGAGGTTGGTGGAGGCTTTGTTTATCACGTTGAAATCTTCACTTTAAATACACCAGTTGTTCATCTAAAAAATGTGTCATTTAATATTGCACAGTGCATTAGTGTACATGTATCCCCACACCCAATACCCGATGTCCAGACATCCTCACACCCTCTGCTGACTTGTGTGTCAGAAATATTGTTCAATCAATGATAGCCGCACGGCACGTCCCTCCTGTACATCGGCACCGTGATATTGTCCTGCCACTTCTTCCTCCTCTCCCCTTCTTCATCATCTGGTGTTAGCAGTTCCATGTCAGGGGGCAGGGGCACGTTCCGACGGATGCACATATTGTGCAGCATTACACATGCCATGGTGATGTTGGCCACCTTCTCATGGCTGTAGATGAGTGCCCCACCCGACCGTATGAAGCAACAGGTCAAAGGTCTGCTCAATCACCACACCTGTACGGGAATGGGAATGATTGTAGTCCTCCTCGTGCCTGTTCTGTGGGTTTCGGACATGGGTCATGAGCCAGGCTTCAAGGATAGCCGCCATCACCTGCATCAGAGGCGAATGAAGGTAACTGTTCGTACATTCATGGCAGACAACTGTACTGGTCTTACATGGCAGCAGGTGATTTCTGCCCATATGCACATGTCCCTGGGTGAATTGACCCCATTTCTGGCCCCACTATGTGTCCTGTGCAATGGAATGATGGACGGGGTAGCATCTTTAAGATGGGCTATGGTGTGCACTCACAGCTTGTTGCACGTGCATCATATATGCATGCAGCAGTGTTGTACTGCAATCATTGATACGTTGTGTTCTGTGAGATTTAGTAGTAGGGAGTGTTGGCTGTAGTCAGTGGCATATTCGTCATTCTGCACTGATCAGTAGCATGGTGACTTGCAGCACTCCTATGGGTGTGCGGAACCAGTGACACGCTGTGGTATCCCTGTTAGGCTCACGTCAATGCACTCCCAGGGATGGCTGTCCTGTGTGATGAAATGCTGGAGGCAGTGACATAGTGCATATGCAGTGCATAGTGCAGGGCACCCTTACGGTGTGTGATGGCTGCCGAAGAGTGGTGCATGTGTTGTGGGATGTGGCCTGGTTACCTATTAGTCATGTGCCGTTTCACTTGCTTTGGGGCACAGTGTTTGGTGAGGTGCACATCGTGCACTGGCGTCAACATTTCCACCAAGGTGGAGTATGCATACCCCCCCTTCCCAACCAGGTGGAGTATGCATCCACCCACCTCACAACCCAGATGCACTGCCATGGCCCAGTCAGGCAACTTACCAAGCAGACAGGCACGTCGTCCAGCATGTCGCTCCATACAGCGTGGTAGTGTGGAGTTCCGCAGGACCAACGAGTCATGAGTTGATCCTGGATATCGGGCAAAGCAATTTGTGATGATATTGCTGGCATTGCATACCATCTGCACGTTGATGGAGTGGTATTGCTTGCGGTAGCTATATGCCACCTCCATGGCATGCGGGACCACCAACTCCACGTGGGTGCAGTCGAGGGCACCTATGCAATTTGGCATGCCTGCCAGTGCATGGAAGGCAACTTTTGTATCAGATATCTCCCGGGGAGTCAGTGGTAGGGATATGTAGTCCCTTGTGCGCTTGAGTAGGGCATCCAGCACTTGGTTCAGTATCCGGGAAAATAAGGGTTGTGATATGCCATGCATGTGCGCCACTGTGGGCTGGTAGGTGCCTGTGGCAAGGAAGTGGAGCACAGACACTACCTTCAGTAGAGGGGGGATGGCGGTGCATATTTCTATGAGGCTCACTATGTCATCATGTATCAGGTCCACTATGGTGGTGATGGTGTCACGGTCAAGCCGGTACAGGGTGTGGATCTGCTCTGGTGTTATGTTGAAGGGGATGGCTCTGATGCGAGGGATTGGTGGCTGCCAGCGTGGTAACGGTGGCTGCACTGGTGGGGCATGCTGGGCCTGTCTCACCCTCCTTCTCCTCCTGTGTCTCCTATGTGGTGGGGGCTGTGGTTGTTTTTATTGTTGTTGTTGTTGCTGCCTTGCAAGCAGAGCCTCCAGCTCCAGTATTGGTACTACTATTGGTATCATCTTGGTGTGGGAGGGGGTGTGGTGTGTGGGTGTGCTCCTTTTGTGCTGTGCAGACTCCATTGCCTCCACCTGTGCTGATTGTGTGCACCTGTGGCTCCTGGTAACACTTCTAAGGGTTCTTAACACCTTCTTGGAGATGCCGGTATTTACTACATGCCGGTAAGGTACTTTTTGGGCTTCAGTAGGCCGTTATTTGCATGTCTGCATGGCTTGTGATCAGCTCCGGTTTACGGCATGCCGGTAATGCCGGCTTGTTGTGTCATGCGTGCGTGCCTGGTCCGGTATTTATGGCATTGTAAATTACGATGCCGGAAATAGCGGTCTGGTTGGTCAGAATAGCCTGTAGCGGTAAGCGATGGCGGTAATCCATTACCTGCATCGTTTTACCTTACCTCCAACCTCGGAATGACCCCCATTAAGTAGTTAATGATAGACCTCCCGATCACCCCTGACATCTTGTTACCAACATTCTAAACACTACCCCTTTTAGGGACTGTTCATGATTTTTTTGAAGTATTTGATGTTATCAGTGATGTCATCAGTGACATTTGTGATGCCATCTTTCATATTCTGGGTGTTTCTCTTACCATTGCACAGTGGTGGTGTGAGTTATGGTTGCTTATAAGATCTGTTTTTTTTTTGTTTTACTTGCAACCATAATGTCCCTTCAACACTATTTGTTCATTGAATTTCATAGCTTTTTTATTATTGCAACTTAAACATAACATCTCTTTAACAACGTTTTTTCAGCGAATATAGAAAGATAGATAGATAGATAGATAGATAGATAGATAGATAGATAGATAGATAGATAGATAGATAGATAGATAGATAGATAGATAGATAGATAGCAAATGTCATGTATTTTATGTATAAATTGTTGAAAATATTTACAAATCATACAATGTATAGTTTGCATACTTTAGGACTTTCTTTGATTTGTGTTCTAGTTTGCTTATGTAATAATGTATAACACACTGTAGCATCAATGGGCATGAGTGGAAGCATGAACCCATTTGGAAAAAATGGTGACTTCAATTAGATATGCAAGGAATAACAAGTGTGTTTTTTAAATGTTTCTAATGGACATCAATGGGTATAAGAAGATAGCCAATATTCCAGAATCGGGAAACTATAAACAAAAAACAATTCTCAGTACATGGAAAATGTTTAGAATTGATGGGATATCAATGTTAGGCGGAAACCTGTGCAGTTCCCTCTGGGACCACTGCAAAAGATTTAGGGCTACATGCGTTTGGCGGTGAACCCACTTGGTAGCAGTCTGTACCACACAGATTCACTTGGTAGCTGTGGCTGAGCAGTCAGACTTCTCTCAAGAAAAGTTGAGCAGTATGTGGAGTATACAAAATAGGGCAATTCTTCACAGCAAGACAAGTAAACACGCAACGAGGCTTAGTGTAAAGATATTAAGGCATTTATTTATAACAGAACATCTATGAAAAACACTAAGGCAAATCACGGCAAACAAATCAAACACAGTTACTCTACGAAGTAGAAAACGAACAATCCCCCTAGCAATATTTCGACAACTCTAGGTTCTACTGGTATCACTCATTTTCAGACAGAGGTGTATACCTCAACCTAGATGACGCTCGAACATTAGTTAGGACGGAAGAGAAAAAGATAGGCAGGTCATGAAATCAACACAGTTCAATCCTTCGCGGATAAAATGTAAGGCAGGAAGGCAAGAATCACAATAGATCATAAAGTTCAGAGGCCAGGCCCACTCGGAAAGAGGCAAGGCGCGATGTCCAAAAAAGTCTCTAGAGGAGATGCATTCAAGTCTTTGTAGCAAATTGTTATCGGCAGGTTGAACCAGTTCAGAACTATAAATGAGAAAAGCTTGGAGGCGACCCAACGGAAAGGAGAGAATTAAGACACCTCGCTCAATCCGATCGAAAGGGAAGCCAGGCGGACACGGTACCTTATTGTGGAGAGGAGCTCCGGCGGGGGCAGATGTTCCTGGTCGTGGATGCACGTCGGGTCTTTGCCAAGAGTAGAGAGGTTCTCGTCGTCGAAGAAAAAGGTAGTCCGGTGCACCACCGGGGAAGAGACCAGCCGCGGAGTGCTCCATCACAAGGCACCACCTATTGGTCGCGGTACAGGGGTAGTGGCTATCCGGTTGCCGGGGTGCTCTGCACGGGTGTTAGGGAGAATTCTCTGTTTAGGTTGAATTTCCCTACCTAGTGAGTCCCCCAGCAGCTTTGCTGGATTTCTGGGGTTTCTTTTTTCTCCTGCCAGGAGTGAGACTCTTTTTTTTCCTCACTCTTGGGCATGTTTGAAGTGTGTTTCTTTGGTTTACCTTGTGTTGAATGGGCTATGGGGTCTTTTACCCCATAGGGCCACATGTGTTTTTTTGATATGGGTTACACAGCACCCTCCGTGCAGTAACCCAGGGGTGTCCTAGGGACTCCCCAACATAGACTCCATACCCTGGGACTGACTACTGTCTCCCAGGGCATGTAAAGTCACCAAAGACTTTACTAGTCTTAAATCCTGAACAGAACCAGTACAAACCATCATATTGTGGACGTACTGTCTGGGGCAATTCGATTGCCCCAGGGTCTGTTAGTCGAGGGGGCACGTCTCCGTCCCCCCTGATCGAGTTTTGGCTGGTGGCAGTGGAAACTACTTTTTATATTCGACCGCAAATATTTTCCTATGGGATTTCCCATTGTTTTAGGCTAACACATTTATTTATTTATTTACGGTAGCCTCAAACATACCGCCGGTTTATATATGTATTATTATAACTCCGGTTGGGATTTTTTGCCAAAACTTGATTCTAAAATGGCGTTGGCATTCGCCTCTGTAACTCTGACCCAAAGTGAAGCCCCTTGTCCCACTTTTGGCAGGCTTCTCCACAGAAGCCCTCCAAAGTGGTGCCACTCTGTCTGGGGTACTTAGGAGGGGTGGAGGGGGATTTAGGCACCCTGGACTGAGTTACCTAGGTAACTCAAGTCGCACTCCATCCTGATTGGCCCAAGTGGTGAGCCGGCCGGCTCACCACTTAGCATGTTTGAGTGACAGCTAGGCTGGGTGAATGGGGGTTTGCTGCATTAAAGCAGGGCTTTGGGGACTGGAACTTTAGAAGTCGCCACAGGACCTAAGAATCCAACGAGGGAAGAGCTGAGCCGACCTGCTACGACGACACCGCCGGTGGAGCCCTGCTGAACCGTCTCACCACTTTTCCCGACGACCGAGGAGAACTCTTAATGGAGTGGCTCCTTCCCTTGACTGGTGGGGACAACCAGTTTTCACCTTCTTTCCGCTTCTTCGAGGTATCTCGTGGCCGCCTTGCCAGTGCCAAGCACCCCGGCAACCGGAATACCCCCACTTTTACCACAACCGCGAAAGTCGGTACAACCCTTTAACCGGAGGACTCCGCGGCTGGTTTCTTCCCGGGCAGTGCAACGACCTTCTTCTTCTGCTCTTCAGCGAGATCTTCTTCTCCCCTGACCGACGTCGAGCCTTGCTGCCACTGCCTGGAACAACTGCCACCGCTGGAGGATCCTTCCCGTTTAAGGTACCGTGTTCCGCCTGGCTTCCCTTGCCACCGATTGTACGGGGTAGTTTTAGCCCCCGGCTTTCGAACCTGGGACCGCCTGGGACACCTTGGCTAAACTTTCTAAGCCTCTCTAAACTCTTTTCCAAACTCTTTTGCAAGACTCTGAATCCCTAATAACTGTGTGATCTTGGGCACGTTTTCGCTCTGTCTACTCTAAGAGTGGGCCCTGCCTAGTGACTTTTGCTCACCTGTGACTTTGTGCTTCCCTGAACTTGCTGAAAGTGTTCTTGACCTTAGAGTGGTGTGTTTAGCCTATTTCTGCCCTCTCTTCCTCCCTTCTTAAAAAAACCTACTAGAGGGTCATCTGAAGTTAAGCACTCACCTCTGTTTGAATTATGTGGTGTTAACCAAGAGTTGTCTAGTTAGGAACAAGGGTTGGGACTGTTTTTCATATAACTATGTTTGGAGTGTTTTACTATATATTGCTAGAGTGTTTTCAACTTATGTGTTCTTAAAATAAATAACTATATACTTTTGAAACCAAGCTCTGGTCAGTGTTTGCTTGTGCTATTGTGTCTGAGTACATATTGTGTATACTTTGCATACTGCCTAAATCTTCTTGAGGGAGGTCTGACTGCTCAGCCACAGCTACCAGAAAAATCTGGGTGGTACAGACTGCTACCAATTGGGTTTACTGCTATACCTGTAGTCCTAAATCTTTTGCAGTGTTCCCCAAGGGAACTGCACAGGTTTCTGCCTAACACTGGTGTACAGCGGTGGGATTTGTATTGAGTATACATTTTGGTGTGCTTTAGATACCTTAGTGCAACTAACCACAAAGCTTAGCGCTGTAAAAGTAATCCTCTAACATGTCAGTTATAGAAAGCTATAGTCAAGAGTCCCTTGCAGCCAAAACTGCTGATTGTTTAAGAGTGCTCTGTAAACATAAGGATCTCATGACTAAGGGCAAGAAAATGGAGCTGATTGAAAGATTGTTATCTAACCAAAGTCTGGGTGATGGTTCAGAGGAACCTACCACTCCAGCAAATGTAGATGACAGTATTGAAATTGACATAGAACAAAATGTTGATGATTTTGAGGAAGAGTCAGAAGAGGAGGGTGAGGCTGTTGTGACTGTCCCCCCTAGGCCTCTGCCTGCTCTACCTGCTGTGCCTACTGGGCCTTTACCAGGTCCCACATTTAGTCCTCAGTACTTTGAACTGGAGAAAATGAAACTAGAATTGGAGTATAAAAAGCTTAATGCTCAAACTGAAAAAGAACTAAGGCTAAGGGAAATGGAGCTCAAGTATGAGCTTGAAATGAAGAAATTATCTGTTGAGAATGCTTCTCTCTCTGGCTCCTCTAGAAGTTCCAGTCCTAAAAGACCCCGGATGCCTAAAGAATTGGTTGGTATGTATGAGCCTAAGTTGGATGTGTTGGATTGGTTGTCTCTATTTGAATATAATCATGGGCTCCAGAACATCACAGGAAATGACTTACTCACCTGGTTGTTCTCTAGGCTTCCCCCTGTTGCAACTGATGTGGTAATGGAGATGGGGGAGGAGGATAAGAAGGACTATGAATGTGTGAGACTAGCTTTGATAGCTAGGTTTGGGAAGACCCCTTCCCAGTATCTTAAGAGGTTTAGAAGCCTCAAAAAGCATGATGGTACCCCTTGGGCTACCTGGGTGAGTGAAGGGTTGAAAAACTTAGAGGGATGGATTAAGGGTTACAAGGTGAACACTTATGAAGGTATGAAGAATTTGTTTATGTTGGAGACTATTTATGATGCCTGCTCTCCTGAGCTCAGACAACACTTGGCTGATTCCAAGGAATCAGATTCCCGGAAACTAGCTAGGGCTGCTGACTTGTGGGTTGCCAACAGGGCCACTCACAAGGATTATGGGGTAACTCAGAAAAAGGATGGGGAGAAACAGCCTAAAAAGGACTCCAAAGAGAATTCTAATACTACAAATTCCAAAGAGGGCCCCAAACAAAACTATAAGGGTAAGCCACAAGGGAAACCGAATCAGGCTAGTGTACCTTCTGGTCCTAGACCAGAAGGAGGTCAGAACAAGCCTCCATTCCAGCGAGCCTTTGGCTCATGCTTTGTTTGTAAGGCGACTGACCATGTGAAAGGAGATCCCAGATGTAAGGGTAAACCTTCAGGGGTCCAGCTTGCCTCCTTAGTCTTCACTCCAGAAGAGGAAGTACATATGGCAAGTGGAAACTTTCTATTACTGGCTGATGAACCCACTGGAATCTCAGCTAGTGTTTCTTTAGTCTCTCTGGGGTTGTGGGAACAACAGAATTTAGATGTCTATAACTCTATCCCAGATAATACTAAAGAGTATTATAAGGACAGTGTCCAGGTGAATGGTCAGGAGACTCCTGCCATTAGGGACACTGGAGCCAGCATAACTGTGGTGGATGAATCATTTTTCAAGGCAGAGGATGTTGCTAAGGCACCCAAATGCCTCACCAAGTTAGCTGGTGGGCCTGTGCAGATGTGTCCCCAGTTACCAGTTCTCATTCAATGTAATGATATGGCTGTGAAAATACCTGTCAGTGTACAATGTGAAGTGCCAGGTAGGGTTCTGTTGGGTAATGACCTCAAAGCTCTTGGAGTTGTGTCACATACCCCCAGACCACCTAGTAAAAGGTTACAGGAGCTCACAAAACCTGCAAGAGAGAAAACCCTGAGAGGGTTATCTCAGGAGATGATGACAGAGATCACTCCTATCCCACTGGAGCAACTTACTGCAGTAACTACCAGATCAGGAGCAAAGGGGCAACCCAAGACTCCTAGGAAAAAGCCAGCAGCAAGCACTCCAGTGCTTCCAACAAGGACTTCCCCTAGGTTGTCCAAAGTTACACCTGTAACTCCACCTCCAGCTGAGGCTGAGAGGGAGGTACAACCCTGTGTGGTTGAACTAGACTCTGAAGAAGAGCTAGAAGGAGGCCCAAACCTTATTGGAGATTTGGACCCTGAGGACCATCCTGAGCTGCAGTCTTTACTGGCAGAAGGTGGGCCTAGCAGGGCAGCTTTTCGTAAGGGACAAAGAGAATGTCCAACTCTGGAAGGCCTCCGCCACCAGGCAGCTTCTCAGGCTGATGGGCAAGAGCCTGGGAAGTAAAGGTTGCACTGGGAAGATGGCCTCTTCTACAGTGAACCAACGGAGTCTGAACCTGGAGACTACAAACGCCTTGTAGTCCCCCAAGAGAACAGACCACAGTTCTTACAACTAGCCCATGAGATACCTTTGGCTGGTCACTTGAGTTTCAAGAAGACCAAGGAAAGGCTCTCTCTTTACTTTTATTGGCCAAAGATGGGGGCTGAGGTAGATAGATATTGTAAGAGCTGCCATACCTGCCAGACTTCTGGTAAGGTTGGTTCCAAGAATGTGGCACCTTTAGTGCCTCTCCCAGTTGTGGGAGTCCCATTTGAGAGGGTAGGGATTGACATTGTTGGTCCCCTTGATCCCCAACCTCCTCAGGCAACAGGTTTATACTTGTTGTAGTAGACCATGCTACTAGGTACCCTGAGGCAATTCCTATGAGAACTGTTACAGCTCCGGCTGTGGCTAAGGCCCTCCTTGGTATTTTTACCAGGGTTGGGTTTCCTAAGGAAGTAATCTCTGACAGGGGGTCAAACTTTATGTCCCACTACATGAAAGCTATGTGGAAAACCTGTGGAGTTACTTACAAGTTCTCAACAGCATACCACCCTCAGACAAACGGGTTGGTTGAGAGGTTCAACAGAACCATGAAGAGCATGATAGGTGCTTTAGAGGAACCCCTTAAAAAGAAGTGGGACCTTCTACTGCCATGCCTTCTCTTTGCTTATAGAGAAGTCCCTCAGGAGGGAGTAGGTTATTCTCCCTTTGAGCTTCTCTATGGCCATCCAGTCAGAGGCCCATTGGCCCTGATTAAGGAGGGATTGGAAGGTGCTCCTCCCCTCAAGCCAGTCAGAGTGACTGACTATGTGATAGGTCTCCGGAGGAGAATGTCACACATGATGGCAGAAGCAAGTGACAACTTGAAAGCTGGCCAAGCTCTGGTCAAACATTGGCATGACCAGAAGGCTAACATGGTTGAGTTTATTCAAGACCAGCTAGTTCTACTTATGCTCCCAACAAGGCAGAGGGCCTTGCAAGACAAATGGATGGGACCCTTCAAGATTGTGGGAAAACTTGGAGAGGTCAACTATCTGGTGGATCTGGGCAGACCCAGGGAAGCTCCTAGAGTCTTCCACACCAACCGACTAAAAGCATACATCTCCAGACCTGACGTAGGGGCCTTGCTCCTAGCTTCAGCTGCAGAGGAAGAAGAGAGTGAATCTCTCCCTGATCTCCTTAGAGGTGTGCCTTTAGATGAAAAAGTTAAAGGAGTCAATCTCTCTTCAGACCTGACACCTGAGCAACAAGAGGAGTGCAAATCTATGTTAAATCAGTTTGCCTCCCTGTTCTCACTTTCACCAGGCTTGACCCCTTGGGGCCAGCATGATATACTCACTGGTGACTGTCTGCCAGTCAAAAGCAGAGGGTACAGAATGTCAGAACATATCAGAACCCACATCAAAGGAGAGGTCAAGAAGATGCTTGATCTCGGGGTAATAAAGCCCTCTACTAGTCCATGGTCTAGCCCAGTTGTGTTAGTACCAAAGGCAGGATCCAAAGACTTGAGATTCTGTGTGGACTATAGAGCTCTAAATGCAGTCACTAAGACTGATGCCCACCCTTTGCCCAGGACAGATGAGTTGGTGGATAAACTTGGTGCAGCCAAGTACCTCAGCACATTTGACCTTACGTCAGGCTATTGGCAAATAGCCCTGACAGACCATGCCAAGGAGAAAACTGCATTTTCAACCCCAGTTGGCTTGTACCAGTTTAAGGTCATGCCTTTTGGATTAAAAGATGCACCTGCCACATTCCAAAGGATGGTGAACCAAGTTCTGGCTGGGATGGAAGATTTCTGCATGGCATACTTGGATGACATTGCAGTCTTCAGCCACTCCTGGGAGGAACATGTGAACCACCTAGGACATGTGTTGCAGGCTCTTGAACAGGCCCATTTGACAATCAAAGCCAGTAAGTGCCAGATTGGTCAAAGTAAAGTAGTCTACCTTGGGCATGAGGTAGGAGGTGGAGAAATAAGACCTTTGCTCAGCAAGATTGAAGCTGTGCAAAATTGGACAACACCAACTACTCAAACCCAAGTGAGAGCCTTCCTAGGCCTCACTGGGTATTACAGGAATTTCATTGAGAACTATGGGACCATAGCTTCTCCACTGAATGTAATCTCCTCTCCTAAATTCGCCAAAAAGGTAAAATGGAATGAGGAGTGCAATCAGGCCTTTGAAAAACTGAAGAAAGCTCTTTGCCAAGCTCCAGTACTAAGAGCTCCTGATTACCACCAAACTTTCATTGTACAAACTGATGCTTCCAATGTAGGTATAGGTGCAGTTCTAAGCCAACTGGATGAAAAGGGTAGGGAGCACCCCATTTGCTTCATCAGTAGGAAACTGAAGGATCCTGAGACAAGGTGGGCAATAATCGAAAGAGAATGCTTTGCTATTGTGTGGGCACTGAAGAAGTTTAGGCCATACTTGTATGGTTCTACTTTTGTTATTCAGACTGACCACCAACCCTTGAGATGGTTAATGCAAATGAAAGGGGAAAATCCAAAACTATTGAGATGGTCAATCTGCCTGCAAGGGTTTGATTTCACCATTGAGCACAGGTCAGGGTGCCACCATCAAAATGCTGATGGACTCTCTAGGATGTATATCATCGACTAGAGGTATGAGGTTCATACAGGAGTGGATTAAATCCTCCTGTCCCTTAGTCTGGGGGGGGCGAGTGTTAGGGAGAATTCTCTGTTTAGGCTGAATTTCCCTACCTAGTGAGTCCCCCAGCAGCTTTGCTGGATTTCTGGGGTTTCTTTTTTCTCCTGCCAGGAGTGAGACTCTTTTTTTTCCTCACTCTTGGGCATGTTTGAAGTGTGTTTCTTTGGTTTACCTTGTGTTGAATGGGCTATGGGGTCTTTTACCCCATAGGGCCTCATGTGTTTTTTTGATATGGGTTACACAGCACCCTCCGTGCAGTAACCCAGGGGTGTCCTAGGGACTCCCCAACATAGACTCCATACCCTGGGACTGACTACTGTCTCCCAGGGCATGTAAAGTCACCAAAGACTTTACTAGTCTTAAATCCTGAACAGAACCAGTACAAACCATCATATTGTGGACGTACTGGCTGGGGCAATTCGATTGCCCCAGGGTCTATTAGTCGAGGGGGCACGTCTCCGTCCCCCCTGATCGAGTTTTGGCTGGTGGCAGTGGAAACTACTTTTTATATTCGACCGCGAATATTTTCCTATGGGATTTCCCATTGTTTTAGGCTAACACATTTATTTATTTATTTACGGTAGCCTCAAACATACCGCCGGTTTATATATTTATTATTATAACTCCGGTTGGGATTTTTTGCCAAAACTTGATTCTAAAATGGCGTTGGCATTCGCCTCTGTAACTCTGACCCAAAGTGGAGCCCTTTGTCCCACTTTTGGCGGGCTTCTCCACAGAAGCCCTCCAAAGTGGTGCCACTCTGTCTGGGGTACTTAGGAGGGGCGGAGGGGGATTTAGGCACCCTGGACTGAGTTACCTAGGTAACTCAAGTCGCACTCCGTCCTGATTGGCCCAAGTGGTGAGCCGGCCGGCTCACCACTTAGCATGTTTGAGTGACAGCTAGGCTGGGTGAATGGGGGTTTGCTGCATAAAAGCAGGGCTTTGGGGACTGGAACTTTAGAAGTCGCCACAGGACCTAAGAATCCAACGAGGGAAGAGCTGAGCCGACCTGCTACGACGACACCGCCGGTGGAGCCCTGCTGAACCGTCTCACAACTTTTCCCGACGACCGAGGAGAACTCTTAACGGAGTGGCTCCTTCCCTTGACTGGTGGGGACAACCACTTTTCACCTTCTTTCTGCTTCTTCGAGGTATCTCGTGGCCGCCTTGCCAGTGCCAAGCACCCCGGCAACCGGAATACCCCCACTTTTACCACAACCGCGAAAGTCGGTACAATACTTTAACCGGAGGACTCCGCGGCTGGTTTCTTCCCGGGCAGTGCAACGACCTTCTTCTTCTGCTCTTCAGCGAGATCTTCTTCTCCCCTGACCGACGTCGAGCCTTGCTGCCACTGCCTGGAACAACTGCCACCGCTGGAGGATCCTTCCCGTTTAAGGTACCGTGTTCCGCCTGGCTTCCCTTGCCACCGATTGTACGGGGTAGTTTTAGCCCCCGGCTTTCGAACCTGGGACCGCCTGGGACACCTTGGCTAAACTTTCTAAGCCTCTCTAAACTCTTTTCCGAACTCTTTTGCAAGACTCTGAATCCCTAATAACTGTGTGATTTGGGCACGTTTTCGCTCTGTCTACTCTAAGAGTGGGCCCTGCCTAGTGACTTTTGCTCACATGTGACTTTGTGCTTCCCTGAACTTGCTGAAAGTGTTCTTGACCCTAGAGTGGTGTATTTAGCCTATTTCTGCCCTCTCTTCCTCCCTTCTTAAAAAAACCTACTAGAGGGTCATCTGAAGTTAAGCACTCACCTCTGTTTGAATTATGTGGTGTTAACCAAGAGTTGTCTAGTTAGGAACAAGGGTTGGGACTGTTTTTCATATAACTATGTTTGGAGTGTTTTACTATATATTGCTAGAGTGTTTTCAACTTATGTGTTCTTAAAATAAATAACTATATACTTTTGAAACCAAGCTCTGGTCAGTGTTTGCTTGTGCTATTGTGTCTGAGTACATATTGTGTATACTTTGCATACTGCCTAAATCTTCTTGAGGGAGGTCTGACTGCTCAGCCACAGCTACCAGAAAAATCTGGGTGGTACAGACTGCTACTAATTGGGTTTACTGCTATACCTGTAGTCCTAAATCTTTTGCAGTGTTCCCGAAGGGAACTGCACAGGTTTCTGCCTAACAACGGGCAATCAGACCACTGCGTCCTGAGGCGAATAAAAAGCAAAGGGGGCTGGTTGTTCCCACCAGCCAGGGGAAGAGACTCTCCGGCAGGGAGATCTCCTCTGTCGTCGGGAAGTGGTGAGTCGGATCCGCAGGGCTCCACCGGAGGTGTCGTCGTGCAGGTCGACTCAGCGTTACCCTCGTCGGATTCTTAGGTCCTGTGGCGACTTCTGAAGATCCAGTCCCAAAAGCCCTGCTTTTATGCAGAAAACCCCCATTCATTCAGCCTAGCTGTCAATCAACACATGCTAAGTGGTGAGCGGGAACGCTCACCACTTGGGCCAATCACTCCAGAGTGCGACCTGAGTTGGCAAGGCAACTCGGTCCAGGGTGCCTAAACCCCCTCCCACACCCCTGAGGTTACCCAGACAGAATGGCACCACTTTGGAGGGTCTCTGTACAGAGGCCCGCCAAAAGTGGAACAAAGGGCTCAACCTTTGGTTTAGGAGTCACAGAGACGAACACAGACGCCATTTTAAAAAACCGAGTTCTGGCAGAAAATACCATCCGATAAACTTATTTAGGATAAGTAGACCGGTGGTACGTTGGAGGTTAACGAGAAAAAGTATCAATCTCCAACAATGGGACGAATCCCATAGGGTTATGCTCGGGGTCGAACATAACAAGTAGTTTACACTGCCACCAGCCAAAACTCGATGAGGGGGGACGGGACAGTGCCCCCTCGAGTAACAGGTCTAGGAGTAATCGAATTACCCCTACTAGAACGTCCACAATAAGATGGTTTGTACCAGTCCTGTTAGTAAATTTAGGTCTAGTAAAGCCAATGGTGACTTTACATGCCCGGGGAGACAGTAGTCAATCCCCGGGTATGGAGTCTATGGTGGGGGTCCGCTAGGACGCCCCAGTGTTACGGCACGTAGGGTGCGATGTAACACACATAGAAAAACGTATGAGGCCCTATGGAGTAAAAGACCCCATAGCCCATCGAACACATTGACATCTCAAAGGAATTACACACACATACATGTCCAAGAGTGGGAGAAAAGAGTCTCACTCTTGGCAGGATGGAAAAAAACAAACTCCAGAAATCCAGCAAAGCCGCTGGGGGACTCACTAGGTTAGGAAATTCAGCCTAAACAGAGAATTCTCCCTAACAATCAAGGCAAGAGATCAGAATTACAAGTAGTTTGAAAATTACTGTCTATTTTAAGTTTACAATACAGGGTCCTGAAGGTGAAGCAACCTATCACAAAGTGGATATGTACTTGAACAGGATGTCAATGAAGGGAATTCAACGTAAGTGTAATTGGCTGTAATTTGGCCAAGCCTCAAACAACAGACAAACATGTTCCTGAAGTCATGGCCAGATGTGTAAAGGCCTATATAATGAAATACAAATCTGATGTAGGATTAATGGCAAGGATGTCTATATGCTTTGAAAAGCTAACAATCCTCAGTCCCTGATGTCATTGACATCTTCCGGACTGAAGCCATGTGAAACAGTATGGTAGAGGCAATTCTACTCATAATCTCTGCATGTCTCTTTATCTTGCAAGTCATGACAGACAAGTAGTAGTGATGATGATAACATGTATTCCGTTCTGTACAAATAGTTTCTATGTGAAAATGTGTGTGGTGCTGTACATGTGGCAATAGGGATGTGCATGGATGTGACCGATGGTGCTCTGCTGGGTGATGTTTCAGGATTAGGTGATAAGTGATTGCGGAGAGGAGGGGAGATGAGAATGAATGTGTTGTGATGAATCAAAGGACTTTGTCTCTTCTACCCAAAGGGGACACGCCCTGTGAGGCAAGGGAGGTGAGCCTGCTCTGCAACACCCTCACAAGGGTGAGACCTCACTGGGAGAGACTCCCCTTAGGGGAAAAGGACTCCCAATCCTGTCAGGAACACTCTAATCCAGTACAGACAACGTCCTACATGGGGCTCTCTGGAATGCCAAAAAGTTTCAAATAGCAAAAATTGGATTAAAAAATAAGGTATGTAATTTTCAACTGGAAAGAGAGCTTTTCTAAATGAAAGTATCCATCCCACAGAGACGAGGATGTTGAAGAGCAAGCATATATTGAACTAGGAGGCGAATGAGAGGAAGAGATGCATACGTGAACAGGGGAAGGCCCCTACGAGCATCATAGCAGAATGAGGCAGATTGGAGGGGAAGCGCAGAGCCGTCCTGTTCAAACCATAATTGAATGAAGGGAAGCTGAAATGCCACAGAACTGCTGTAATGCCAACAACAGAGAGAGAGAGAGGGTAAAACCAGAGAGAAACTGTAGAACCACGAAGGCAGTAGTGGAGAATGACGGAGGCTGAGCAGAAGTTGAGGCATAGCCGCAAATGAGTCGTGGTGGTTCAGGGGCCTGTGGAACAGTGCTGAGACCACAGTAAGAGAGCAAGAAACAGTCAGGCTGGGTGCCGAAAAATTGAGAGAGATAGCATGGGAATGAAGTACAGAGCACGAATACCAGACAAAGTGAACTGATAACCAAGCAAGACAAGAAGGACATTCACAGATGTGGTCAGAGTCTGGAGAAGTCTCCCAATGTTAAAGGAAGTAACGGGGAGAAAGGGTGGCCAAACGGGAATTATAACACAGTTGGGGATACTCGTCCCAGCATAAATACTGAAGTTTGGAAAAAACTACTTGATGAACTATAAATGCAGAAAAGTTAGAAAGGGAGAAGCAGAAAACCATGAAGGGGGCTGTGGAAGAGCCTGGAGAATAATACCTCATTACCAGAGAGAGGGCGTCATTATGACTCTCACGGTAGTTGTGCCGGTAAATACCAGCACGGCTTATGCCGGAGTCATGAATTTTCTGGCACCCGGCAATGGGCAATTACCAGGGCATTACAGCTCCGGCCGACGTGGTAATTGCCCATTGTGGGGCACCCTAAAAAATTACTCCCCATTCCCATTTGTGTCCCATTGGACTCAACGGGAATGAGGAGGATGGATGCACCGGTACCATTCATGTATGGTGCTGGTGCATCCGTCGAGGTCTGCAAGCGGTTGCTGTTCTGCCCGCAAGGTCAGACCTGGTGGGCTGGAAGGCACCCGCTCGCAGAACAGTGGTACCGGCAAGCTTACCAGTACCCTTTTTTTTTCGGACCGGCAAACTTGTAATGAGGCCCAGAGTCCCCATATGGATGGATTAACAAACAAAGGAACAAAATAAAGAATTAATGTGATGAAGTAAAAACCAGAGAAACCAATAAGATAACAATATCACAGACTAAGAGGGTAATTCATAGAAATTCGCACAAAAGTGGCGCACGCGGCTTGCACACAGTGTTTCATCGCACAGCGTATTCATGGATTTTAGCCTCCGAAACCAGCCGTGGCGCAGAGTGGCGCAGCGACCCTGCAGCAGTGCCAGTTACACCCCCAAGAACGCCCTCGCGAAAGGAATAGCCTTCAAAATTCCCAAATCATCGCAAAGGGCTGCGCTAACCCTGGACCAGTTCACAGGGCTGCCAAACAGCAAACCCCAAGCGGGGAGCGTGTTTTTCAGTGGTTCTCGGGAAGTTTCACACGCAATTGTCCTGGGTACGTGTACATCAGGGGTGCGTGGGAAGTAACACACGCGATTCCATCAGGGCACGTGTATTCCAGGGGGGCGCGGGAAGTATCACACGCAAACACAGCAGGGTACGTGCATTTCAGGGGTGTGCGGGAAGTATCACACGCGATTCCATAGGGTATGTGTATTAAAGGGGTGCGCGGGAAGTATCACACGCAAAAACAGCAGGGTACGTGCATTTCAGGGGTGCGCGGGAAGTATCACACGCGATTCCATCAGGGTACGTGTATTCCAGGGGTGCGTGGGAAGTATCACATGCAAAAGCAGCAGGGTACGTGTATTCCAGGGGTGCGCGGGAAGTATCACACGCAAAAGCAGCAGGGTACGTGTATGTCAGGGGTGCGCGGGAAGTATCACACGCATTTCTATCAGGGTACGTGTATTCCAGTGGTGCGCGGGGAGCACCACATGTGAATTGCACGTGTGGGTCCTCCCAGGTGTTCCCTCTACTCCCTCCACGGCCCCTGCAGGCGGCCCACACCACAGGGGACTACCATGCACTACTGCCCACCAACCCATGTCCCCCTGCACCCCCAGCCCCCAGCAGTGCAGGGCACCCTCCACAAGGCCCCCATTCATATCTCCCATCACCCCCACCCCCCAGCATCCAGGGGCACCCTCCACCAGGCCCCCACTCATGTCTCCCATCACCCCCACCCCCCAGCATCCAGGGGCACCCTCCACCAGGCCCCCACTCATGTCCAACTCATGTCTCCCAGCACCCCCACCCCCCAGCAGTGCAGGGCACTCTCCACCAGGCCCACACTCATGTCCCCCTGCACCCCCACCCCCCATTATCCAGGGGCACCCTCCACCAGGCCCCCACTCATGTCTCCCATCACCCCCACCCCCCAGCAGTGCAGGGCACCCTCCACCAGGCCCCCACTCATGTCTCCCATCACCCCCACCCCCCAGCATCCAGGGGCACCCTCCACCAGGCCCCCACTCATGTCCAACTCATGTCTCCAAGCACCCCCACCCCCCAGCAGTGCAGGGCACCCTCCACCAGGCCACCACTCATGTCTCCCAGCACCCCCACCCCCCAGCATCCAGGGGCAGCCTCCACCAGGCCCCCACTCATGTCTCCCAGCACCCTCACCCCCCAGCAGTGCAGGGCACCCTCCACCAGGCCCCCACTCATGTTTCCCATCACCCCCACCACCCAGCATCCAGGGGCAGCCACCACCAGGTCCCACTCATGTCCAACTCATGTCTCCCATCACCCCCACCCCCCAGCAGTGCAGGGCACCCTCCACCAGGCGCCCACTCATGTCTCCCATCACCCCCACCCCCCAGCATCCAGGGGCACCCTCCACCAGGCCCCCACTCATGTCCAACTCATGTCTCCCAGCACCCCCACCCCCCAGCAGTGCAGAGCACCCTCCACCAGGCCCCCACTCATGTCCAACTCATGTCTCCCAGCACCCCCACACCCCAGCAGTGCAGGGCACCCTCCACCAGGCCCCCACACATGTCTCCCATCACCCCCACCCCCCAGCATCCAGGGGAACCCTCCCCCAGGCCCCGACTCATGTCCAACTCATGTCTCCCATCACCCCCACCCCCCAGCATCCAGGGGCACCCTCCACCAGGCCCCCACTCATGACCAACTCCTGTCTCCCAGCACCCCCGCCCCCTAGCAGTGCAGGGCACCCTCCACCAGGCCCCACTCATGTCCAACACATGTCTCCCACCACCCCCACCCCCAGCAGTGCAGGGCACCCTCCACGAGGCCCCCACTCATGTCTCCCAGCACCCCCACCCCCCAGCATCGAGGGGCATCCTCCACCAGGCCCCCACTCATGTCTCCCATCACCCCCACCCCCCATCAGTGCAAGGCACCCTCCACCAGGCCCCCACTCATGTCTCCCATCACCCCCACCCCTCAGCATCCAGGGGCACCCTCCACCAGGCCCACACTCATGTCCAACTCATGTCTCCCACCAGCCCCACCGCCCAGCAGTGCAGGGCACCCTCCACCAGTCCCCCACTCATGTCTCCCAGCACCCCCACCCCCCAGCATCGAGGGGCACCCTCCACCAGGCCCCCAGTCATGTCTCCCATCACCCCCACCCCCCATCAGTGCAGGGCACCCTCCACCAGGCCCCCACTCATGTCTCCCATCACCCCCACCCCCCAGCATCCAGGGGCACCCTCCACCAGGCCCCCACTCATGTCCAACTCATGTCTCCCACCACCCCACCCCCCAGCAGTGCAGGGCACCCTCCACCAGGCCCCCACTCATGTCTCCCACCACCCCCACCCCCCAGCAGTGCAGGGCACACTCCACCAGGACCCCACTCATGTCTCCCATCACCCCCATCCCCCAGCAGTGCAGGGCACCCTCCACCAGGCCCCCACTCATGTCTCCCATCACCCCCACCCCCCAGCATCCAGGGGCACCCTCCACCAGGCCCCCACTCATGTCCAACTCATGTCTTCCAGCACCCACACCCCCCGGCAGTGCAGGGCACCCTCCACCAGGCCCCCACTCATGTCCAACTCATGTCTCCCAGCACCCCCACCCCCCAGCAGTGCAGGGCACCCTCCACCAGGCCCCCACTCATGTCCAACTCATGTCTCCCAGCACCCCACCCCCCAGCAGTGCAGGGCACCCTCCACCAGGCCCCCACTCATGTCTCCCATCACCCCCACCCCCCAGCATCCAGGGGCACCCTCCACCAGGCCCCCACTCATGTCCAACTCATGTCTCCCACCACCCCCACCCCTCAGCAGTGCAGGGCACCCTCCACCAGGCCCCCACTTATGGCTCCCACCACCCCCAACCCCCAGCAGTGCAGGGCACCCTCCACCAGGCCCCCACTCATGTCTCCCATCACCCCCAACCCCCAGCAGTGCAGGGCGCCCTCCACCAGGCCCCCACTCATGTCTCCCATTACCCCACCCCCCCAGCATCCAGGGGCACCCTCCACCAGGCCCCCACTCATGTCCAACTCATGTCTCCCAGCAGCCCCACCCCCCAGCAGTGCAGGGCACCCTCCACCAGGCCTCCACTCATGCCCAACTCATGTCTCCCAGCACCCCCACCCCCCAGCAGTGCAGGGAACCCTCCACCAGGCCCCCACTCATGTCCAACTCATGTCTCCCAGCAACCCCACCCCCCAGCAGTGCAGGGCACCCTCCACCAGGCCTCCACTCATGTCCAACTCATGTCTCCCAGCACCCCCACCCCCCAGCAGTGCAGGGCACCCTCCACCAGGCCCCCACTCATGTCTCCCAGCACCCCCACCCCCCAGCATCGAGGGGCACCCGCTACCAGGCCCCCACTCATGTCTCCCATCACCCCCACCCCCCAGCAGTGCAGGGCACCCTCCACCAGGCCCCCACTCATGTCTCCCATCACCCCCACCCCCCAGCATCCAGGGGCACCCTCCACCAGGCCCCCACTCATGTCCAACTCATGTCTCCCACCACCCCCACCCCCCAGCAGTGCAGGGCACCCTCCACCAGGCCCCCACTCATGTCTCCCAACACCCCCACCCCCCAGCAGTGCAGGGCACCCTCCACCAGGCCCCCACTCATGCCTCCCATCACCCCCACCCCCCAGCAGTGCACGGCACCCTCCACCAGGCCCCCACTCATGTCTCCCATCACCCCCACCCCCCAGCATCCAGGGGCACCCTCCACCAGGCCCCCACTCATGTCCAACTCATGTCTCCCAGCACCCCCACCCCCCAGCAATGCAGTGCACCCTCCACCAGGCCCCCACTCATGTTCAACTCATGTCTCCCAGCACCCCTACCCCCCAGCAGTGCAGGGCACCCTCCACCAGGCCCCCACTCATGTCCAACTCCTGTCTCCCAGCACCCCCACCCCCCAGCAGTGCAGGGAACCCTCCACCAGGCACCCACTTATGTCCAACTCATGTCTCCCAGCACCCCCACTCCCCAGCAGTGCAGGGCACCCTCCACCAGGCCCCCACTCATGTCTCCCATCACCCCCACCCCCCATCATCCAGGGGCACCCTCCACCAGGCCCCCACTCATGTCCAACTCATGTCTCCCACCTCCCCCACCCCCCAGCAGTGCAGGGCACCCTCCACCAGGCCCCCACTCATGTCTCCCATCACCCCCACCCCCCAGCATCCAGGGGCACCCTCCACCAGGCCCCCACTCATGTCTCCCACCACCCCCACCCCCCAGCAGTGCAGGGTACCCTCCACCAGGCCCCCACTCATGTCTCCCATCACCCTCACCCCCCAGCAGTGCAGGGCACCCTCCACCAGGCCACCACTCATGTCTCCTATCACCCCCACCCCGCAGCATCCAGGGGCACCCCCCACCAGGCCCCCACTCATGTCCAACTCATGTCTCCCACCTCCCCCACCCCCCAGCAGTGCAGGGCACCCTCCACCAGGCCCCCACTCATGTCTCCCACCACCCCCACCCCCCAGCAGTGCAGGGAACCCTCCACCAGGCCCCCACTCATGTCTCCCACCACCCCCACCCCCCAGCAGTGCAGGGTACCCTCCACCAGGCCCCCACTCATGTCTCCCATCACCCTCACTCCCCAGCAGTGCAGGGCACCCTCCACCAGGCCACCACTCATGTCTCCTATCACCCCCACCCCGCAGCATCCAGGGGCACCCCCCACCAGGCCCCCACTCATGTCCAACTCATGTCTCCCAGCACCCCCACCCCCCAGCAGTGCAGGGCACCCTCCACCAGGCCCCCACTCATGTCCAACTCATGTCTCCCAGCACCCCCAACCCCCCAGCAGTGCAAGGTACCCTCCACCAGGCCCCCACTCATGTCTCCCATCACCCCCACCCCCCAGCCCCACTCATGTCCATCTCATGTCTCCCAGCACCCCCACCCCCCAGCAGTGCAGGGCACCCTCCACCAGGCCCCCACTCATGTCCAACTCATGTCTCCCAACACCCCCACCCCCCAGCAGTGCAAGGTACCCTCCACCAGGCCCCCACTCATGTCTCCCATCACCCCCACCCCCCAGCATCCAGGGGCACCCTCCACCAGGCCACCACTCATGTCCAACTCATGTCTCCCACCACCCCCATCCCCCAGCAGTGCAGGGCACCCTCCACCAGGCCCCACTCATGTCTCCCACCACCCCCATAACCCAGCAGTGCAGGGCATCCTCCACCAGGCCCCCACTCATGTCTCCCATCACCCCCACCCCCCAGCAGTGCAGGACACCCTCCACCAGGCCCCCACTCATGTCTCCCATCACCCCCACCCCCCAGCATCCAGGGGCACCCTCCACCAGGCCCCCACTCATGTCCAACCCATGTCTCCCAGCACCCCCACCCCCCAGCAGTGCAGGGCACCCTCCACCAGGTCCCCACTCATGTCCAACTCATGTCTCCCAGCACCCCCATCCCCCAGCAGTGCAGGGCACCCTCCACCAGGCCCCCACTCACGTCCAACTCATGTCTCCCAGCACCCCCACCCCCCAGCAGTGCAGGGCACCCTCCACCAGGCCCCACTCATGTCCAACTCATGTCTCCCAGCACACCCACTCCCCAGCAGTGCAGGGCACCCTCCACTAGGCCCCCACTCATGTCTCCCAGCACCCCACCCCCCAGCATCGAGGGGCACCCTCCACCAGGCCCCCGCTCATGTCTCCCATCACCCCCACCCCCCAGCAGTGCAGGGCACCCTCCACCAGGCCCCCACTCATGTCTCCCATCACCCCCACCCCCCAGCATCCAGGGGCACCCTCCACCAGGCCCCCACTCATGTCCAACTCATGTCTCCCAGCACCCCCACCCCCCAGCAGTGCAGGGCACCCACCACCAGGCCCCCACTCATGTCCAACTCATGACTCCCAGCACCCCCACCCCCCAGCAGTGCTAGGTACCCTCCACCAGGCCCCCACTCATGTCTCCCATCACCCCCACCCCCCAGCATCCAGGGGCACCCTCCACCAGGCCCCCACTCATGTCCAACTCATGTCTCCCAGCACCCCCACCCCCCAGCAGTGAAGGGCACCCTCCACCAGGCCCCCACTCATGTCCAACTCATGTCTCCCAGCACCCCCACCCCCCAGCAGTGCAAGGTACCCTCCACCAGGCCCCCACTCATGTCTCCCATCACCCCCACCCACCAGCATCCAGGGGCACCCTCCACCAGGCCCCCACTCATGTCCAACTCATGTCTCCCACCACCCCCACCCCCCTGCAGTGCAGGGTACCCTCCACCAGGCCCCCACTCATGTCTCCAACCAACCCCACCCCCCAGCAGTGCAGGGCACCCTCCACCAGGCCCCCACTCATGTCTCCCATCACCCCCACCCCCCAGCAGTGCAGGGCACCCTCCACCAGGCCCCCACTCATGTCTCCCATCACCCCCACCCCCCAGCATCCAGGGGCACCCTCCACCAGGCCCCCACTCATGTCCAACTCATGTCTCCCAGCACCCCCACCCCCCAGCAGTGCAGGGCACCCTCCACCAGGCCCCCACTCATGTCCAACTCATGTCTCCCAGCACCCCCATCCCCCAGCAGTGCAGGGCACCCTCCACCAGGCCCCCACTCATGTCCAACTCATGTCTCCCAGCACCCCCACCCCCAAGCAGTGCAGGGCACCCTCCACCAGGCCCCACTCATGTCCAACTCATGTCTCCCAGCACCCCCACCCCCCAGCAGTGCAGGGCACCCTCCACTAGGCCCCCACTCTTGTCTCCCAGCATCCCCACCCCCCAGCATCGAGGGGCACCCTCCACCAGGCCCCCGCTCATGTCTCCCATCACCCCCACCCCCCAGCAGTGCAGGGCACCCTCCACCAGGCCCCCACTCATGTCCAACTCATGTCTCCCACCACCCCCAACCCCCAGCAGTGCAGGGCACCCTCCACCAGGCCCCCACTCATGTCTCCCACCACCCCCACCCCCCAGCAGTGCAGGGCACCCTCCACCAGGCCCCCACTCATGTCTCCCATCACCCCCACCACCCAGCAGTGCAGGGCAACCTCCACCAGGGCCCCACTCATGTCTCCCATAACCCCCACCCCCCAGCATCCAGGGGCACCCTCCAGCAGGCCCCCACTCATGTCCAACTCATGTCTCCCAGGACCCCCACCCCCCAGCAGTGCAGGGCACCCTCCACCAGGCCCCCACTCATGTCCAACTCATGTCTCCCAGCACCCCCACCCCCCAGCATCCAGGGGCACCCTCCACCAGGCCCCCAATCATGTCCAACTCATGTCTCCCAGCACCCCCACCCCCCAGCAGTGCAGGGCACCCACCACCAGGCCCCCACTCATGTCCAACTCATGACTCCCAGCACCCCCACCCCCCAGCAGTGCTAGGCACCCTCCACCAGGCCCCCACTCATGTCTCCCATCACCCCCACCCCCCAGCATCCAGGGGCACCCTCCACCAGGCCCCCACTCATGTCCAACTCATGTCTCCCAGCACCCCCACCCCCCAGCAGTGAAGGGCACCCTCCACCAGGCCCCCACTCATGTCCAACTCATGTCTCCCAGCACCCCCACCCCCCAGCAGTGCAAGGTACCCTCCACCAGGCCCCCACTCATGTCTCCCATCACCCCCACCCACCAGCATCCAGGGGCACCCTCCACCAGGCCCCCACTCATGTCCAACTCATGTCTCCCACCACCCCCACCCCCCTGCAGTGCAGGGCACCCTCCACCAGGCCCCCACTCATGTCTCCCACCAACCCCACCCCCCAGCAGTGCAGGGCACCCTCCACCAGGCCCCCACTCATGTCTCCCATCACCCCCACCCCCCAGCAGTGCAGGGCACCCTCCACCAGGCCCCCACTCATGTCTCCCATCACCCCCACCCCCCAGCATCCAGGGGCACCCTCCACCAGGCCCCCACTCATGTCCAACTCATGTCTCCCAGCACCCCCACCCCCCAGCAGTGCAGGGCACCCTCCACCAGGCCCCCACTCATGTCCAACTCATGTCTCCCAGCACCCCCATCCCCCAGCAGTGCAGGGCACCCTCCACCAGGCCCCCACTCATGTCCAACTCATGTCTCCCAGCACCCCCACCCCCAAGCAGTGCAGGGCACCCTCCACCAGGCCCCACTCATGTCCAACTCATGTCTCCCAGCACCCCCACCCCCCAGCAGTGCAGGGCACCCTCCACTAGGCCCCCACTCTTGTCTCCCAGCATCCCCACCCCCCAGCATCGAGGGGCACCCTCCACCAGGCCCCCGCTCATGTCTCCCATCACCCCCACCCCCCAGCAGTGCAGGGCACCCTCCACCAGGCCCCCACTCATGTCCAACTCATGTCTCCCACCACCCCCAACCCCCAGCAGTGCAGGGCACCCTCCACCAGGCCCCCACTCATGTCTCCCACCACCCCCACCCCCCAGCAGTGTAGGGCACCCTCCACCAGGCCCCCACTCATGTCTCCCATCACCCCCACCACCCAGCAGTGCAGGGCAACCTCCACCAGGGCCCCACTCATGTCTCCCATAACCCCCACCCCCAGCATCCAGGGGCACCCTCCAGCAGGCCCCCACTCATGTCCAACTCATGTCTCCCAGGACCCCCACCCCCCAGCAGTGCAGGGCACCCTCCACCAGGCCCCCACTCATGTCCAACTCATGTCTCCCAGCACCCCCACCCCCCAGCAGTGCAGGGCACCCTCCACCAGGCCCCCACTCATGTCTCCCAGCACCCCCACTCCCCAGCATCGAGGGGCACCCTCCACCAGGCCCCCACTCATGTCTCCCATCACCCCCACCCCCCAGCAGTGCAGGGCACCCTCCAACAGGCCCCCACTCATGTCCAACTCATGTCTCCCACCACCCCCACCCCCCAGCAGTGCAGGGAACCCTCCACCAGGCCCCCACTCATGTCTCCCACCACCCCCACCCCCCAGCAGTGCAGGGTACCCTCCACCAGGCCCCCACTCATGTCTCCCATCACCCCCACCCCCCAGCATCCAGGGGCACCCTCCACCAGGCCCCCACTCATGTCCAACTCATGTCTCCCAGCACCCCCACCCCCCAGCAGTGCAGGACACCCTCCACCAGGCCCCCACTCATGTCCAACTCATGTATTCCAGCACCCCCACCCCCCAGCAGTGCTGGGCAGCTTCCAACAGGCCCCCACTCATGTCCAACTCATGTCTCCCAGCACCCCCACCCCCCAGCAGTGCAGGGCACCCTCCACCAGGCCCCCACTCATGTCTCCCATCACCCCCACCCCCCAGCAGTGCAGGGCAACCTCCACCAGGGCCCCACTCATGTCTCCCATCACCCCCACCCCCCAGCATCCAGGGGCACCCTCCAGCAGGCCCCCACTCATGTCCAACTCATGTCTCCCAGCACCCCCACCCCCCAGCAGTGCAGGGCACCCTCCACCAGGCCCCCACTCATGTCCAACTCATGTCTCCCAGCACCCCCAACCCCCAGCAGTGCAGGGCACCCTCCACCAGGCCCCCACTCATGTCTCCCAGCACCCCCACTCCCCAGCATCGAGGGGCACCCTCCACCAGGCCCCCACTCATGTCTCCCATCACCCCCACCCCCCAGAAGTGCAGGGCACCCTCCAACAGGCCCCCACTCATGTCCAACTCATGTCTCCCACCACCCCCACCCCCCAGCAGTGCAGGGAACCCTCCACCAGGCTCCCACTCATGTCTCCCACCACCCCCACCCCCCAGCAGTGCAGGGTACCCTCCACCAGGCCCCCACTCATGTCTCCCACCACCCCCACCCCCCAACAGTGCAGGGCACCCTCCACCAGGCCCCCACTCATGTCTCCCATCACCCCCACCCCCCAGCATCCAGGGGCACCCTCCACCAGGCCCCCACTCATGTCCAACTCATGTCTCCCAGCACCCCCACCCCCCAGCAGTGCAGGACACCCTCCACCAGGCCCCCACTCATGTCCAACTCATGTATTCCAGCACCCACACCCCCCAGCAGTGCAGGGCAGCTTCCACCAGGCCCCCACTCATGTCCAACTCATGTCTCCCAGCACCCCCACCCCCCAGCAGTGCAGGGCACCCTCCACCAGGCCCCCACTCATGTCTCCCATCACCCCCACCCCCCAGCATCCAGAGGCACCCTCCACCAGGCCCCCCCCTCATGTCCAACTCATGTCTCCCACCACCCCCACCCCCCAGCAGTGCAGGGCATCCTCCACCAGGCCCCCACTCATGTCTCCCACCACCCCCACCCCCCAGCAGTGCAGGGCACCCTCCACCAGGCCCCCATTCATGTCTCCCATCACCCCCACCCCCCAGCAGTGCAGGGCACCCTCCACCAGGCCCCCACTAATGTCTCCCATCACCCCCATCCCCCTGCATCCAGGGGCACCCTCCACCAGGCCCCCACTCATGTCCAACTCATGTCTCCCAGCACCCCCACTCCCAAGCAGTGCAGGGCACCTTCCACCAGGCCCCCACTCATGTCCAACTCATGTCTCCCAGCACCCCCACCCCCCAGCAGTGCAATGCACCCTCCACCAGGCCCCCACTCATGTCTCCCATCACCCCCACCCCCCAGCATCCAGGGGCACCCTCCACCAGGCCCCCACTCATGTCCAACTCATGTCTCCCACCACCCCCACCCCCCAGCAGTGCAGGGCACCCTCCACCAGGCCCCCACTCATGTCTCCCAGCACCCGCACCCCCCAGCAGTGCAGGGCACCCTCCACCAGGCCCCCACTCATGTCTCCCATCAACCCCACCCCCCAGCAGTGCAGGGCACCCTCCACCAGGCCCCCACACATGTCTCCCATCACCCCCACCCCCCAGCATCCAGGGGCACCCTCCACCAGGCCCCCACTCATGTCCAACTCATGTCTCCCAGCACCCCCACCCCCCAGCAGTGCAGGGCACCCTCCACCAGGCCCCCACTCATGTCCAACTCATGTCTCCCAGCACCCCCACCCTCCAGCAGTGCAGGGCACCCTCCACCAGGCCCCCACTCATGTCCAACTCATGTCTCCCAGCACCCCCACCCCCCAGCAGTGCAGGGCACCCTCCACCAGGCCCCACTCATGTCCAACTCATGTCTCCGAGCACCCCCACCCCCCAGCAGTGCAGGGCACCCTCCACCAGGCCCCCACTCATGTCTCCGAGCACCCCCACCCCCCAGCAGTGCAGGGCACCCTCCACCAGGCCCCCACTCATGTCTCCCATCACTCCCACCCCCCAGCATCCAGGGGCACCCTCCACCAGGCACCCACTCATGTCCAACTCATTTCGACCCCCACCCCCACCCCCCAGCAGTGCAAGGCACCCTCCACCAGGCCCCCACTCATGTCTCCCATCACCCCCACCCCCCAGCAGTGCAGGGCACCCACCACCAGCCCCCCACTCATGTCTCCCATCACCCCCACCCCCCAGCATCCAGGGGCACCGTCCAGCAGGCCCCCACTCATGTCCAACTCATGTCTCCCAGCACCCCACCCCCCAGCAGTGCAGGGCACCCTCCACCAGGCCCCCACTCATGTCCAACTCATGTCTCCGAGCAACCCCACCCCCCAGCAGTGCAGGGCACACTCCACCAGGCCCCCACTCATGTCCAACTCATGTCTCCCAGCACCCCCACCCCCCAGCAGTGCAGGGCACCCTCCACCAGGCCCCCAATCATGTCTCCCATCACCCCCACCCCCCAGCATCCAGTGGCACCCTCCACCAGGCCCCCACTCATGTCCAATTCATGTCTCCCACCACCCCCTACCGCCAGCAGTGCAGGGCACCCTCCACCAGGCCCCCACTCATGTCCAACTCATGTCTCCCAGCACCCCCACCCGCCAGCAGTGCAGGGCACCCTCCACCAGGCCCCCACTCATGTCTCCCAGCACCCCCACTCCCCAGCATCGAGGGGCACCCTCCTCCAGGCCCCCACTCATGTCTCCCATCACCTCAACCCCCAGCAGTGCAGGGCACCCTCCACCAGGCCCCCACTCATGTCCAACTCATGTCTCCCACCACCCCCACCCCCCAGCAGTGCAGGGCACCCTCCACCAGGCCCCCACTCATGTCTCCCACCGCCCCCACCCCCCAGCAGTGCAGGGCACCCTCCACCAGGCCCCCACTCATGTCTCCCATCACCCCCACCCCCCAGCATCCAGGTGCACCCTCCACCAGGCCCCCACTCATGTCCAACTCATGTCTCCCACCACCCCCACCCCCCAGCAGTGCAGGGAACCCTCCACCAGGCTCCCCACTCATGTCTCCCACCACCCCCACCCCCCAGCAGTGCAGGGTACCCTCCACCAGGCCCCCACTCATGTCTCCCACCACCCCCACCCCCCAGCAGTGCAGGGCACCCTCCACCAGGCCCCCACTCATGTCTCCCATCACCCCCACCCCCCAGCATCCAGGGGCACCCTCCACCAGGCCCCCACTCATGTCCAACTCATGTCTCCCACCACCCCCACCCCCCAGCAGTGCAGGGCACCCTCCACCAGGCCCCCACTCATGTCTCCCACCACCCCCACCCCCCAGCAGTGCAGGGCACCCTCCCCCAGGCCCCCATTCATGCCTCCCATCACCCCCACCCCCCCAGCAGTGCACGGCACCCTCCACCAGGCCCCCACTCATGTCTCCCATCACCCCCACCCCCCAGCATCCAGGGGCACCCTCCACCAGGCCCCCACTCATGTCCAACTCATGTCTCCCAGCACCCCCACCCCCCAGCAGTGCAGTGCACCCTCCACCAGGCCCCCACTCATGTTCAACTCATGTCTCCCTGCACCCCCACCCCCCAGCAGTGCAGGGCACCCTCCACCAGGCCCCCACTCATGTCCAACTCATGTCTCCCAGCACCCCCACCCCCCAGCAGTGCAGTGCACCCTCCACCAGGCCCCACTCATGTTCAACTCATGTCTCCCAGCACCCCCACCCCCCAGCAGTGCAGGGCACCCTCCACCAGGCCCCCACTCATGTCTCCCATCACCCCCATCCACCAGCATCCAGGGGCACCCTCCACCAGGCCCCCACTCATGTCTCCCAGCACCCCCACTCCCAAGCAGTGCAGGGCACCTTCCACCAGGCCCCCACTTATGTCCAACTCATGTCTCCCAGCACCCCCACCCCCCAGCAGTGTAATGCACCCTCCACCAGGCCCCCACTGATGTCTCCCATCACCCCCACCCCCCAGCATCCAGGGGCACCCTCCACCAGGCCCCCACTCATGTCCAACTCATGTCTCCCACCACCCCCACCCCCCAGCAGTGCAGGGCACCCTCCACCAGGCCCCCACTCATGTCTCCCAGCACCCCCACCCCCCAGCAGTGCAGGGCACCTTCCACCAGGCCCCCACTCATGTCTCCCATCACCCCCACCCCCCAGCAGTGCAGGGCACCCTCCACCAGGCCCCCACTCATGTCTCCCATCACCCCCACCCCCCAGCATCCAGGGGCACCCTCCACCAGGCCCCCACTCATGTCCAACTCATGTCTCCCAGCACCCCCACCTCCCAGCAGTGCAGGGCACCCTCCACCAGGCCCCCACTCATGTCCAACTCATGTCTCCCAGCACCCCCACCCTCCAGCAGTGCAGGGCACCCTCCACCAGGCCCCCACTCATGTCCAACTCATGTCTCCCAGCACCCCCACCCCCCAGCAGTGCAGGGCACCCTCCACCAGGCCCCACTCATGTCCAACTCATGTCTCCGAGCACCCCCTCCCCCCAGCAGTGCAGGGCACCCTCCACCAGGCCCCCACTCATGTCTCCCAGCACCCCCACCCCCCAGCATCGAGGGGCACCCTCCACCAGGCCCCCGCTCATGTCTCCCATCACCCCCACCCCCCAGCAGTGCAGGGCACCCTCCACCAGGCCCCCACTCATGTCCAACTCATGTCTCCCAGCACCCCCACCCCCCAGCAGTGCAGGGCACCCTCCACCAGGCCCCCACTCATGTCTCCCATCACTCCCACCCCCCAGCATCCAGGGGCACCCTCCACCAGGCCCCCACTCATGTCCAACTCATGTCTCCCACCACCCCCACCCCCCAGCAGTGCAGGGCTCCCTCCACCAGGCCCCCACTCATGTCTCCCATCACCCCCACCCCCCAGCAGTGCAAGGCACCCTCCACCAGGCCCCCACTCATGTCTCCCTTCACCCCCACCCCCCAGCAGTGCAGGGCACCCTCCACCAGGTCCCCACTCATGTCTCCCATCACCCCCACCCCCCAGCATCCAGGGGCACCCTCCAGCAGGCCCCACTCATGTCCAACTCATGTCTCCCAGCACCCCCACCCCCCAGCAGTGCAGGGCACCCTCCACCAGGCCCCCACTCATGTCCAACTCATGTCTCCGAGCACCCCCACCCCCCAGCAGTGCAGGGCACACTCCACCAGGCCCCCACTCATGTCCAACTCATGTCTCCCAGCACCCCCACCCCCCAGCAGTGCAGGGCACCCTCCACCAGGCCCCCACTCATGTCTCCCATCACCCCCACCCCCCAGAATCCAGTGGCACCCTCCACCAGGCCCCCACTCATGTCCAATTCATGTCTCCCACCACCCCCTACCGCCAGCAGTGCAGGGCATCCGCCACCATGCCCCCACTCATGTCCAACTCATGTCTCCCAGCACCCCCACCCCCCAGCAGTGCAGGGCACCCTCCACCGGGCCCCCACTCATGTCTCCCAGCACCCCCACTCCCCAGCATCGAGGGGCACCCTCCTCCAGGCCCCCACTCATGTCTCCCATCACCCCCCCCCCCCAGCAGTGCAGGGCACCCTCCACCAGGCCCCCACTCATGTCCAACTCATGTCTCCCACCACCCCCACCCCCCAGCAATGCAGGGCACCCTCCACCAGGCCCCCACTCATGTCTCCCACCACCCCCACCCCCCAGCAGTGCAGGGCACCCTCCACCAGGCCCCCACTCATGTCTCCCATCACCCCCACCCCCCAGCATCCAGGGGCACCCTCCACCAGGCCCCCACTCATGTCCAACTCATGTCTCCCACCACCCCCACCCCCCAGCAGTGCAGGGAACCCTCCACCAGGCCCCCACTCATGTCTCCCACCACCCCCACCCCCCAGCAGTGCAGGGTACCCTCCACCAGGCCCCCACTCATGTCTCCCACCACCCCCACCCCCCAGCAGTGTAGGGCACCTTCCACCAGGCCCCCACTCATGTCTCCCATCACCCCCACCCCCCAGCATCCAGGGGCACCCTCCACCAGGCCCCCATTCATGTCCAACTCATGTCTCCCAGCACCCCCACCCCCCAGCAGTGCAGGGCACCCTCCACCAGGCCCCCACTCATGTCCAACTCATGTCTCCCAGCACCCCCACCCCCCAGCAGTGCAGGGCAGCTTCCACCAGGCCCCCACTCATGTCCAACTCATGTCTCCCAGCACCCCAACCCCCCAGCAGTGCAGGGCACCCTCCACCAGGCCCCCACTCATGTCTCCCATCACCCCCACCCCCCAGCATCCAGGGGCACCCTCCACCAGGCCCCCACTCATGTCCAACTCATGTCTCCCACCACCCCCAACCCCAGCAGTGCAGGGCATCCTCCACCAGGCCCCCACTCATGTCTCCCACCACCCCCACCCCCCAGCAGTGCAGGGCACCCTCCACCAGGCCCCCATTCATGTCACCCATCACCCCCACCCCCCAGCAGTGCAGGGCACCCTCCACCAGGCCCCCACTCATGTCTCCCATCACCCCCATCCCCCAGCATCCAGGGGCACCCTCCACCAGGCCCCCACTCATGTCCAACTCATGTCTCCCAGCACCCCCACCCCCCAGCAGTGCAGGACACCCTCCACCAGGCCCCCACTCATGTCTCCCATCACCCCCACCCCTCAGCATCCAGTGGCACCCTCCACCAGGCCCCGAATCATGTCCAATTCATGTCTCCCACCACCCCCTACCGCCAGCAGTGCAGGGCACCCTCCACCAGGCCCCCACTCATGTCCAACTCATGTCTCCCAGCACCCCCACCCCCCATCAGTGCAGGGCACCCTCCACCAGGCCCCCACTCATGTCTCCCAGCACCCCCACTCCCCAGCATCAAGGGGCACCCTCCTCCAGGCCCCCACTCATGTCTCCCATCACCCCCACCCCCCAGCAGTGCAGGACACCCTCCACCAGGCCCCCACTCATGTTCAACTCATATCTCCCACCACCCCCACCCCCCCAGCAGTGCAGGGCACCCTCCACCAGGCCCCCACTCATGTCTCCCACCACCCCCACCCCCCAGCAGTGCAGGGCACCCTCCACCAGGCCCCCACTCATGTCTCCCATCACCCCCACCCCCCAGCATCCAGGGGCACCCTCCACCAGGCCCCCACTCATGTCCAACTCATGTCTCCCACCATCCCCCACCCCCCAGCAGTGCAGGGAACCCTCCACCAGGCCCCCACTCATGTCTCCCACCACCCCCACCCCCCAGCAGTGCAGGGTACCCTCCACCAGGCCCCCACTCATGTCTCCCACCACCCCCACCCCCCAGCAGTGCAGGGCACCTTCCACCAGGCCCCCACTCATGTCTCCCATCACCCCCACCCCCCAGCATCCATGGGCACCCTCCACCAGGCCCCCATTCATGTCCAACTCATGTATCCCAGCACCCCCACCCCCCAGCAGTGCAGGGCACCCTCCACCAGGCCCCCACTCATGTCCAACTCATGTCTCCCAGCACCTCCACCCCCCAGCAGTGCAGGGCAGCTTCCACCAGGCCCCCACTCATGTCCAACTCATGTCTCCCAGCACCCCCACCCCCCAGCAGTGCAGGGCACCCTCCACCAGGCCCCCACTCATGTCTCCCATCACCCCCACCCCCCAGCATCCAGGGGCACCCTCCACCAGGCCCCCACTCATGTCCAACTCATGTCTCCCACCACCCCACCCCCCAGCAGTGCAGGGCCTCCTCCACCAGGCCCCCACTCATGTCTCCCACCACCCCCACACCCCAGCAGCGCAGGGCACCCTGCACCAGGCCCCCATTCATGTCACCCATCACCCCCACCCCCCAGCAGTGCAGGGCACCCTCCACCAGGCCCCCACTCATGTCTCCCATCACCCCCATCCCCCAGCATCCAGGGGCACCCTCCACCAGGCCCCCACTCATGTCCAACTCATGTCGCCCAGCACCCCCACCCCCCAGCAGTGCAGGACACCCTCCACCAGGCCCCCACTCATGTCTCCCATCACCCCCACCCCCCAGCATCCAATGGCACCCTCCACCAGGCCCCCACTCATGTCCAACTCATGTCTCCCACCACCCCCACCCACCAGCAGTGCAGGGCACCCTCCACCAGGCCCCCACTCATGTCCAACTCATGTCTCCCTGCACCCCCACTCCCCAGCAGTGCAGGGCACCCTCCGCCAGGCCCCCACTCATGTCTGTCTCCCAGCACCCCCACCCCCCAGCATCGAGGGGCACCCTCCACCAGGCCCCCACTCATGTCTCCCATCACCCCCACCCCCCAGCAGTGCAGGGCACCCTCCATCAGGCCCCCACTCATGTTCAACTCAAGTCTCCGAGCACCCCCACCCCCAGCAGTGCAGGGCACCCTCCACCAGGCCCCCACTCATGTCTCCCATCACCCCCATCCCCCAGCATCCAGGGGCACCCTCCACCAGGCCCCCACTCATGTCCAACTCATGTCTCCCAGCACCCCCACCCCCCAGCAGTGCAGGACACCCTCCACCAGGCCCCCACTCATGTCTCCCATCACCCCCACCCCCCAGCATCCAATGGCACCCTCCACCAGGCCCCCACTCATGTCCAACTCATGTCTCCCACCACCCGCACCCACCAGCAGTGCAGGGCACCCTCCACCAGGCCCCCACTCATGTCCAACTCATGTCTCCCTGCACCCCCACCCCCCAGCAGTGCAGGGCACCCTCCGCCAGGCCCCCACTCATGTCTGTCTCCCAGCACCCCCACCCCCCAGCATCGAGGGGCACCCTCCACCAGGCCCCCACTCATGTCTCCCATCACCCCCACCCCCCGGCAGTGCAGGGCACCCTCCATCAGGCCCCCACTCATGTTCAACTCAAGTCTCCGAGCACCCCTACCCCCAGCAGTGCAGGGCACCCTCCACCAGGCCCCCACTCATGTCCAACTCATGTCTCCCAGCACCCCCACCCCCCAGCAGTGCAGGGCACCTTCCACCAGGCCCCCACTCATGTCCAACTCATGTCTCCCAGCACCCCCAGCAGTGCAGGGCACCCTCCACCAGGCCCCCACTCATGTCTCCCATCACCCCCACCCCCCAGAATCCAGGGGCACCCTCCACCAGGCCCCCACTCATGTCCAACTCATGTCTCCCACCACCGCCACCCCCCAGCAGTGCAGGGCACCCTCCACCAGCCCCCCACTAATGTCTCCCACCACCCCACCCCCCAGCAGTGCAGGGCACCCTCCACCAGGCCCCCACTCATGTCTCCCATCACCCCCACCCTCCAGCAGTGCAGGGCACCCTCCACCAGGCCCCCACTCATGTCTCCCATCACCCCCATCCCCCAGCATCCAGGGGTACCCTCCACCAGGCCCCCACTCATGTCCAACTCATGTCTCCCAGCACCCCCACCCCCCAGCAGTGCAGGGCACCCTCCACCAGGCCCCCACTCATGTCCAAATCATGTCTCCCAGCACCCCCACCCCCAACAGTGCAGGGCACCCTCCACCAGGCCCCCACTCATGTCCAACTCATGTCTCCCAGCACCCCCATCCCCCAGCAGTGCAGGGCACCCTCCACCGGGCCCCCACTCATGTCCAACTCATGTCTCCCAGCACCCCCACCCCCCAGCAGTGCAGGGCACCCTCCACCAGGCCCCCACTCATGTCCAACTCATGTCTCCCACCACCCCCACCCCCCAGCAGTGCAGGGCACCCTCCACCAGGCCCCCACTCATGTCTCCCACCACCCCCACCCCCCAGCAGTGCAGGGCACCCTCCACCAGGCCCCCACTCATGTCTCCCATCACCCCCAACCACCAGCAGTGCAGGGCACCCTCCACCAGGCCCCCAATCATGTCTCCCATCACCCCCACCCCCCAGCATCCAGGGGCACCCTCCACCAGGCCCCCACTCATGTCCAACTCATGTCTCCCAGCACCCCCACCCCCAGCAGTGCAGGGCACCCTCCACCAGGCCCCCACTCATGTCCAACTCATGTCTCCCAGCACCCCCACCCCCCAGCAGTGCAGGGCACCCTCCACCAGGCCCCCACTCATGTCCAATTCATGTCTCCCATCACCCCCACCCCCCAGCAGTGCAGGGCACCCTCCACCAGGTCCCCACTCATGTCTCCCATCACCCCCACCCCCCAGCATCCAGTGGCACCCTCCACCAGGCCCCCACTCATGTCCAACTCATGTCTCCCACCACCCCCACCAGCCAGCAGTGCAGGGCACCCTCCACCAGGCCCCCACTCATGTCCAACTCATGTCTCCCAGCACCCCCACCCCCCAGCAGTGCAGGGCACCCTCCACCAGGCCCCCACTCATGTCTCCCAGCACCCCCACCCCCCCAGCATCGATGGGGCACCCTCCACCAGACCCCCACTCATGTCTCCCATCACCCCCACCCACCAGCAGTGCAGGGCACCCTCCACCAGGCCCCCACTCATCTCTCCCATCACCCCCAACCCCCAGCATCCAGGGGCACCCTCCACCAGGCCCTGACTCATGTCCAACTCATGTAACCCACCACCCCCACCCTCCAGCAATGCAGGGCACCCTCCACCAGGCCCCCATTCATGTCTCCCAGCACACCCACCCCCTAGCATCCAGGGGCAGCCTCCACCAGGCCCCCACTCATGTCCAACTCATATCTCCCAGCACCCCCAACCCCAGCAGTGCAGGGCACCCTCCACCAGGCCCCCACTCATGTCTCCCAGCACCCCCAACCCCCAGCAATGCAGGGCACCCTCCACCAGGCCCCCACTCATGTCCCCATCACCCCCACCCCGCAGCATCCAGTGGCAGCCTCCACCAGGCCCCCACTCATGTCCAACTGATGTCTCTCATTACCCCCACCCCCCCAGCATCCAGGTTCAACCTCCACCAGGCCCCCACTCATGTCCAACTCAGGTCTCCAAGCACCCCCACCCCCCAGCAGTGCAGGGCACCCTCCACAAGGCCCTCACTCATGTCCAACTCATGTCTCCCACCACCTCCAAGCCCCAGCAGTGCAGGGCACCCTCCACCAGGCCCCCACTCATGTCTCCCAGCACCCCCAGCCCCCAGCATCGAGGGGCACCCTCCACCAGGCCCCCACTCATGTCTCCCATCACCCCCACCCCCCAGCAGTGCAGGGCACCCTCCACCAGGCCCCCACTCATTTGTCCCATCACCCCCACCCCCCAGCATCCAGGGGCACCCTCCACCAGGCCCCCACTCATGTCCAACTCATGTCTCCCAGCACCTCTACCCCCCAGCAGTGCAGGGCACCCTCCACCAGGCCCCCACTCATGTCCAACTCATGTCTCCCAGCACCCCCACCCCCCAGCAGTGCAAGGCACCCTCCACCAGGCCCCCACTCTTGTCTCCCATCACCCCCACCCCCCAGCATCCAGTGGCACCCTCCACCAGGCCCCCACTCATGTCCAACTCATGTCTCCCACCACCCCCACCAGCCAGAAGTGCAGGGCACCCTCCACCAGGCCCCCACTCATGTCCAACTCATGTCTCCCAGCACCCCCACCCCCCAGCAGTGCAGGGCACCCTCCACCAGGCCCCCACTCATGTCTCCCAGCACCCCCACCCCCCCAGCATCGATGGGGCACCCTCCACCAGGCCCCCACTCAAGTCTCCCATCACCCCCACCCCCCATCACCCCCACCCCCCAGCAGTGCAGGGCACCCTCCACCAGGCCCCCACTCATCTCTCCCATCACCCCCAACCCCCAGCATCCAGGGGCACCCTCCACCAGGCCCCCACTCATGTCCAACTCATGTAACCCACCGCCCCCACCCCCCAGCAATGCAGGGCACCCTCCACCAGGCACCCACTCATGTCTCCCAGCACCCCCACCCCCTAGCATCCAGGGGCAGCCTCCACCAGGCCCCCACTCATGTCCAACTCATGTCTCCCAGCACCCCCAACCCCCAGCAGTGCAGGGCACCCTCCACCAGGCCCCCACTCATGTCTCCCAGCACCCCCACCCCCCAGCAGTGCAGGGCACCCTCCACGAGGCCCCCACTCATGTCTCCCAGCACCCCCACCCCGCAGCATCCAGTGGCAGCCTCCACCAGGCCCCCACTCATGTCCAACTCATGTCTCTCATCACCCCCACCCCCCAGCATCCAGGGGCCCCCTCCACCAGGCCCCCACTCATGTCCAACTCAGGTCTCCCACCACCTCCACCCCCCAGCAGTGCAGGGCACCCTCCACCAGGCCCCCACTCATGTCCAACTCATCACCCCCACCTCCCAGCATCCAGGGGCACCCTCCACCAGGCCCCCACTCATGTCTCCCACCACCCCCACCCCCCAGCAGTGTAGGGCAACCTCCACAAGACCCCCACTCATGTCTCCCATCACCCCCACCCCCCAGCAGTGCAGGGCACCCTCCACCAGGCCCTCACTCATGTCCACCTCATGTCTCCCAGCACCCCCACCCCCCATCAGTGCAGGGCACCCTCCACCAGGCCCCCACTCATGTCCAACTCATGTCTCCCAGCACCCCCACCCCCCACCAGTGCAGGGCACCCTCCACCAGGCCCCCACTCATGTCCAACTCATGTCTCCCAGCACCCCCACCCCCCAGCAGTGCAGGGCACCCTCCACCAGGCCCCCACTCATGTCTCCCATCACCCCCACCCCCCAGCATCCAGTGGCACCCTCCACCAGGCCCCCACTCATGTCCAACTCATGTCTCCCACCACCCCCACCAGCCAGCAGTGCAGGGCACCCTCCACCAGGCCCCCACTCATGTCCAACTCATGTCTCCCAGCACCCCCACCCCCTAGCAGTGCAGGGCACCCTCCACCAGGCCCCCACTTATGTCTCCCAGCACCCCCTCCCCCCAGCATCGATGGGGCACCCTCCACCAGGCCCCCACTCATGTCTCCCATCACCCTCACCCCCAGCAGTGCAGGGTACCCTCCACCAGGCCCCCACTCATCTCACCCATCACCTCCAAACCCCAGCATCCAGGGGCACCCTCCACCAGGCCCCCACTCATGTCCAACTCATGTAACCCACCACCCCCACCCCCCAGCAATGCAGGGCACCCTCCACCAGGCCCCCACTCATGTCTCCCAGCACCCCCACCCCCTAGCATCCAGGGGCAGCCTCCACCAGGCCCCCACTCATGTCCAACTCATGTCTCCCAGCACCCCCACCCCCCAGCAGTGCAGGGCACCCTCCACCAGGCCCTCACTCATGTCCAACTCATGTCTCCCAGCACCCCCAACCCCCAGCAGTGCAGGGCACCCTCCACTAGGCCCCCACTCATGTCTTCCAGCACCCCCACCCCCCAGCAGTGCAGGGCACCCTCCACGAGGCCCCCACTCATGTCCAACTCATGTCTCCCATCACCCCCACCATCCAGGGGCACCCTCCACCAGGCCCCCACTGATGTCCAACTCAGGTCTCCCAGCACCCCCACCCCCCAGCAGTGCAGGGCACCCTCTACAAGGCCCCCACTCATGTCCAACTCATGTCTCCCACCACCTCCACCCCCCAGCAGTGCAGGGCACCCTCCACCAGGCCCCCACTCATGTCTCCCAGCACCCCCACCCCCCAGCCTCGAGGGGCACCCTCCACCAGGCCCCCACTCATGTCTCCCATCACCCCCACCCCCCAGCAGTGCAGGGCACCCTCCACCAGGCCCCCACTCATGTCTCCCATCACCCCCACCCCCCAGCATCCAGGGGCACCCTCCACCAGGCCCCCACTCATGTCCAACTCATGTCTCCCAGCACCTCCACCCCCCAGCAGTGCAGGGCACCCTCCACCAGGCCCCCACTCATGTCCAACTCATGTCTCCCAGCACCCCCATCCCCCAGCAGTGCAAGGCACCCTCCACCAGGCCCCCACTCATGTCCAACTCATGTCTCCCAGCACCCCCACCCCCCAGCAGTGCAGGGCACCCTCCACCAGGCCCCCACTCATGTCCAACTCATGTCTCCCAGCACCCCCACCCCCCAGCAGTGCAGGGCACCCTCCACCAAGCCCCCACTCATGTCCAACTCATGTCTCCCAGCACCCCCACCCCCCAGCAGTGCAGGGCACCCTCCACCAGGCCCCCACTCATGTCTCCCATCACCCCCACCCCCCAGCATCCAGTGGCACCCTCCACCAGGCCCCCACTCATGTCCAACTCATGTCTCCCACCACACCCACCAGCCAGCAGTGCAGGGCACCCTCCACCAGGCCCCCACTCATGTCCAACTCATGTCTCCCAGCACCCCCACCCCCCAGCAGTGCAGGGCACCCTCCACCAGGCCCCCACTCATGTCTCCCAGCACCCCCACCCCCCAGCATCGATGGGGCACCCTCCACCAGGCCCCCACTCATGTCTCCCATCACCCCCACCCCCAGCAGTGCACAGCACCCTCCACCAGGCCCCCACTCATGTCCAACTCATGTCTCGAGCACCCCCACCCCCCAGCAGTGCAGGGAACACTCCACCAGGCTCCCACTCATGTCCAACTCATGTCTCCCAGCACCCCCACCCCCCAGCAGTGCAGGGCACCCTCCACCAGGCCCCCAGTCATGTCTCCCATCACCCCCACCCCCCAGCATCCAGTGGCACCCTCCACCAGGCCCCCACGCATGTCCAATTCATGTCTCCCACCACCCCCTACCGCCAGCAGTGCAGGGCACCCTCCACCAGGCCCCCACTCATGTCCAACTCATGTCTCCCAGCACCCCCACCCGCCAGCAGTGCAGGGCACCCTCCACCAGGCCCCCACTCATGTCTCCCAGCACCCCCACTCCCCAGCATCGAGGTGCACCCTCCTCCAGGCCCCCACTCATGTCTCCCATCACCCCCAACCCCCAGCAGTGCAGGGCACCCTCCACCAGGCCCCCACTCATGTCCAACTCATGTCTCCCACCACCCCCATCCCCCAGCAGTGCAGGGCACCCTCCACCAGGCCCCCACTCATGTCTCCCACCGCCCCCACCCCCCAGCAGTGCAGGGCACCCTCCACCAGGCCCCCACTCATGTCTCCCATCACCCCCACCCCCCAGCATCCAGGTGCACCCTCCACCAGGCCCCCACTCATGTCCAACTCATGTCTCCCACCACCCCCACCCCCCAGCAGTGCAGGGAACCCTCCACCAGGCTCCCCACTCATGTCTCCCACCACCCCCACCCCCCAGCAGTGCAGGGTACCCTCCACCAGGCCCCCACTCATGTCTCCCAGCACCCCCACCCCCCAGCAGTGCAGGGCACCCTCCACCAGGCCCCCAGTCATGTCTCCCATCACCCCCACCCCCCAGCATCCAGTGGCACCCTCCACCAGGCCCCCACGCATGTCCAATTCATGTCTCCCACCACCCCCTACCGCCAGCAGTGCAGGGCACCCTCCACCAGGCCCCCACTCATGTCCAACTCATGTCTCCCAGCACCCCCACCCGCCAGCAGTGCAGGGCACCCTCCACCAGGCCCCCACTCATGTCTCCCAGCACCCCCACTCCCCAGCATCGAGGGGCACCCTCCTCCAGGCCCCCACTCATGTCTCCCATCACCCCCAACCCCCAGCAGTGCAGGGCACCCTCCACCAGGCCCCCACTCATGTCCAACTCATGTCTCCCACCACCCCCATCCCCCAGCAGTGCAGGGCACCCTCCACCAGGCCCCCACTCATTACTCCCACCGCCCCCACCCCCCAGCAGTGCAGGGCACCCTCCACCAGGCCCCCACTCATGTCTCCCATCACCCCCACCCCCCAGCATCCAGGTGCACCCTCCACCAGGCCCCCACTCATGTCCAACTCATGTCTCCCACCACCCCCACCCCCCAGCAGTGCAGGGAACCCTCCACCAGGCTCCCCACTCATGTCTCCCACCACCCCCACCCCCCAGCAGTGCAGGGTACCCTCCACCAGGCCCCCACTCATGTCTCCCACCACCCCCACCCCCCAGCAGTGCAGGGCACCCTCAACCAGGCCCCCACTCATGTCTCCCATCACCCCCACCCCGCAGCATCCAGGGGCACCCTCCACCAGGCCCCCACTCATGTCCAACTCATGTCTTCCACCACCCCCACCCCCCAGCAGTGCAGGGCACCCTCCACCAGGCCCCCACTCATGTCTCCCACCACCCCCACCCCCCAGCAGTGCAGGGCACCCTCCCCCAGGCCCCCATTCATGCCTCCCATCACCCCCACCCCCCCGCAGTGCACGGCACCCTCCACCAGGCCCCCACTCATGTCTCCCATCACCCCCACCCCCCAGCATCCAGGGGCACCCTCCACCAGGCCCCCACTCATGTCCAACTCATGTCTCCCAGCACCCCCACCCCCCAGCAGTGCAGTGCACCCTCCACCAGGCCCCCACTCATGTTCAACTCATGTCTCCCTGCACCCCCACCCCCCAGCAGTGCAAGGCACCCTCCACCAGGCCCCCACTCATGTCCAACTCATGTCTCCCAGCACCCCCACCCCCCAGCAGTGCAGTGCACCCTCCACCAGGCCCCCACTCATGTTCAACTCATGTCTCCCAGCACCCCCACCCCCCAGCAGTGCAGGGCATCCTCCACCAGGCCCCCACTCATGTCTCCCACCACCCCCACCCCCCAGCAGAGCAGTGCACCCTCCACCAGGCCCCCATTCATGTCTCCCATCACCCCAACCCCCCAGCAGTGCAGGGCACCCTCCACCAGGCCCCCACTCATGTCTCCCATCACCCCCATCCACCAGCATCCAGGGGCACCCTCCACCAGGCCCCCACTCATGTCTCCCAGCACCCCCACTCCCAAGCAGTGCAGGGCACCTTCCACCAGGCCCCCACTCATGTCCAACTCATGTCTCCCAGCACCCCCACCCCCCAGCAGTGCAATGCACCCTCCACCAGGCCCCCACTGATGTCTCCCATCACCCCCACCCCCCAGCATCCAGGGGCACCCTCCACCAGGCCCCCACTCATGTCCAACTCATGTCTCCCACCACCCCCACCCCCCAGCAGTGCAGGGCACCCTCCACCAGGCCCCCACTCATGTCTCCCAGCACCCCCACCCCCCAGCAGTGCAGGGCACCCTCCACCAGGCCCCCACTCATGTCTCCCATCACCCCCACCCCCCAGCAGTGCAGGGCACCCTCCACCAGGCCCCCACTCATGTCTCCCATCACCCCCACCCCCCAGCATCAAGGGGCACCCTCCACCAGGCCCCCACTCATGTCCAACTCATGTCTCCCAGCACCCCCACCCCCCAGCAGTGCAGGGCACCCTCCACCAGGCCCCCACTCATGTCCAAATCATGTCTCCCAGCACCCCCACCCTCCAGCAGTGCAGGGCACCCTCCACCAGGCCCCCACTCATGTCCAACTCATGTCTCCCAGCACCCCCACCCCCCAGCAGTGCAGGGCACCCTCCCCCAGGCCCCACTCATGTCCAACTCATGTCTCCGAGCACCCCCTCCCCCCCAGCAGTGCAGGGCACCCTCCACCAGGCCCCCACTCATGTCTCCCAGCACCCCCACCCCCCAGCATCGAGGGGCACCCTCCACCAGGCCCCCGCTCATGTCTCCCATCACCCCCACCCCCCCAGCAGGCCCCCACTCATGTCCAACTCATGTCTCCCATCACCCCCACCCCCCAGCATCCAGGGGCACCCTCCACCAGGCCCCCACTCATGTCCAACTCATGTCTCCCAGCACCCCCACCCCCCAGCAGTGCAGGGCACCCTCCACCAGGCCCCCACTCATGTCCAACTCATGTCTCCCAGCACCCCCACCCTCCAGCAGTGCAGGGCACCCTCCACCAGGCCCCCACTCATGTCCAACTCATGTCTCCCAGCACCCCCACCCCCCAGCAGTGCAGGGCACCCTCCCCCAGGCCCCACTCATGTCCAACTCATGTCTCCGAGCACCCCCTCCCCCCCAGCAGTGCAGGGCACCCTCCACCAGGCCCCCACTCATGTCTCCCAGCACCCCCACCCCCCAGCATCGAGGGGCACCCTCCACCAGGCCCCCGCTCATGTCTCCCATCACCCCCACCCCCCGAGCAGGCCCCCACTCATGTCCAACTCATGTCTCCCAGCACCCCCACCCCCCAGCAGTGCAGGGCACCCTCCACCAGGCCCCCACTCATGTCTCCCATCACTCCCACCCCCCAGCATCCAGGGGCACCCTCCACCAGGCCCCCACTCATGTCCAACTCATGTCTCCCACCACCCCCACCCCCCAGCAGTGCAGGGCTCCCTCCACCAGGCCCCCACTCATGTCTCCCATCCCCCCCACCCCCCAGCAGTGCAAGGCACCCTCCACCAGGCCCCCACTCATGTCTCCCTTCACCCCCACCCCCCAGTAGTGCAGGGCACCCTCCACCAGATCCCCACTCATGTCTCCCATCACCCCCACCCCCCAGCATCCAGGGGCACCCTCCAGCAGGCCCCACTCATGTCCAACTCATGTCTCCCAGCACCCCCACCCCCCAGCAGTGCAGGGCACCCTCCACCAGGCCCCCACTCATGTCCAACTCATGTCTCCGAGCACCCCCACCCCCCAGCAGTGCAGGGCACACTCCACCAGGCCCCCACTCATGTCCAACTCATGTCTCCCAGCACCCCCACCCCCCAGCAGTGCAGGGCACCCTCCACCAGGCCCCCACTCATGTCCCCATCACCCCCACCCCCCAGCATCCAGTGGCACCCTCCACCAGGCCCCCACTCATGTCCAATTCATGTCTCCCACCACCCCCTACCGCCAGCAGTGCAGGGCACCCTCCACCAGGCCCCCACTCATGTCCAACTCATGTCTCCCAGCACCCCCACCCCCCAGCAGTGCAGGCCACCCTCCACCAGGCCCCCACTCATGTCTCCCAGCACCCCCACTCCCCAGCATCGAGGGGCACCCTCCTCCAGGCCCCCAATCATGTCTCCCATCACCCCCACCCCCCAGCAGTGCAGGGCACACTCCACCAGGCCCCCACTCATGTCCAACTCATGTCTCCCACCACCCCCACCCCCCAGCAATGCAGGGCACCCTCCACCAGGCCCCCACTCATGTCTCCCACCACCCCCACCCCCCAGCAGTGCAGGGCACCCTCCACCAGGCCCCCACTCATGTCTCCCATCACCCCCACCCCCCAGCATCCAGGGGCACCCTCCACCAGGCCCCCACTCATGTCCAACTCATGTCTCCCACCACCCCCACCCCCCAGCAGTGCAGGGAACCCTCCACCAGGCCCCCACTCATGTCTCCCACCACCCCCACCCCCCAGCAGTGCAGGGTACCCTCCACCAGGCCCCCACTCATGTCTCCCACCACCCCCACCCCCCAGCAGTGTAGGGCACCTTTCACCAGGCCCCCACTCATGTCTCCCATCACCCCCACCCCCCAGCATCCAGGGGCACCCTCCACCAGGCCCCCATTCATGTCCAACTCATGTCTCCCAGCACCCCCACCCCCCAGCAGTGCAGGGCACCCTCCACCAGGCCCCCACTCATGTCCAACTCATGTCTCCCAGCACCCCCACCCCCCAGCAGTGCAGGGCAGCTTCCACCAGGCCCCCACTCATGTCCAACTCATGTCTCCCAGCACCCCCACCCCCCAGCAGTGCAGGGCACCCTCCACCAGGCCCCCACTCATGTCTCCCATCACCCCCACCCCCCAGCATCCAGGGGCACCCTCCACCAGGCCCCCACTCATGTCCAACTCATGTCTCCCACCACCCCCACCCCCCAGCAGTGCAGGGCATCCTCCACCAGGCCCCCACTCATGTCTCCCACCACCCCCACCCCCCAGCAGTGCAGGGCACCCTCCACCAGGCCCCCATTCATGTCACCCATCACCCCCACCCCCCAGCAGTGCAGGGCACCCTCCACCAGGCCCCCACTCATGTCTCCCATCACCCCCATCCCCCAGCATCCAGGGGCACCCTCCACCAGGCCCCCACTCATGTCCAACTCATGTCTCCCAGCACCCCCACCCCCCAGCAGTGCAGGACACCCTCCACCAGGCCCCCACTCATGTCTCCCATCACCCCCACCCCCCAGCATCCAGTGGCACCCTCCACCAGGCCCCCAATCATGTCCAATTCATGTCTCCCACCACCCCCTACCGCCAGCAGTGCAGGACACCCTCCACCAGGCCCCCACTCATGTCCAACTCATGTCTCCCAGCACCCCCACCACCCATCAGTGCAGGGCACCATCCACCAGGCCCCCACTCATGTCTCCCAGCACCCCCACTCCCCAGCATCAAGGGGCACCCTCCTCCAGGCCCCCACTCATGTCTCCCATCACCCCCACCCCCCAGCAGTGCAGGACACCCTCCAGCAGGCCCCCACTCATGTTCAACTCATGTCTCCCACCACCCCCACCCCCCCAGCAGTGCAGGGCACCCTCCACCAGGCCCCCACTCATGTCTCCCACCACCCCCACCCCCCCAGCAGTGCAGGGCACCCTCCACCAGGCCCCCACTCATGTCTCCCACCATCCCCCACCCCCCAGCAGTGCAGGGAACCCTCCACCAGGCCCCCACTCATGTCTCCCACCACCCCCACCCCCCAGCAGTGCAGGGTACCCTCCACCAGGCCCCCACTCATGTCTCCCACCACCCCCACCCCCCAGCAGTGCAGGGCACCTTCCACCAGGCCCCCACTCATGTCTCCCATCACCCCCACCACCCAGCATCCAGGGGCACCCTCCACCAGGCCCCCATTCATGTCCAACTCATGTCTCCCAGCACCCCCACCCCCCAGCAGTGCAGGGCACCCTCCACCAGGCCCCCACTCATGTCCAACTCATGTCTCCCAGCACCCCCACCCCCCAGCAGTGCAGGGCAGCTTCCACCAGGCCCCCACTCATGTCCAACTCATGTCTCCCAGCACCCCCACCCCCCAGCAGTGCAGGGCACCCTCCACCAGGCCCCCACTCATGTCTCCCATCACCCCCACCCCCCAGCATCCAGGAGCACCCTCCACCAGGCCCCCACTCATGTCCAACTCATGTCTCCCACCACCCCACCCCCCAGCAGTGCAGGGCATCCTCCACCAGGCCCCCACTCATGTCTCCCACCACCCCCACACCCCAGCAGTGCAGGGCACCCTGCACCAGGCCCCCATTCATGTCACCCATCACCCCCACCCCCCAGCAGTGCAGGGCACCCTCCACCAGGCCCCCGCTCATGTCTCCCATCACCCCCACCGCCCAGCATCCAGGGGCACCCTCCACCAGGCCCCATTCATGTCCAACTCATGTCTCCCAGCACCCCCACCCCCCAGCAGTGCAGGGCACCCTCCACCAGGCCCCCACTCATGTCCAACTCATGTCTCCCAGCACCCCCACCCCCCAGCAGTGCAGGGCAGCTTCCACCAGGCCCCCACTCATGTCCAACTCATGTCTCCCAGCACCCCCACCCCCCAGCAGTGCAGGGCACCCTCCACCAGGCCCCCACTCATGTCTCCCATCACCCCCACCCCCCAGCATCCAGGGGCACCCTCCACCAGGCCCCCACTCATGTCCAATTCATGTCTCCCACCACCCCACCCCCCAGCAGTGCAGGGCATCCTCCACCAGGCCCCCACTCATGTCTCCCACCAACCCCACACCCCAGCAGTGCAGGGCACCCTGCACCAGGCCCCATTCATGTCACCCATCACCCCCACCCCCCAGCAGTGCAGGGCACCCTCCACCAGGCCCCCACTCATGTCTCCCATCACCCCCATCCCCCAGCATCCAGGGGCACCCTCCACCAGGCCCCCACTCATGTCCAACTCATGTCTCCCAGCACCCCCACCCCCCAGCAGTGCAGGACACCCTCCACCAGGCCCCCACTCATGTCTCCCATCACCCCCACCCCCCAGCATCCAATGGCACCCTCCACCAGGCCCCCACTCATGTCCAACTCATGTCTCCCACCACCCCCACCCACCAGCAGTGCAGGGCACCCTCCACCAGGCCCCCACTCATGTCCAACTCATGTCTCCCCTGCACCCCCACTCCCCAGCAGTGCAGGGCACCCTCCGCCAGGCCCCCACTCATGTCTGTCTCCCAGCACCCCCACCCCCCAGCATCGAGGGGCACCCTCCACCAGGCCCCCACTCATGTCTCCCATCACCCCCCACCCCCCAGCAGTGCAGGGCACCCTCCATCAGGCCCCCACTCATGTTCAACTCAAGTCTCCAAGCACCCCCACCCCCAGCAGTGCAGGGCACCCTCCACCAGGCCCCCACTCATGTCTCCCATCACCCCCATCCCCCAGCATCCAGGGGCACCCTCCACCAGGCCCCCACTCATGTCCAACTCATGTCTCCCAGCAACCCCACCCCCCAGCAGTGCAGGACACCCTCCACCAGGCCCCCACTCATGTCTCCCATCACCCCCACCCCCCAGCATCCAATGGCACCCTCCACCAGGCCCCCACTCATGTCCAACTCATGTCTCCCACCACCCGCACCCACCAGCAGTGCAGGGCACCCTCCACCAGGCCCCCACTCATGTCCAACTCATGTCTCCCTGCACCCCCACCCCCCAGCAGTGCAGGGCACCCTCCGCCAGGCCCCCACTCATGTCTGTCTCCCAGCACCCCCACCCCCCAGCATCGAGGGGCACCCTCCACCAGGCCCCCACTCATGTCTCCCATCACCCCCACCCCCCAGCAGTGCAGGGCACCCTCCATCAGGCCCCCACTCATTTTCAACTCAAGTCTCCGAGCACCCCCACCCCCAGCAGTGCAGGGCACCCTCCACCAGGCCCCCACTCATGTCCAACTCATGTCTCCCAGCACCCCCACCCCCCAGCAGTGCAGGGCACCTTCCACCAGGCCCCCACTCATGTCCAACTCATGTCTCCCAGCACCCCCAGCAGTGCAGGGCACCCTCCACCAGGCCCCCACTCATGTCTCCCATCACCCCCACCCCCCAGAATCCAGGGGCACCCTCCACCAGGCCCCCACTCATGTCCAACTCATGTCTCCCACCACCCCCACCGCCACCCCCCAGCAGTGCAGGGCACCCTCCACCAGCCCCCCACTAATGTCTCCCACCACCCCACCCCCCAGCAGTGCAGGGCACCCTCCACCAGGCCCCCACTCATGTCTCCCATCACCCCCACCCTCCAGCAGTGCAGGGCACCCTCCACCAGGCCCCCACTCATGTCTCCCATCACCCCCATCCCCCAGCATCCAGGGGTACCCTCCACCAGGCCCCCACTCATGTCCAACTCATGTCTCCCAGCACCCCCACCCCCCAGCAGTGCAGGGCACCCTCCACCAGGCCCCCACTCATGTCCAACTCATGTCTCCCAGCACCCCCACCCCCAACAGTGCAGGGCACCCTCCACCAGGCCCCCACTCATGTCCAACTCATGTCTCCCAGCACCCCCATCCCCCAGAAGTGCAGGGCACCCTCCACCGGGCCCCCACTCATGTCCAACTCATGTCTCCCAGCACCCCCACCCCCCCAGCAGTGCAGGGCACCCTCCACCAGGCCCCCACTCATGTCCAACTCATGTCTCCCAGCACCCCACCCCTCAGCAGTGCAGGGCACCCTCCACCAGGCCCCCACTCATGTCTCCCAGCACCCCCACCCCCCAGCATCGAGGGGCACCCTCCACCAGGCCCCCACTCATGTCTCCCATCACCCCCACCCCCAGCAGTGCAGGGCACCCTCCACCAGGCCCCCACTCATGTCCAACTCATGTCTCCCACCACCCCCACCCCCCAGCAGTGCAGGGCACCCTCCACCAGGCCCCCACTCATGTCTCCCACCACCCCCACCCCCCAGCAGTGCAGGGCACCCTCCACCAGGCCCCCACTCATGTCTCCCATCACCCCCAACCACCAGCAGTGCAGGGCACCCTCCACCAGGCCCCCAATCATGTCTCCCATCACCCCCACCCCCCAGCATCCAGGGGCACCCTCCACCAGGCCCCCACTCATGTCCAACTCATGTCTCCCAGCACCCCCACCCCCAGCAGTGCAGGGCACCCTCCACCAGGCCCCCACTCATGTCCAACTCATGTCTCCCAGCACCCCCACCCCCCAGCAGTGCAGGGCACCCTCCACCAGGCCCCCACTCATGTCCAATTCATGTCTCCCATCACCCCCACCCCCCAGCAGTGCAGGGCACCCTCCACCAGGTCCCCACTCATGTCTCCCATCACCCCCACCCCCCAGCATCCAGTGGCACCCTCCACCAGGCCCCCACTCATGTCCAACTCATGTCTCCCACCACCCCCACCAACCAGCAGTGCAGGGCACCCTCCACCAGGCCCCCACTCATGTCCAACTCATGTCTCCCAGCACCCCCACCCCCCAGCAGTGCAGGGCACCCTCCACCAGGCCCCCACTCATGTCTCCCAGCACCCCCACCCCCCCCAGCATCGATGGGGCACCCTCCACCAGACCCCCACTCATGTCTCCCATCACCCCCACCCCCCAGCAGTGCAGGGCACCCTCCACCAGGCCCCCACTCATCTCTCCCATCACCCCCAACCCCCAGCATCCAGGGGCACCCTCCACCAGGCACTGACTCATGTCCAACTCATGTAACCCACCACCCCCACCCTCCAGCAATGCAGGGCACCCTCCACCAGGCCCCCACTCATGTCTCCCAGCACCCCCACCCCCTAGCATCCAGGGGCAGCCTCCACCAGGCCCCCACTCATGTCCAACTCATGTCTCCCAGCACCCCCAACCCCAGCAGTGCAGGGCACCCTCCACCAGGCCCCCACTCATGTCTCCCAGCACCCCCAACCCCCAGCAATGCAGGGCACCCTCCACGAGGCCCCCACTCATGTCTCCCAGCACCCCCACCCCGCAGCATCCAGTGGCAGCCTCAACCAGGCCCCCACTCATGTCCAACTCATGTCTCTCATTACCCCCACCCCCCCAGCATCCAGGTGCAACCTCCACCAGGCCCCCACTCATGTCCAACTCAGGTCTCCAAGCACCCCCACCCCCCAGCAGTGCAGGGCACCCTCCACAAGGCCCCCACTTATGTCCAACTCATGTCTCCCACCACGTCCAAGCCCCAGCAGTGCAGTGCACCCTCCACCAGGCCCCCACTCATGTCTCCCAGCACCCCCACCCACAGCATCGAGGGGCACCCTCCACCAGGCCCCCACTCATGTCTCCCATCACCCCCACCCCCCAGCAGTGCAGGGCACCCTCCACCAGGCCCCCACTCATTTGTCCCATCACCCCCACCCCCCAGCATCCAGGGGCACCCTCCACCAGGCCCCCACTCATGTCCAACTCATGTCTCCCAGCACCTCCACCCCCCAGCAGTGCAGGGCACCCTCACGAGGCCCCCCACTCATGTCCAACTCATGTCTCCCCCAGCACCCCCACCCCCCAGCAGTGCAAGGCACCCTCCACCAGGCCCCCACTCTTGTCTCCCAACACCCCACCCCCAGCATCCAGTGGCACCCTCCACCAGGCCCCCACTCATGTCCAACTCATGTCTCCCACCACCCCCACCAGCCAGAAGTGCAGGGCACCCTCCACCAGGCCCCCACTCATGTCCAACTCATGTCTCCCAGCACCCCCACCCCCCAGCAGTGCAGGGCACCCTCCACCAGGCCCCCACTCATGTCTCCCAGCACCCCCACCCCCCCAGCATCGATGGGGCACCCTCCACCAGGCCCCCACTCAAGTCTCCCATCACCCCAACCCCCCAGCAGTGCAGAGCACCCTCCACCAGGCCCCCACTCATCTCTCCCATCACCCCCAACCCCCAGCATCCAGGGGCACCCTCCACCAGGCCCCCACTCATGTCCAACTCATGTAACCCACCGCCCCCAGCCCCCAGCAATGCAGGGCACACTCCACCAGGCACCCACTCATGTCTCCCAGCACCCCCACCCCCTAGCATCCAGGGGCAGCCTCCACCAGGCCCCCACTCATGTCCAACTCATGTCGCCCAGCACCCCCAACCCCCAGCAGTGCAGGGCACCCTCCACCAGGCCCCCACTCATGTCTCCCAGCACCCCCACCCCCCAGCAGTGCAGGGCACCCTCCACGAGGCCCCCACTCATGTCTCCCAGCACCCCCACCCCGCAGCATCCAGTGGCAGCCTCCACCAGGCCCCCACTCATGTCCAACTCATGTCTCTCATCACCCCCACCCCCCAGCATCCAGGGGCCCCCTCCACCAGGCCCCCACTCATGTCCAACTCAGGTCTCCCACCACCTCCACCCCCCAGCAGTGCAGGGCACCCTCCACCAGGCCCCCACTCATGTCCAACTCATCACCCCCACCTCCCAGCATCCAGGGGCACCCTCCACCAGGCCCCCACTCATGTCTCCCACCACCCCACCCCCCAGCAGTGTAGGGCAACCTCCACAAGACCCCCACTCATGTCTCCCATCACCCCCACCCCCCAGCAGTGCAGGGCACCCTCCACCAGGCCCCCAATCATGTCTCCCATCACCCCCACCCCCCAGCATCCAGGGGCACCCTCCACCAGGCCCTCACTCATGTCCAACTCATGTCTCCCAGCACCCCCACCCCCACTCAGTGCAGGGCACCCTCCACCAGGCCCCCACTCATGTCCAACTCATGTCTCCCAGCACCCCCACCCCCCACCAGTGCAGGGCACCCTCCACCAGGCCCCCACTCATGTCCAACTCATGTCTCCCAGCACCCCCACCCCCGAGCAGTGCAGGGCACCCTCCACCAGGCCCCCACTCATGTCTCCCATCACCCCCACCCCCCAGCATCCAGTGGCACCCTCCACCAGGCCCCCACTCATGTCCAACTCATGTCTCCCACCACCCCCACCAGCCAGCAGTGCAGGGCACCCTCCACCAGGCCCCCACTCATGTCCAACTCATGTCTCCCAGCACCCCCACCCCCTAGCAGTGCAGGGCACCCTCCACCAGGCCCCCACTCATGTCTCCCAGCACCCCCACCCCCCAGCATCGATGGGGCACCCTCCACCAGGCCCCCACTCATGTCTCCCATCACCCTCACCCCCAGCAGTGCAGGGTACCCTCCACCAGGCCCCCACTCATCTCACCCATCACCTCCAAACCCCAGCATCCAGGGGCACCCTCCACCAGGCCCCCACTCATGTCCAACTCATGTAACCCACCACCCCCACCCCCCAGCAATGCAGGGCACCCTCCACCAGGCCCCCACTCATGTCTCCCAGCACCCCCACCCCCTAGCATCCAGGGGCAGCCTCCACCAGGCCCCCACTCATGTCCAACTCATGTCTCCCAGCACCCCCACCCCCCAGCAGTGCAGGGCACCCTCCACCAGGTCCTCACTCATGTCCAACTCATGTATCCCAGCACCCCCAACCCCCAGCAGTGCAGGGCACCCTCCACCAGGCCCCCACTCATGTCTTCCAGCACCCCCACCCCCCAGCAGTGCAGGGCACCCTCCACGAGGCCCCCACTCATGTCCAACTCATGTCTCCCATCACCCCCACCATCCAGGGGCACCCTCAACCAGGCCCCCACTCATGTCCAACTCAGGTCTCCCAGCACCCCCACCCCCCAGCAGTGCAGGGCACCCTCTACAAGGCCCCCACTCATGTCCAACTCATGTCTCCCACCACCTCCACCCCCCAGCAGTGCAGGGCACCCTCCACCAGGCCCCCACTCATGTCTCCCATCACCCCCACCCCCCAGCATCCAGTGGCACCCTCCACCAGGCCCCCACTCATGTCTCCCAGCACCCCCACCCCCCAGCATCGAGGGGCACCCTCCACCAGGCCCCCACTCATGTCTCCCATCACCCCCACCCCCCAGCAGTGCAGGGCACCCTCCACCAGGCCCCCACTCATGTCTCCCATCACCCCCACCCCCCAGCATCCAGGGGCACCCTCCACTAGGCCCCCACTCATGTCCAACTCATGTCTCCCAGCACCTCCACCCCCCAGCAGTGCAGGGCACCCTCCACCAGGCCCCCACTCATGTCCAACTCATGTCTCCCAGCACCCCCATCCCCCAGCAGTGCAAGGCACCCTCCACCAGGCCCCCACTCATGTCCAACTCATGTCTCCCAGCACCCCCACCCCCCAGCAGTGCAGGGCACCCTCCACCAGGCCCCCACTCATGTCCAACTCATGTCTCCCAGCACCCCCACCCCCCAGCAGTGCAGGGCACCCTCCACCAGGCCCCCACTCATGTCCAACTCATGTCTCCCAGCACCCCCACCCTCCAGCAGTGCAGGGCACCCTCCACCAGGCCCCCACTCATGTCTCCCATCACCCCCACCCCCCAGCATCCAGTGGCACCCTCCACCAGGCCCCCACTCATGTCCAACTCATGTCTCCCACCACACCCAACCCCCAGCATCCAGGGGCACCCTCCACCAGGCCCCCACTCATGTCCAACTCATGTAACCCACCACCCCCACCCCCCAGCAATGCAGGGCACCCTCCACAAGGCCCCCACTCATGTCTCCCAGCACCCCCACCCCCTAGCATCCAGGGGCAGCCTCCACCAGGCCCCCACTCATGTCCAACTCATGTCTCCCAGCACCCCCACCCCCCAGCAGTGCAGGGCACCCTCCACCAGGCCCCCACTCATGTCCAACTCATGTCTCCCAGCACCCCCAACCCCCAGCAGTGCAGGGCACCCTCCACCAGGCCCCCACTCATGTCTCCCAGCACCCCCACCCCCCAGCAGTGCAGGGCACCCTCCACGAGGCCCCCACTCATGTCTCCCAGCACCCCCACCCCGCAGCATCCAGTGGCAGCCTCCACCAGGCCCCACTCATGTCCAACTCATGTCTCCCATCACCCCCACCATCCAGGAGCACCCTCCACCAGGCCCCCACTCATGTCCAACTCAGGTCTCCCAGCACCCCCACCCCCCAGCAGTGCAGGGCACCCTCCACAAGGCCCCCACTCATGTCCAACTCATGTCTCCCACCACCTCCACCCCCCAGCAGTGCAGGGCACCCTCCACCAGGCCCCCACTCATGTCTCCCAGCACCCCCACACCCCAGCATCGAGGGGCACCCTCCACCAGGCCCCCACTCATGTCTCCCATCACCCCCACCCCCCAGCAGTGCAGGGCACCCTCCACCAGGCCCCCACTCATGTCTCCTATTACCCCCACCCCCCAGCATCCAGAGGCACCCTCCACCAGGCCCCCACTCATGTCCAACTCATGTCTCCCAGCACCTTCACCCCCCAGCAGTGCAGGGCACCCTCCACCGGACCCCCACTCATATCCAACTCATGTCTCCCAGCACCCCCACCCCCAAGCAGTGCAAGGCACCCTCCACCAGGCCCCCACTCATGTCCAACTCATGTCTCCCAGCACCCCCACCCCCCAGCAGTGCAGGGCACCCTCCACCAGGCCCCCACTCATGTCCAACTCATGTCTCCCAGCACCCCCACCCCCCAGCAGTGCAGGGCATCCTCCACCAGGCCCCCACTCATGTCCAACTCATGTCTCCCAGCACCCCCACCCCCCAGCAGTGCAGGGCACCCTCCACCAGGCCCCCACTCATGTCTCCCATCACCCCCTCCCCCGCAGCATCCAGTGGCACCCTCCACCAGGCCCCCACTCATGTCCAACTCATGTCTCCCACCACACCCACCAGCCAGCAGTGCAGGGCACCCTCCATCAGGCCCCCACTCATGTCCAACTCATGTCTCCCAGCACCCCCACCCCTCAGCAGTGCAGGGCACCCTCCACCAGGCCTCCACTCATGCCTCCCAGCACCCCCACCCCCCAGCATCGATGGGGCACCCTCCACCAGGCCCCCACTCATGTCTCCCATCACCCCCACCCCCAGCAGTGCAGGGCACCCTCCACCAGGCCCCCACTCATCTCTCCCATCACCCCCAACCCCCAGCATCCAGGGGCACCCTCCACCAGGCCCCCACTCATGTCCAACTCATGTAACCCACCACCCCCACCCCCCAGCAATGCAGGGCACCCTCCACCAGGCCCCCACTCATGTTTCCCAGCACCCCCACCGCCTAGCATCCAGGGGCAGCCTCCACCAGGCCCCCACTCATGTCCAACTCATGTCTCCCAGCACCCCCACCCCCCAGCAGTGCAGGGCACCCTCCAACAGGCCCCCACTCATGTCCAACTCATGTCTCCCAGCACCCCCAACCCCCAGCAGTGCAGGGCACCCTCCACCAGGCCCCCACTCATGTCTCCCAGCACCCCCACCCCCCAGCAGTGCAGGGCACCCTCCACGAGGCCCCCACTCATGTCTCCCAGCACCCCCACCCCGCAGCATCCAGTGGCAGCCTCCACCAGGCCCCCACACATGTCCAACTCATGTCTCCCATCACCCCCACCATCCAGGGGCACCCTCCACCAGGCCCCCACTCATGTCCAACTCAGGTCTCCCAGCACCCCCACCCCCCAGCAGTGCAGGGCACCCTCCACAAGGCCCCCACTCATGTCCAACTCATGTCTCCCACCGCCTCCACCCCCCAGCAGTGCAGGGCACCCTCCACCAGGCCCCCACTCATGTCTCCCAGCACCCAAACCACCCAGCATCGAGGGGCACCCTCCACCAGGCCCCCACTCATGTCTCCCATCACCCCCACCCCCCAGCAGTGCAGGGCACCCTCCACCAGGCCCCCACTCATGTCTCCCATCACCCCACCCCCCAGCATCCAGGGGCACCCTCCACCAGGCCCCCACTCATGTCCAACTCATGTCTACCATCACCTCCACCCCCCAGCAGTGCAGGGCACCCTCCACCAGGCCCCCACTCATGTCCAACTCATGTCTCCAAGCACCCCCACCCCCCAGCAGTGCAAGGCACCCTCCACCAGGCCCCCATCATGTCCAACTCATGTCTCCAAGCACTCCCACCCCCCAGCAGTGCAGGGCACCCTCCACCAGGCCCCCACTCATGTCCAACTCATGTCTCCCAGCACCCCCACCCCCCAGCAGTGCAGGGCACCCTCCACCAGGCACCCACTCATGTCCAACTCATGTCTCCCAGCACCCCCACCCCCCAGCAGTGCAGGGCACCCTCCACCAGGCCCCCACTCATGTCCAACTCATCACCCCCACCTCCCAGCATCCAGGGGCACCCTCCACCAGGCCCCCACTCATGACTCCCACCACTCCCACCCCCCAGCAGTGTAGGGCAACCTCCACAAGACCCCCACTCATGTCTCCCATCACCCCCACCCCCCAGCATTGCAGGGTACCCTACACCAGGCCCCCACTCATGTCTCCCATCACCCCCACCCCCAGCATCCAGGGGCACCCTCCACCAGGCCCCCACTCATGTCCAACTCATGTCTCCCAGCACCCCCACCCCCCAGCAGTGCAGGGCACCCTCCACCAGGCCCCCACTCATGTCTAACTCATGTCTCCCAGCACCCCCACCCCCCAGCAGTGCAGGGCACCCTCCACCAGGCCCCCACTCATGTCCAACTCATGTCTCCCAGCACCCCCCACCCCCCAGCAGTGCAGGGCACCCTCCACCAGGCCCCCACCCATGTCCAACTCATGTTTCCCAGCACCCCCACCCCCCAGAAGTGAAGGGCACCCTCCATCAGGCCCCCACTCATGTCCAACTCATGTCTCCCACCACCCCCACCCCCCAGCAGTGCAGGGCACCCACCACTAGGCCCCCACTCATGTCTCCCAGCACCCCCACCCCCCAGCATCGAGGGGCACCCTCCACCCTGCCCCCACTCATGTCTCCCATCACCCCCCACCCTCCAGCAGTGCAGGATACACTCCACCAGGCCCCCACTCATGTCTCCCATCACCCCCACCCCCCAGCATCCAGGGGCACCCTCCACCAGGCCCCCACTCATGTCCAACTCATGTCTCCCACCACCCCCACCCCCCAGCAGTGCAGGGCACCCTCCACCAGGCCCCCACTCATGTCTCCCACCACCGCCACCCCCCAGCAGTGCAGGGCACCCTCCACCAGGCCCCCACTCATGTCTCCCATCACCCCCACCCCCCTGCAGTGCAGGGCACCCTCCACCAGGCCACCACTCATGTCTCCCATCACCCCCACCCCCCAGCATCCAGGGGCACCCTCCACCAGGCCCCCACTCATGTCCAACTCATGTCTCCCAGCACCCCCAAACCCCAGCAGTGCAGGGCACCCTCCACCAGGCCCCCACTCATGTCCAACTCATGTCTCCCAGCACCCCCACCCCCCAGCAGTGCAGGGCACCCTCCACCAGGCCCCCACTCATGTCCAACTCATGTCTCCCAGCACCCCCACCCCCCAGCAGTGCAGGGTATCCTCCACCAGTCCCCCACTCATGTCCAACTCATGTCTCCCAGCACCCCCACCCCCCAGCATCCAGGGGCACCCTCACCAGGCCCCCACTCATGTCCAACTCATGTCTCCCAGCACCCCCACACCCCAGCAGTGCAGGGCACCCTCCACCAGGCCCCCACTCATGTTCAACTCATGTCTCCCAGCACCCCCACCCCCCAGCAGTGCAGGGCACCCTCCACCAGGCCCCCACTCATGTCCAACTCATGTCTCCCAGCACCCCCACCCCCAGCAGTGCAGGGTATCCTCCACCAGTCAACCACTCATGTCCAACTCATGTCTCCCAGCACCCCCACCCCCCAGCAGTGCAGGGCACCCTCCACCAGGCCCCCACTCATGTCCAACTCATGTCTCCCAGCACCCCCACCCCCCAGCAGTGCAGGACACCCTCCACCAGGCCCCCACTCATGTCTCTCATCACCCCCACCCCCCAGCATCCAGGGGCACCCTCCACCAGTCAACCACTCATGTCCAACTCATGTCTCCCACCACCCTCACCCCCCAGCAGTGCAGGGCACCCTCCACCAGGCCCCCACTCATGTCTCCCACCACTGCCACCCCCCAGCAGTGCAGGGCACCCTCCACCAGGCCCCCACTCATGTCTCCCATCACCCCCACCCCCCTGCAGTGCAGGGCACCCTCCACCAGGCCACCACTCATGTCTCCCATCACCCCCACCCCCCAGCATCCAGGGGCACCCTCCACCAGGCCCCCACTCATGTCCAACTCATGTCTCCCAGCACCCCCAAACCCCAGCAGTGCAGGGCACCCTCCACCAGGCCCCCACTCATGTCCAACTCATGTCTCCCAGCACCCCCACCCCCCAGCAGTGCAGGGCACCCTCCACCAGGCCCCCACTCATGTCCAACTCATGTCTCCCAGCACCCCCACCCCCCAGCAGTGCAGGGTATCCTCCACCAGTCCCCCACTCATGTCCAACTCATGTCTCCCAGCACCCCCACCCCCCAGCATCCAGGGGCACCCTCACCAGGCCCCCACTCATGTCCAACTCATGTCTCCCAGCACCCCCACACCCCAGCAGTGCAGGGCACCCTCCACCAGGCCCCCACTCATGTTCAACTCATGTCTCCCAGCACCCCCACCCCCCAGCAGTGCAGGGCACCCTCCACCAGGCCCCCACTCATGTCCAACTCATGTCTCCCAGCACCCCCACCCCCAGCAGTGCAGGGTATCCTCCACCAGTCAACCACTCATGTCCAACTCATGTCTCCCAGCACCCCCACCCCCCAGCAGTGCAGGGCACCCTCCACCAGGCCCCCACTCATGTCCAACTCATGTCTCCCAGCACCCCCACCCCCCAGCAGTGCAGGACACCCTCCACCAGGCCCCCACTCATGTCTCTCATCACCCCCACCTCCCAGCATCCCGGGGCACCCTCAACCAGGCCCCCACTCATGTCTCCCACCACCCCCAGCCCCCAGCAGTGTAGGGCAACCTCCACAAGACCCCCACTCATGTCTCCCATCACCCCCACCACCAGCAGTGCAGGGCACCCTCCACCAGGCCCCCACTCATGTCTCCCATCACCCCCACCACCAGCAGTGCAGGGCACCCTCCACCAGGCCCCCATTCATGTCCAACTCATGTCTCCAAGCACCCCCACGCCCCAGCAGTGCAGGGCACCCTCCACCAGGCCCCCACTCATGTCCAACTCATGTCTCCCAGCACCCCCATCCCCCAGCAGTGCAGGGCACCCTCCACCAGGCCCCCACTCATGTCTCCCAGCACCCCCACACCCCAGCATCGAGGGGCACCCTCCACCAGGCCCCCACTCATGTCTCCCATCACCCCCACCCCCCAGCAGTGCAGGGCACCCTCCACCAGGCCCCCACTCATGTCTCCTATCACCCCCACCCCCCAGCATCCAGTGGCAGCCTCCACCAGGCCCCACTCATGTCCAACTCATGTCTCCCATCACCCCCACCATCCAGGGGCACCCTCCACCAGGCCCCCACTCATGTCCAACTCAGGTCTCCCAGCACCCCCACCCCCCAGCAGTGCAGGGCACCCTCCACAAGGCCCCCACTCATGTCCAACTCATGTCTCCCACCACCTCCACCCCCCAGCAGTGCAGGGCACCCTCCACCAGGCCCCCACTCATGTCTCCCAGCACCCCCACACCCCAGCATCGAGGGGCACCCTCCACCAGGCCCCCACTCATGTCTCCCATCACCCCCACCCCCCAGCAGTGCAGGGCACCCTCCACCAGGCCCCCACTCATGTCTCCTATCACCCCCACCCCCCAGCATCCAGAGGCACCCTCCACCAGGCCCCCACTCATGTCCAACTCATGTCTCCCAGCACCTTCACCCCCCAGCAGTGCAGGGCACCCTCCACCGGACCCCCACTCATATCCAACTCATGTCTCCCAGCACCCCCACCCCCAAGCAGTGCAAGGCACCCTCCACCAGGCCCCCACTCATGTCCAACTCATGTCTCCCAGCACCCCCACCCCCCAGCAGTGCAGGGCACCCTCCACCAGGCCCCCACTCATGTCCAACTCATGTCTCCCAGCACCCCCACCCCCCAGCAGTGCAGGGCATCCTCCACCAGGCCCCCACTCATGTCCAACTCATGTCTCCCAGCACCCCCACCCCCCAGCAGTGCAGGGCACCCTCCACCAGGCCCCCACTCATGTCTCCCATCACCCCCTCCCCCGCAGCATCCAGTGGCACCCTCCACCAGGCCCCCACTCATGTCCAACTCATGTCTCCCACCACACCCACCAGCCAGCAGTGCAGGGCACCCTCCATCAGGCCCCCACTCATGTCCAACTCATGTCTCCCAGCACCCCCACCCCTCAGCAGTGCAGGGCACCCTCCACCAGGCCTCCACTCATGCCTCCCAGCACCCCCACCCCCCAGCATCGATGGGGCACCCTCCACCAGGCCCCCACTCATGTCTCCCATCACCCCCACCCCCAGCAGTGCAGGGCACCCTCCACCAGGCCCCCACTCATCTCTCCCATCACCCCCAACCCCCAGCATCCAGGGGCACCCTCCACCAGGCCCCCACTCATGTCCAACTCATGTAACCCACCACCCCCACCCCCCAGCAATGCAGGGCACCCTCCACCAGGCCCCCACTCATGTTTCCCAGCACCCCCACCGCCTAGCATCCAGGGGCAGCCTCCACCAGGCCCCCACTCATGTCCAACTCATGTCTCCCAGCACCCCCGCCCCCCAGCAGTGCAGGGCACCCTCCAACAGGCCCCCACTCATGTCCAACTCATGTCTCCCAGCACCCCCAACCCCCTGCAGTGCAGGGCACCCTCCACCAGGCCCCCACTCATGTCTCCCAGCACCCCCACCCCCCAGCAGTGCAGGGCACCCTCCACGAGGCCCCCACCCATGTCTCCCAGCACCCCCACCCCGCAGCATCCAGTGGCAGCCTCCACCAGGCCCCCACACATGTCCAACTCATGTCTCCCATCACCCCCACCATCCAGGGGTACCCTCCACCAGGCCCCCACTCATGTCCAACTCAGGTCTCCCAGCACCCCCACCCCCCAGCAGTGCAGGGCACCCTCCACAAGGCCCCCACTCATGTCCAACTCATGTCTCCCACCGCCTCCACCCCCCAGCAGTGCAGGGCACCCTCCACCAGGCCCCCACTCATGTCTCCCAGCACCCAAACCACCCAGCATCGAGGGGCACCCTCCACCAGGCCCCCACTCATGTCTCCCATCACCCCCACCCCCCAGCAGTGCAGGGCACCCTCCACCAGGCCCCCACTCATGTCTCCCATCACCCCACCCCCCAGCATCCAGGGGCACCCTCCACCAGGCCCCCACTCATGTCCAACTCATGTCTACCATCACCTCCACCCCCCAGCAGTGCAGGGCACCCTCCACCAGGCCCCCACTCATGTCCAACTCATGTCTCCAAGCACCCCCACCCCCCAGCAGTGCAAGGCACCCTCCACCAGGCCCCCATTCATGTCCAACTCATGTCTCCAAGCACTCCCACCCCCCAGCAGTGCAGGGCACCCTCCACCAGGCCCCCACTCATGTCCAACTCATGTCTCCCAGCACCCCCACCCCCCAGCAGTGCAGGGCACCCTCCACCAGGCACCCACTCATGTCCAACTCATGTCTCCCAGCACCCCCACCCCCCAGCAGTGCAGGGCACCCTCCACCAGGCCCCCACTCATGTCCAACTCATCACCCCCACCTCCCAGCATCCAGGGGCACCCTCCACCAGGCCCCCACTCATGACTCCCACCACTCCCACCCCCCAGCAGTGTAGGGCAACCTCCACAAGACCCCCACTCATGTCTCCCATCACCCCCACCCCCCAGCATTGCAGGGTACCCTACACCAGGCCCCCACTCATGTCTCCCATCACCCCCACCCCCAGCATCCAGGGGCACCCTCCACCAGGCCCCCACTCATGTCCAACTCATGTCTCCCAGCACCCCCACCCCCCAGCAGTGCAGGGCACCCTCCACCAGGCCCCCACTCATGTCCAACTCATGTCTCCCAGCACCCCCACCCCCCAGCAGTGCAGGGCACCCTCCACCAGGCCCCCACTCATGTCCAACTCATGTCTCCCAGCACCCCCCACCCCCCAGCAGTGCAGGGCACCCTCCACCAGGCCCCCACCCATGTCCAACTCATGTTTCCCAGCACCCCCACCCCCCAGAAGTGAAGGGCACCCTCCATCAGGCCCCCACTCATGTCCAACTCATGTCTCCCACCACCCCCACCCCCCAGCAGTGCAGGGCAGCCACCACTAGGCCCCCACTCATGTCTCCCAGCACCCCCACCCCCCAGCATCGAGGGGCACCCTCCACCCTGCCCCCACTCATGTCTCCCATCACCCCCACCCCCCAGCAGTGCAGGACACACTCCACCAGGCCCCCGCTCATGTCTCCCATCACCCCCACCCCCCAGCATCCAGGGGCACCCTCCACCAGGCCCCCACTCATGTCCAACTCATGTCTCCCACCACCCCCACCCCCCAGCAGTGCAGGGCACCCTCCACCAGGCCCCCACTCATGTCTCCCACCACCCCCACCCCCCAGCAGTGCAGGGCACCCTCCACCAGGCCCCCACTCATGTCTCCCATCACCCCCACCCCCCTGCAGTGCAGGGCACCCACCACTAGGCCCCCACTCATGTCTCCCAGCACCCCCACCCCCCAGCATCGAGGGGCACCCTCCACCCTGCCCCCACTCATGTCTCCCATCACCCCCCACCCCCCAGCAGTGCAGGACACACTCCACCAGGCCCCCACTCATGTCTCCCATCACCCCCACCCCCCAGCATCCAGGGGCACCCTCCACCAGGCCCCCACTCATGTCCAACTCATGTCTCCCACCACCCCCACCCCCCAGCAGTGCAGGGCACCCTCCACCAGGCCCCCACTCATGTCTCCCACCACCGCCACCCCCCAGCAGTGCAGGGCACCCTCCACCAGGCCCCCACTCATGTCTCCCATCACCCCCACCCCCCTGCAGTGCAGGGCACCCTCCACCAGGCCACCACTCATGTCTCCCATCACCCCCACCCCCCAGCATCCAGGGGCACCCTCCACCAGGCCCCCACTCATGTCTAACTCATGTCTCCCAGCACCCCCAAACCCCAGCAGTGCAGGGCACCCTCCACCAGGCCCCCACTCATGTCCAACTCATGTCTCCCAGCACCCCCACCCCCCAGCAGTGCAGGGCACCCTCCACCAGGCCCCCACTCATGTCCAACTCATGTCTCCCAGCACCCCCACCCCCCAGCAGTGCAGGGTATCCTCCACCAGTCCCCCACTCATGTCCAACTCATGTCTCCCAGCACCCCCACCCCCCAGCATCCAGGGGCACCCTCACCAGGCCCCCACTCATGTCCAACTCATGTCTCCCAGCACCCCCACACCCCAGCAGTGCAGGGCACCCTCCACCAGGCCCCCACTCATGTTCAACTCATGTCTCCCAGCACCCCCACCCCCCAGCAGTGCAGGGCACCCTCCACCAGGCCCCCACTCATGTCCAACTCATGTCTCCCAGCACCCCCACCCCCAGCAGTGCAGGGTATCCTCCACCAGTCAACCACTCATGTCCAACTCATGTCTCCCAGCACCCCCACCCCCCAGCAGTGCAGGGCACCCTCCACCAGGCCCCCACTCATGTCCAACTCATGTCTCCCAGCACCCCCACCCCCCAGCAGTGCAGGACACCCTCCACCAGGCCCCCACTCATGTCTCTCATCACCCCCACCCCCCAGCATCCAGGGGCACCCTCCACCAGTCAACCACTCATGTCCAACTCATGTCTCCCACCACCCCCACCCCCCAGCAGTGCAGGGCACCCTCCACCAGGCCCCCACTCATGTCTCCCACCACCGCCACCCCCCAGCAGTGCAGGGCTCCCTCCACCAGGCCCCCACTCATGTCTCCCATCACCCCCACCCCCCTGCAGTGCAGGGCACCCTCCACCAGGCCACCACTCATGTCTCCCATCACCCCCACCCCCCAGCATCCAGGGGCACCCTCCACCAGGCCCCCACTCATGTCCAACTCATGTCTCCCAGCACCCCCAAACCCCAGCAGTGCAGGGCACCCTCCACCAGGCCCCCACTCATGTCCAACTCATGTCTCCCAGCACCCCCACCCACCAGCAGTGCAGGGCACCCTCCACCAGGCCCCCACTCATGTCCAACTCATGTCTCCCAGCACCCCCACCCCCCAGCAGTGCAGGGTATCCTCCACCAGTCCCCCACTCATGTCCAACTCATGTCTCCCAGCACCCCCACCCCCCAGCATCCAGGGGCACCCTCACCAGGCCCCCACTCATGTCCAACTCATGTCTCCCAGCACCCCCACACCCCAGCAGTGCAGGGCACCCTCCACCAGGCCCCCACTCATGTTCAACTCATGTCTCCCAGCACCCCCACCCCCCAGCAGTGCAGGGCACCCTCCACCAGGCCCCCACTCATGTCCAACTCATGTCTCCCAGCACCCCCACCCCCACCCCCAGCAGTGCAGGGTATCCTCCACCAGTCAACCACTCATGTCCAACTCATGTCTCCCAGCACCCCCACCCCCCAGCAGTGCAGGGCACCCTCCACCAGGCCCCCACTCATGTCCAACTCATGTCTCCCAGCACCCCCACCCCCCAGCAGTGCAGGACACCCTCCACCAGGCCCCCACTCATGTCTCTCATCACCCCCACCTCCCAGCATCCCGGGGCACCCTCCACCAGGCCCCCACTCATGTCTCCCACCACCCCCAGCCCCCAGCAGTGTAGGGCAACCTCCACAAGACCCCCACTCATGTCTCCCATCACCCCCACCACCAGCAGTGCAGGGCACCCTCCACCAGGCCCCCACTCATGTCTCCCATCACCCCCACCACCAGCAGTGCAGGGCACCCTCCACCAGGCCCCCATTCATGTCCAACTCATGTCTCCAAGCACCCCCACGCCCCAGCAGTGCAGGGCACCCTCCACCAGGCCCCCACTCATGTCCAACTCATGTCTCCCAGCACCCCCATCCCCCAGCAGTGCAGGGCACCCTCCACCAGGCCCCCACTCATGTCTCCCAGCACCCCCACACCCCAGCATCGAGGGGCACCCTCCACCAGGCCCCCACTCATGTCTCCCATCACCCCCACCCCCCAGCAGTGCAGGGCACCCTCCACCAGGCCCCCACTCATGTCTCCTATCACCCCCACCCCCCAGCATCCAGTGGCAGCCTCCACCAGGCCCCACTCATGTCCAACTCATGTCTCCCATCACCCCCACCATCCAGGGGCACCCTCCACCAGGCCCCCACTCATGTCCAACTCAGGTCTCCCAGCACCCCCACCCCCCAGCAGTGCAGGGCACCCTCCACAAGGCCCCCACTCATGTCCAACTCATGTCTCCCACCACCTCCACCCCCCAGCAGTTCAGGGCACCCTCCACCAGGCCCCCACTCATGTCTCCCAGCACCCCCACACCCCAGCATCGAGGGGCACCCTCCACCCTGCCCCCACTCATGTCTCCCATCACCCCCCACCCCCCAGCAGTGCAGGACACACTCCACCAGGCCCCCGCTCATGTCTCCCATCACCCCCACCCCCCAGCATCCAGGGGCACCCTCCACCAGGCCCCCACTCATGTCCAACTCATGTCTCCCACCACCCCCACCCCCCAGCAGTGCAGGGCACCCTCCACCAGGCCCCCACTCATGTCTCCCACCACCCCCACCCCCCAGCAGTGCAGGGCACCCTCCACCAGGCCCCCACTCATGTCTCCCATCACCCCCACCCCCCTGCAGTGCAGGGCACCCACCACTAGGCCCCCACTCATGTCTCCCAGCACCCCCACCCCCCAGCATCGAGGGGCACCCTCCACCCTGCCCCCACTCATGTCTCCCATCACCCCCCACCCCCCAGCAGTGCAGGACACACTCCACCAGGCCCCCACTCATGTCTCCCATCACCCCCACCCCCCAGCATCCAGGGGCACCCTCCACCAGGCCCCCACTCATGTCCAACTCATGTCTCCCACCACCCCCACCCCCCAGCAGTGCAGGGCACCCTCCACCAGGCCCCCACTCATGTCTCCCACCACCGCCACCCCCCAGCAGTGCAGGGCACCCTCCACCAGGCCCCCACTCATGTCTCCCATCACCCCCACCCCCCTGCAGTGCAGGGCACCCTCCACCAGGCCACCACTCATGTCTCCCATCACCCCCACCCCCCAGCATCCAGGGGCACCCTCCACCAGGCCCCCACTCATGTCCAACTCATGTCTCCCAGCACCCCCAAACCCCAGCAGTGCAGGGCACCCTCCACCAGGCCCCCACTCATGTCCAACTCATGTCTCCCAGCACCCCCACCCCCCAGCAGTGCAGGGCACCCTCCACAGGCCCCCACTCATGTCCAACTCATGTCTCCCAGCACCCCCATCCCCCAGCAGTGCAGGGTATCCTCCACCAGTCCCCCACTCATGTCCAACTCATGTCTCCCAGCACCCCCACCCCCCAGCATCCAGGGGCACCCTCACCAGGCCCCCACTCATGTCCAACTCATGTCTCCCAGCACCCCCACACCCCAGCAGTGCAGGGCACCCTCCACCAGGCCCCCACTCATGTTCAACTCATGTCTCCCAGCACCCCCACCCCCCAGCAGTGCAGGGCACCCTCCACCAGGCCCCCACTCATGTCCAACTCATGTCTCCCAGCACCCCCACCCCCAGCAGTGCAGGGTATCCTCCACCAGTCAACCACTCATGTCCAACTCATGTCTCCCAGCACCCCCACCCCCCAGCAGTGCAGGGCACCCTCCACCAGGCCCCCACTCATGTCCAACTCATGTCTCCCAGCACCCCCACCCCCCAGCAGTGCAGGACACCCTCCACCAGGCCCCCACTCATGTCTCTCATCACCCCCACCCCCCAGCATCCAGGGGCACCCTCCACCAGTCAACCACTCATGTCCAACTCATGTCTCCCACCACCCCCACCCCCCAGCAGTGCAGGGCACCCTCCACCAGGCCCCCACTCATGTCTCCCACCACCGCCACCCCCCAGCAGTGCAGGGCACCCTCCACCAGGCCCCCACTCATGTCTCCCATCACCCCCACCCCCCTGCAGTGCAGGGCACCCTCCACCAGGCCACCACTCATGTCTCCCATCACCCCCACCCCCCAGCATCCAGGGGCACCCTCCACCAGGCCCCCACTCATGTCCAACTCATGTCTCCCAGCACCCCCAAACCCCAGCAGTGCAGGGCACCCTCCACCAGGCCCCCACTCATGTCCAACTCATGTCTCCCAGCACCCCCACCCACCAGCAGTGCAGGGCACCCTCCACCAGGCCCCCACTCATGTCCAACTCATGTCTCCCAGCACCCCCACCCCCCAGCAGTGCAGGGTATCCTCCACCAGTCCCCCACTCATGTCCAACTCATGTCTCCCAGCACCCCCACCCCCCAGCATCCAGGGGCACCCTCACCAGGCCCCCACTCATGTCCAACTCATGTCTCCCAGCACCCCCACACCCCAGCAGTGCAGGGCACCCTCCACCAGGCCCCCACTCATGTTCAACTCATGTCTCCCAGCACCCCCACCCCCCAGCAGTGCAGGGCACCCTCCACCAGGCCCCCACTCATGTCCAACTCATGTCTCCCAGCACCCCCACCCCCAGCAGTGCAGGGTATCCTCCACCAGTCAACCACTCATGTCCAACTCATGTCTCCCAGCACCCCCACCCCCCAGCAGTGCAGGGCACCCTCCACCAGGCCCCCACTCATGTCCAACTCATGTCTCCCAGCACCCCCACCCCCCAGCAGTGCAGGACACCCTCCACCAGGCCCCCACTCATGTCTCTCATCACCCCCACCTCCCAGCATCCCGGGGCACCCTCCACCAGGCCCCCACTCATGTCTCCCACCACCCCCAGCCCCCAGCAGTGTAGGGCAACCTCCACAAGACCCCCACTCATGTCTCCCATCACCCCCACCACCAGCAGTGCAGGGCACCCTCCACCAGGCCCCCACTCATGTCTCCCATCACCCCCACCACCAGCAGTGCAGGGCACCCTCCACCAGGCCCCCATTCATGTCCAACTCATGTCTCCAAGCACCCCCACGCCCCAGCAGTGCAGGGCACCCTCCACCAGGCCCCCACTCATGTCCAACTCATGTCTCCCAGCACCCCCATCCCCCAGCAGTGCAGGGCACCCTCCACCAGGCCCCCACTCATGTCTCCCAGCACCCCCACACCCCAGCATCGAGGGGCACCCTCCACCAGGCCCCCACTCATGTCTCCCATCACCCCCACCCCCCAGCAGTGCAGGGCACCCTCCACCAGGCCCCCACTCATGTCTCCTATCACCCCCACCCCCCAGCATCCAGTGGCAGCCTCCACCAGGCCCCACTCATGTCCAACTCATGTCTCCCATCACCCCCACCATCCAGGGGCACCCTCCACCAGGCCCCCACTCATGTCCAACTCAGGTCTCCCAGCACCCCCACCCCCCAGCAGTGCAGGGCACCCTCCACAAGGCCCCCACTCATGTCCAACTCATGTCTCCCACCACCTCCACCCCCCAGCAGTTCAGGGCACCCTCCACCAGGCCCCCACTCATGTCTCCCAGCACCCCCACACCCCAGCATCGAGGGGCACCCTCCACCAGGCCCCCACTCATGTCTCCCATCACCCCCACCCCCCAGCAGTGCAGGGCACCCTCCACCAGGCCCCCACTCATGTCTCCTATCACCCCCACCCCCCAGCATCCAGAGGCACCCTCCACCAGGCCCCCACTCATGTCCAACTCATGTCTCCCAGCACCTTCACCCCCCAGCAGTGCAGGGCACCCTCCACCGGACCCCCACTCATATCCAACTCATGTCTCCCAGCACCCCCACCCCCAAGCAGTGCAAGGCACCCTCCACCAGGCCCCCACTCATGTCCAACTCATGTCTCCCAGCACCCCCACCCCCCAGCAGTGCAGGGCACCCTCCACCAGGCCCCCACTCATGTCCAACTCATGTCTCCCAGCACCCCCACCCCCCAGCAGTGCAGGGCATCCTCCACCAGGCCCCCACTCATGTCCAACTCATGTCTCCCAGCACCCCCACCCCCCAGCAGTGCAGGGCACCCTCCACCAGGCCCCCACTCATGTCTCCCATCACCCCCTCCCCCGCAGCATCCAGTGGCACCCTCCACCAGGCCCCCACTCATGTCCAACTCATGTCTCCCACCACACCCACCAGCCAGCAGTGCAGGGCACCCTCCATCAGGCCCCCACTCATGTCCAACTCATGTCTCCCAGCACCCCCACCCCTCAGCAGTGCAGGGCACCCTCCACCAGGCCTCCACTCATGCCTCCCAGCACCCCCACCCCCCAGCATCGATGGGGCACCCTCCACCAGGCCCCCACTCATGTCTCCCATCACCCCCACCCCCAGCAGTGCAGGGCACCCTCCACCAGGCCCCCACTCATCTCTCCCATCACCCCCAACCCCCAGCATCCAGGGGCACCCTCCACCAGGCCCCCACTCATGTCCAACTCATGTAACCCACCACCCCCACCCCCCAGCAATGCAGGGCACCCTCCACCAGGCCCCCACTCATGTTTCCCAGCACCCCCACCGCCTAGCATCCAGGGGCAGCCTCCACCAGGCCCCCACTCATGTCCAACTCATGTCTCCCAGCACCCCCGCCCCCCAGCAGTGCAGGGCACCCTCCAACAGGCCCCCACTCATGTCCAACTCATGTCTCCCAGCACCCCCAACCCCCAGCAGTGCAGGGCACCCTCCACCAGGCCCCCACTCATGTCTCCCAGCACCCCCACCCCCCAGCAGTGCAGGGCACCCTCCACGAGGCCCCCACCCATGTCTCCCAGCACCCCCACCCCGCAGCATCCAGTGGCAGCCTCCACCAGGCCCCCACACATGTCCAACTCATGTCTCCCATCACCCCCACCATCCAGGGGTACCCTCCACCAGGCCCCCACTCATGTCCAACTCAGGTCTCCCAGCACCCCCACCCCCCAGCAGTGCAGGGCACCCTCCACAAGGCCCCCACTCATGTCCAACTCATGTCTCCCACCGCCTCCACCCCCCAGCAGTGCAGGGCACCCTCCACCAGGCCCCCACTCATGTCTCCCAGCACCCAATCCACCCAGCATCGAGGGGCACCCTCCACCAGGCCCCCACTCATGTCTCCCATCACCCCCACCCCCCAGCAGTGCAGGGCACCCTCCACCAGGCCCCCACTCATGTCTCCCATCACCCCACCCCCCAGCATCCAGGGGCACCCTCCACCAGGCCCCCACTCATGTCCAACTCATGTCTACCATCACCTCCACCCCTCAGCAGTGCAGGCACCCTCCACCAGGCCCCCACTCATGTCCAACTCATGTCTCCAAGCACCCCCACCCCCCAGCAGTGCAAGGCACCCTCCACCAGGCCCCCATTCATGTCCAACTCATGTCTCCAAGCACTCCCACCCCCCAGCAGTGCAGGGCACCCTCCACCAGGCCCCCACTCATGTCCAACTCATGTCTCCCAGCACCCCCACCCCCCAGCAGTGCAGGGCACCCTCCACCAGGCACCCACTCATGTCTCCCATCACCCCACCCCCCAGCATCCAGGGGCACCCTCCACCAGGCCCCCACTCATGTCCAACTCATGTCTACCATCACCTCCACCCCCCAGCAGTGCAGGGCACCCTCCACCAGGCCCCCACTCATGTCCAACTCATGTCTCCAAGCACCCCCACCCCCCAGCAGTGCAAGGCACCCTCCACCAGGCCCCCATTCATGTCCAACTCATGTCTCCAAGCACTCCCACCCCCCAGCAGTGCAGGGCACCCTCCACCAGGCCCCCACTCATGTCCAACTCATGTCTCCCAGCACCCCCACCCCCCAGCAGTGCAGGGCACCCTCCACCAGGCACCCACTCATGTCCAACTCATGTCTCCCAGCACCCCCACCCCCCAGCAGTGCAGGGCACCCTCCACCAGGCCCCCACTCATGTCCAACTCATCACCCCCACCTCCCAGCATCCAGGGGCACCCTCCACCAGGCCCCCACTCATGACTCCCACCACTCCCACCCCCCAGCAGTGTAGGGCAACCTCCACAAGACCCCCACTCATGTCTCCCATCACCCCCACCCCCCAGCATTGCAGGGTACCCTACACCAGGCCCCCACTCATGTCTCCCATCACCCCCACCCCCAGCATCCAGGGGCACCCTCCACCAGGCCCCCACTCATGTCCAACTCATGTCTCCCAGCACCCCCACCCCCCAGCAGTGCAGGGCACCCTCCACCAGGCCCCCACTCATGTCCAACTCATGTCTCCCAGCACCCCCACCCCCCAGCAGTGCAGGGCACCCTCCACCAGGCCCCCACTCATGTCCAACTCATGTCTCCCAGCACCCCCCACCCCCCAGCAGTGCAGGGCACCCTCCACCAGGCCCCCACCCATGTCCAACTCATGTTTCCCAGCACCCCCACCCCCCAGAAGTGAAGGGCACCCTCCATCAGGCCCCCACTCATGTCCAACTCATGTCTCCCACCACCCCCACCCCCCAGCAGTGCAGGGCACCCACCACTAGGCCCCCACTCATGTCTCCCAGCACCCCCACCCCCCAGCATCGAGGGGCACCCTCCACCCTGCCCCCACTCATGTCTCCCATCACCCCCCACCCCCCAGCAGTGCAGGACACACTCCACCAGGCCCCCGCTCATGTCTCCCATCACCCCCACCCCCCAGCATCCAGGGGCACCCTCCACCAGGCCCCCACTCATGTCCAACTCATGTCTCCCACCACCCCCACCCCCCAGCAGTGCAGGGCACCCTCCACCAGGCCCCCACTCATGTCTCCCACCACCCCCACCCCCCAGCAGTGCAGGGCACCCTCCACCAGGCCCCCACTCATGTCTCCCATCACCCCCACCCCCCTGCAGTGCAGGGCACCCTCCACCAGGCCACCACTCATGTCTCCCATCACCCCCACCCCCCAGCATCCAGGGGCACCCTCCACCAGGCCCCCACTCATGTCCAACTCATGTCTCCCAGCACCCCCAAACCCCAGCAGTGCAGGGCACCCTCCACCAGGCCCCCACTCATGTCCAACTCATGTCTCCCAGCACCCCCACCCCCCAGCAGTGCAGGGCACCCTCCACCAGGCCCCCACTCATGTCCAACTCATGTCTCCCAGCACCCCCACCCCCCAGCAGTGCAGGGTATCCTCCACCAGTCCCCCACTCATGTCCAACTCATGTCTCCCAGCACCCCCACCCCCCAGCATCCAGGGGCACCCTCACCAGGCCCCCACTCATGTCCAACTCATGTCTCCCAGCACCCCCACACCCCAGCAGTGCAGGGCACCCTCCACCAGGCCCCCACTCATGTTCAACTCATGTCTCCCAGCACCCCCAGCCCCCAGCAGTGCAGGGCACCCTCCACCAGGCCCCCACTCATGTCCAACTCATGTCTCCCAGCACCCCCACCCCCAGCAGTGCAGGGTATCCTCCACCAGTCAACCACTCATGTCCAACTCATGTCTCCCAGCACCCCCACCCCCCAGCAGTGCAGGGCACCCTCCACCAGGCCCCCACTCATGTCCAACTCATGTCTCCCAGCACCCCCACCCCCCAGCAGTGCAGGACACCCTCCACCAGGCCCCCACTCATGTCTCTCATCACCCCCACCTCCCAGCATCCCGGGGCACCCTCCACCAGGCCCCCACTCATGTCTCCCACCACCCCCAGCCCCCAGCAGTGTAGGGCAACCTCCACAAGACCCCCACTCATGTCTCCCATCACCCCCACCACCAGCAGTGCAGGGCACCCTCCACCAGGCCCCCACTCATGTCTCCCATCACCCCCACCACCAGCAGTGCAGGGCACCCTCCACCAGGCCCCCATTCATGTCCAACTCATGTCTCCAAGCACCCCCACGCCCCAGCAGTGCAGGGCACCCTCCACCAGGCCCCCACTCATGTCCAACTCATGTCTCCCAGCACCCCCATCCCCCAGCAGTGCAGGGCACCCTCCACCAGGTCCCCACTGATGTCCAACTCATGTCTCCCAGCACCCCCACCCCCCAGCAGTGCAGGGCACCCTCCACCAGGCCCCCACTCATGTCCAACACATGTCTCCCAGCACCCCCACCCCCCAGCAGTGCAGGGCACCCTCCACCAGGCCCCCACTCATGTCCAATTCATGTCTCCCAGCACCCCCACCACCCGGCAGTGCAGGGAACCCTCCACCAGGCCCCCACTCATGTCCAACTCATGTCTCCCAGCACACCCTCACCCAGCAGTGCAGGGCACCCTCCACCAGGCCCCCACTCATGTCCAACTCATGTCTCCCAGCACCCCCACCCCCCAGCAGTGCAGGGCACCCTCCACCAGGCCCCCACACATGTCTCCCAGCACCCCCACCCCCCAGCATCGAGGGGCACCCTCCACCAGGCCCCCACTCATGTCTCCCATCACCCCACCCCCAGCAGTGCAGGGCACCCTCCACCAGGCCCCCACTCATGTCTCCCATCACCCCCAGCCCCAGCATCCAGGGGCACCCTCCACCAGGCCCCCACTCAAGTCCAACTCATGTCTCCCACCACCCCCACCCCCAGCAGTGCAGGGCACCCTCCACCAGGCCCCCACTCATGTCTCCCACCACCCCCACCCCCTAGCAGTGCAGGGCACCCTCCACCAGGCCCCCACTCATGTCTCCCATCACCCCCACCCCCCAGCAGTGCAGGGCACCCTCCATTAGGACCCCACTCATGTCTCCCATCACCCCCACCGCCCAGCATCCAGGGGCACCCTCCACCAGGCCCCCACTCATGTCCAACTCATGTCTCCCAGCACCCCCACCCCCCAGCAGTGCAGGGCACCCTCCACCAGGCCCCCACGCATGTCCAACTCATGTCTCCCAGCACCCGCACCCCCCAGCAGTGCAGGGCACCCTCCACCAGGCCCCCACTCATGTCCAACTCATGTCTCCCAGCACCCCCACCCCCCAGCAGTGCAGGGCACCCTCCACCAGGCCCCCACTCATGTCTCTCAAAACCCCCACCCCCCAGCAGTGCAGGGCAGCCTCCACCAGGCCCCCACTCATGTCTCCCATCACCCCCACCCCCCAGCAGTGCAGGCCACCCTCCACCAGGCCCCCACTCATGTCTCTCATCACCCCCACCTCCCAGCATCCAGGGGCACCCTCCACCAGGCCCCCACTCATGTCTCCCACCATCCCCACCCCCAGCAGTGTAGGGCAACCTCCACAAGACCCCCACTCATGTCTCCCATCACCCCCACCCCCAGCAGTGCAGGGCACCCTCCACCAGGCCCCCACTCATGTCTCCTATCACCCACACCCCCCAGCATCCAGGGGCACCCTCCACCAGGCCCCCACTCATGTCCAACTCATGTCTCCCAGCACCCCCCACCCCCCAGCAGTGCAGGGCACCCTCCACCAGGCCCCCACCCATGTCCAACTCATGTTTCCCAGCACCCCCACCCCCCAGAAGTGAAGGGCACCCTCCATCAGGCCCCCACTCATGTCCAACTCATGTCTCCCACCACCCCCACCCCCCAGCATCGAGGGGCACCCTCCACCCTGCCCCCTCTCATGTCTCCCATCACCCCCCACCCCCCAGCAGTGCAGGACACACTCCACCAGGCCCCCACTCATGTCTCCCATCACCCCCACCCCCCAGCATCCAGGGGCACCCTCCACCAGGCCCCCACTCATGTCCAACTCATGTCTCCCACCACCCCCACCCCCCAGCAGTGCAGGGCACCCTCCACCAGGCCCCCACTCATGTCTCCCACCACCCCCACCCCCCAGCAGTGCAGGGCACCCTCCACTAGGCCCCCACTCATATCTCCCAGCACCCCCACCCCCCAGCATCGAGGGGCACCCTCCACCCTGCCCCCTCTCATGTCTCCCATCACCCCCCACCCCCCAGCAGTGCAGGACACACTCCACCAGGCCCCCACTCATGTCTCCCATCACCCCCACCCCCCAGCATCCAGGGGCACCCTCCACCAGGCCCCCACTCATGTCCAACTCATGTCTCCCACCACCCCCACCCCCCAGCAGTGCAGGGCACCCTCCACCAGGCCCCCACTCATGTCTCCCACCACCCCCACCCCCCAGCAGTGCAGGGCACCCTCCACCAGGCCCCCACTTCTGTCTCCCATCACCCCCACCCCCCTGCAGTGCAGGGCACCCTCCACCAGGCCACCACTCATGTCTCCCATCACCCCCACCCCCCAGCATCCAGGGGCACCCTCCACCAGGCCCCCACTCATGTCCAACTCATGTCTCCCAGCACCCCCAAACCCCAGCAGTGCAGGGCACCCTCCACCAGGCCCCCACTCATGTCCAACTCATGTCTCCCAGCACCCCCACCCCCCAGCAGTGCAGGGCACCCTCCACCAGGCCCCCACTCATGTCCAACTCATGTCTCCCATCACCCCCACCCCCCAGCAGTGCAGGGCACCTTCCACCAGGCCCCCACTCATGTCTCCCATCACCCCACCCCCCAGCATCCAGGGGCACCCTCCACCAGGCCCCCACTCATGTCCAACTCATGTCTACCATCACCTCCACCCCCCAGCAGTGCAGGCACCCTCCACCAGGCCCCCACTCATGTCCAACTCATGTCTCCAAGCACCCCCACCCCCCAGCAGTGCAAGGCACCCTCCACCAGGCCCCCATTCATGTCCAACTCATGTCTCCAAGCACTCCCACCCCCCAGCAGTGCAGGGCACCCTCCACCAGGCCCCCACTCATGTCCAACTCATGTCTCCCAGCACCCCCACCCCCCAGCAGTGCAGGGCACCCTCCACCAGGCACCCACTCATGTCTCCCATCACCCCACCCCCCAGCATCCAGGGGCACCCTCCACCAGGCCCCCACTCATGTCCAACTCATGTCTACCATCACCTCCACCCCCCAGCAGTGCAGGGCACCCTCCACCAGGCCCCCACTCATGTCCAACTCATGTCTCCAAGCACCCCCACCCCCCAGCAGTGCAAGGCACCCTCCACCAGGCCCCCATTCATGTCCAACTCATGTCTCCAAGCACTCCCACCCCCCAGCAGTGCAGGGCACCCTCCACCAGGCCCCCACTCATGTCCAACTCATGTCTCCCAGCACCCCCACCCCCCAGCAGTGCAGGGCACCCTCCACCAGGCACCCACTCATGTCCAACTCATGTCTCCCAGCACCCCCACCCCCCAGCAGTGCAGGGCACCCTCCACCAGGCCCCCACTCATGTCCAACTCATCACCCCCACCTCCCAGCATCCAGGGGCACCCTCCACCAGGCCCCCACTCATGACTCCCACCACTCCCACCCCCCAGCAGTGTAGGGCAACCTCCACAAGACCCCCACTCATGTCTCCCATCACCCCCACCCCCCAGCATTGCAGGGTACCCTACACCAGGCCCCCACTCATGTCTCCCATCACCCCCACCCCCAGCATCCAGGGGCACCCTCCACCAGGCCCCCACTCATGTCCAACTCATGTCTCCCAGCACCCCCACCCCCCAGCAGTGCAGGGCACCCTCCACCAGGCCCCCACTCATGTCCAACTCATGTCTCCCAGCACCCCCACCCCCCAGCAGTGCAGGGCACCCTCCACCAGGCCCCCACTCATGTCCAACTCATGTCTCCCAGCACCCCCCACCCCCCAGCAGTGCAGGGCACCCTCCACCAGGCCCCCACCCATGTCCAACTCATGTTTCCCAGCACCCCCACCCCCCAGAAGTGAAGGGCACCCTCCATCAGGCCCCCACTCATGTCCAACTCATGTCTCCCACCACCCCCACCCCCCAGCAGTGCAGGGCACCCACCACTAGGCCCCCACTCATGTCTCCCAGCACCCCCACCCCCCAGCATCGAGGGGCACCCTCCACCCTGCCCCCACTCATGTCTCCCATCACCCCCCACCCCCCAGCAGTGCAGGACACACTCCACCAGGCCCCCGCTCATGTCTCCCATCACCCCCACCCCCCAGCATCCAGGGGCACCCTCCACCAGGCCCCCACTCATGTCCAACTCATGTCTCCCACCACCCCCACCCCCCAGCAGTGCAGGGCACCCTCCACCAGGCCCCCACTCATGTCTCCCACCACCCCCACCCCCCAGCAGTGCAGGGCACCCTCCACCAGGCCCCCACTCATGTCTCCCATCACCCCCACCCCCCTGCAGTGCAGGGCACCCTCCACCAGGCCACCACTCATGTCTCCCATCACCCCCACCCCCCAGCATCCAGGGGCACCCTCCACCAGGCCCCCACTCATGTCCAACTCATGTCTCCCAGCACCCCCAAACCCCAGCAGTGCAGGGCACCCTCCACCAGGCCCCCACTCATGTCCAACTCATGTCTCCCAGCACCCCCACCCCCCAGCAGTGCAGGGCACCCTCCACCAGGCCCCCACTCATGTCCAACTCATGTCTCCCAGCACCCCCACCCCCCAGCAGTGCAGGGTATCCTCCACCAGTCCCCCACTCATGTCCAACTCATGTCTCCCAGCACCCCCACCCCCCAGCATCCAGGGGCACCCTCACCAGGCCCCCACTCATGTCCAACTCATGTCTCCCAGCACCCCCACACCCCAGCAGTGCAGGGCACCCTCCACCAGGCCCCCACTCATGTTCAACTCATGTCTCCCAGCACCCCCAGCCCCCAGCAGTGCAGGGCACCCTCCACCAGGCCCCCACTCATGTCCAACTCATGTCTCCCAGCACCCCCACCCCCAGCAGTGCAGGGTATCCTCCACCAGTCAACCACTCATGTCCAACTCATGTCTCCCAGCACCCCCACCCCCCAGCAGTGCAGGGCACCCTCCACCAGGCCCCCACTCATGTCCAACTCATGTCTCCCAGCACCCCCACCCCCCAGCAGTGCAGGACACCCTCCACCAGGCCCCCACTCATGTCTCTCATCACCCCCACCTCCCAGCATCCCGGGGCACCCTCCACCAGGCCCCCACTCATGTCTCCCACCACCCCCAGCCCCCAGCAGTGTAGGGCAACCTCCACAAGACCCCCACTCATGTCTCCCATCACCCCCACCACCAGCAGTGCAGGGCACCCTCCACCAGGCCCCCACTCATGTCTCCCATCACCCCCACCACCAGCAGTGCAGGGCACCCTCCACCAGGCCCCCATTCATGTCCAACTCATGTCTCCAAGCACCCCCACGCCCCAGCAGTGCAGGGCACCCTCCACCAGGCCCCCACTCATGTCCAACTCATGTCTCCCAGCACCCCCATCCCCCAGCAGTGCAGGGCACCCTCCACCAGGTCCCCACTGATCTCCAACTCATGTCTCCCAGCACCCCCACCCCCCAGCAGTGCAGGGCACCCTCCACCAGGCCCCCACTCATGTCCAACACATGTCTCCCAGCACCCCCACCCCCCAGCAGTGCAGGGCACCCTCCACCAGGCCCCCACTCATGTCCAATTCATGTCTCCCAGCACCCCCACCACCCGGCAGTGCAGGGAACCCTCCACCAGGCCCCCACTCATGTCCAACTCATGTCTCCCAGCACACCCTCACCCAGCAGTGCAGGGCACCCTCCACCAGGCCCCCACTCATGTCCAACTCATGTCTCCCAGCACCCCCACCCCCCAGCAGTGCAGGGCACCCTCCACCAGGCCCCCACACATGTCTCCCAGCACCCCCACCCCCCAGCATCGAGGGGCACCCTCCACCAGGCCCCCACTCATGTCTCCCATCACCCCACCCCCAGCAGTGCAGGGCACCCTCCACCAGGCCCCCACTCATGTCTCCCATCACCCCCAGCCCCAGCATCCAGGGGCACCCTCCACCAGGCCCCCACTCAAGTCCAACTCATGTCTCCCACCACCCCCACCCCCAGCAGTGCAGGGCACCCTCCACCAGGCCCCCACTCATGTCTCCCACCACCCCCACCCCCTAGCAGTGCAGGGCACCCTCCACCAGGCCCCCACTCATGTCTCCCATCACCCCCACCCCCCAGCAGTGCAGGGCACCCTCCATTAGGACCCCACTCATGTCTCCCATCACCCCCACCGCCCAGCATCCAGGGGCACCCTCCACCAGGCCCCCACTCATGTCCAACTCATGTCTCCCAGCACCCCCACCCCCCAGCAGTGCAGGGCACCCTCCACCAGGCCCCCACGCATGTCCAACTCATGTCTCCCAGCACCCGCACCCCCCAGCAGTGCAGGGCACCCTCCACCAGGCCCCCACTCATGTCCAACTCATGTCTCCCAGCACCCCCACCCCCCAGCAGTGCAGGGCACCCTCCACCAGGCCCCCACTCATGTCTCTCAAAACCCCCACCCCCCAGCAGTGCAGGGCAGCCTCCACCAGGCCCCCACTCATGTCTCCCATCACCCCCACCCCCCAGCAGTGCAGGCCACCCTCCACCAGGCCCCCACTCATGTCTCTCATCACCCCCACCTCCCAGCATCCAGGGGCACCCTCCACCAGGCCCCCACTCATGTCTCCCACCATCCCCACCCCCAGCAGTGTAGGGCAACCTCCACAAGACCCCCACTCATGTCTCCCATCACCCCCACCCCCAGCAGTGCAGGGCACCCTCCACCAGGCCCCCACTCATGTCTCCTATCACCCACACCCCCCAGCATCCAGGGGCACCCTCCACCAGGCCCCCACTCATGTCCAACTCATGTCTCCCAGCACCCCCCACCCCCCAGCAGTGCAGGGCACCCTCCACCAGGCCCCCACCCATGTCCAACTCATGTTTCCCAGCACCCCCACCCCCCAGAAGTGAAGGGCACCCTCCATCAGGCCCCCACTCATGTCCAACTCATGTCTCCCACCACCCCCACCCCCCAGCATCGAGGGGCACCCTCCACCCTGCCCCCTCTCATGTCTCCCATCACCCCCCACCCCCCAGCAGTGCAGGACACACTCCACCAGGCCCCCACTCATGTCTCCCATCACCCCCACCCCCCAGCATCCAGGGGCACCCTCCACCAGGCCCCCACTCATGTCCAACTCATGTCTCCCACCACCCCCACCCCCCAGCAGTGCAGGGCACCCTCCACCAGGCCCCCACTCATGTCTCCCACCACCCCCACCCCCCAGCAGTGCAGGGCACCCTCCACTAGGCCCCCACTCATGTCTCCCAGCACCCCCACCCCCCAGCATCGAGGGGCACCCTCCACCCTGCCCCCTCTCATGTCTCCCATCACCCCCCACCCCCCAGCAGTGCAGGACACACTCCACCAGGCCCCCACTCATGTCTCCCATCACCCCCACCCCCCAGCATCCAGGGGCACCCTCCACCAGGCCCCCACTCATGTCCAACTCATGTCTCCCACCACCCCCACCCCCCAGCAGTGCAGGGCACCCTCCACCAGGCCCCCACTCATGTCTCCCACCACCCCCACCCCCCAGCAGTGCAGGGCACCCTCCACCAGGCCCCCACTTCTGTCTCCCATCACCCCCACCCCCCTGCAGTGCAGGGCACCCTCCACCAGGCCACCACTCATGTCTCCCATCACCCCCACCCCCCAGCATCCAGGGGCACCCTCCACCAGGCCCCCACTCATGTCCAACTCATGTCTCCCAGCACCCCCAAACCCCAGCAGTGCAGGGCACCCTCCACCAGGCCCCCACTCATGTCCAACTCATGTCTCCCAGCACCCCCACCCCCCAGCAGTGCAGGGCACCCTCCACCAGGCCCCCACTCATGTCCAACTCATGTCTCCCAGCACCCCCACCCCCCAGCAGTGCAGGGTATCCTCCACCAGTCCCCCACTCATGTCCAACTCTTGTCTCCCAGCACCCCCACCCCCCAGCATCCAGGGGCACCCTCACCAGGCCCCCACTCATGTCCAACTCATGTCTCCCAGCACCCCCACACCCCAGCAGTGCAGGGCACCCTCCACCAGGCCCCCACTCATGTCCAACTCATGTCTCCCAGCACCCCCACCCCCCAGCAGTGCAGGGCACCCTCCACCAGGCCCCCACTCATGTCCAACTCATGTCTCCCAGCACCCCCACCCCCAGCAGTGCAGGGTATCCTCCACCAGTCCCCCACTCATGTCCAACTCATGTCTCCCAGCACCCCCACCCCCCAGCAGTGCAGGGCACCCTCCACCAGGCCCCCACTCATGTCCAACTCATGTCTCCCAGCACCCCCACCCCCCAGCAGTGCAGGACACCCTCCACCAGGCCCCCACTCATGTCTCTCATCACCCCCACCTCCCAGCATCCCGGGGCACCCTCCACCAGGCCCCCACTCATGTCTCCCACCACCCCCAGCCCCCAGCAGTGTAGGGCAACCGAGTTCTGGCAGAAAATACCATCCGATAAACTTATTTAGGATAAGTAGACCGGTGGTACGTTGGAGGTTAACGAGAAAAAGTATCAATCTCCAACAATGGGACGAATCCCATAGGGTTATGCTCGGGGTCGAACATAACAAGTAGTTTCCACTGCCATCAGCCAAAACTCGACGAGGGGGGACGGGACAGTGCCCCCTCGAGTAACAGGTCTAGGAGTAATCGAATTACCCCTACTAGTACGTCCACAATAAGATGGTTTGTACCAGTCCTGTTAGTAAATTTAGGTCTAGTAAAGCCAATGGTGACTTTACATGCCCGGGGAGACAGTAGTCAGTCCCCGGGTATGGAGTCTATGGTGGGGGTCCGCTAGGACACCCCAGTGTTATGGCACGTAGGGTGCGGTGTAACACACATAGAAAAAACATTCTCTGTTTATTCAGGCAGATTGTTTGCATACCACCACTTTTACTAGGCATTTCTCAGTCCTATTGTCACATGTCTGACATGTCTATGGTACAGTGGACTGACTTTGTTTCCTGGATATGATTTGTTTAGACATGTCCCTGTGCTATAGGACCATTTTGGACTGGCAGCTCCAGGTTAAACATTTGAACCATTTCAATGAAAAAATCAATTTCATGAGCAAACTAGACTGAATGAACAATTGGTGCCCTCCTCTCCCTCTTCACTTTATGGCTAGGGTACATGCCATCTGTGTGACGGCATGTGTATTTGACCTGCCAATCACAGGCCAATGTGTGATGCCACTGCTAGGCAGCATGCAGCAAAGGTGTTCATCTTCCATCGTGGTGTCATCAATGTGTGCCATCTGCCTCCCCTTGACACGCAGTGACGGTGCATGCATGGGAGGGTTTTACTCATGTGGGACATGTGTCAATCAAGTTCTGTTTCTGTAGCTTCTCAGCCCTAATTGTGTGCCATAGTGCTAATGCCTGTTTCCATTTCTTTTCTTTTATGTCTTTGCAGGGGATGACGCACTTGATACTGCTGGGGTTGTGGAGATGGTGCAGACCCAGGAGGGGTCTCAGTGCCGACCGACCACCAGTGAGGGACGTGGTGTGGTGGTGGGTGAGAACCCACAACAGCTGCAGGTCGTGCTCTCAAGGGGTGTCTCTGGCTGCACCTCCCCCGAGCTGTATTCAGGTGTCGATTCGGATGATGAGACCTATGTGCCGTCGCAGGTGAGTGTTCCTGGGAGGGATTCTGTTCTGTCCTACCCACCTGCACCAGGGTTAGAACCCTCAATGGGGATGTCAATGTTGGCAGGTACGCCTTTGGTGGTTACGGATGCAGGGTCACACTCCGCAACATCTGATCCTGTTCCTGGGCCAGCAGATCAGAAGGGGAATGCAGTCCTGCAGCCTCAGGCAGTGCCGGCACAGCAAGGCGCAGTTCGCCTTGCCGCAGACATGTGTTGTGCCCGCCTACGTGGTGGCCGTACGCCACCTGGCAATACTTCATGGGAGCAATCCATATACGGTATGGCAACCCAACAGGCAGCATCATCAGAGATGATGGCTCAGGCCATGGATAGGGTGGCCACTTCCATTGTCCCCCCCGAAAGGCTGATGGAGTGACTACAGCAGGCAACAGACTCCATCTGCCAGTCACACTGGGAGGACATGTTGGCATCTGACAGGGACAGGCGGGCGGCACTGACGACTCTGCGGGAAGCCATTCCCATAGAGTCCCAGAGCCACAGGGCAGCCCTGAGGGTGGAACTCCGTCACCTCAGGACGACTCTTGTTGAGCTTGAGGCTTCAACAAACACAAGGACAGAACAGCAGCTGGAGCGTCTCACACGTACGCTCTCAGCTGAGATGCAGGCAACTAGGGCGGAGGTCCGGGCATCCCGTGAGTTGTTGCATGGGGACCTACGCACAATTATCCTCCAGAACGAGACCTTCCACACCTGCATGCTTGCTGCCATGGAGGACCAGACTAGGGCTTTGCGTGGGCTGCCTCCCATAGTGCCACCACCTCCTGATGCAGCTGCAGAAGGTGAGGAGAGCGACAGAAGCGATTCTCCCACAATAGGGTAGCCGTGCAGGCCATGAGCCCATGGAGTTGTTTTTTTTTCTGCAAGATCCACACAGGTGGGTTTTGGTGTGCACCCTGTCCTCGGACCTCCTGGGTGGCACCCCCCCCCCTAGGCCCATTCATGGCCATTTCTGATATTTTTTTTAATTTATTTTTTTTAATTTTTGTTTTTTGGACAGTGTGTTGCCTTGTGTAGCTCCCGTGGGCATACGCTGTATTGTGGCTGGGCACATGCAGGCTTGTCATGAATTTGGGTCAGATGCTTGGGTTTGTGTGACACACACCCCTCCTGCTTCCCGTTTCTATGTGCTTGCAAAGGGTGTGCCCAAGTGACATTGACGTACATGGTGACGTTGGACTCCCATTTGATGTGTGGGCAGTCTGTAGTCAATACTGTGTATACATTCCTAGTGCATATTGTTGTTGTATTGTACACTGCATGGTGTATTGATATGTGCCTCTGCATCCATCTCATCCTCCTAATTTGCAGGTCCATTTCTCATGTCTTCACAAGGCGGTCTACCTTGGAACTGGAGTCCATGTTGTAAGCAGTGCACCTACACTCTTGCGTGGCGCTAACACTGTATACTTGGAAGTGTTCGAAGTGCTGGCATTATCAGGTAGTGAGGCTACCAATTTCTTAAGTCTGTACTGTCATCTTTAAGGTAGGTTGGAGGTTGTGTAGGTGATTGGTATTCTTGGTAAGTATTTGGTAATGTGTGTTGTAGGTCCTGCATTACTGTGAACATTTCATGTGTGGCCAGTTTCCATTAGGGACACTGTAGTTGGTGACACTTGGGGCATGTTGTGGGGATTAATTTGTTTGCTCTCACATTGCATGACATGCCATGGTGTGTTGTGTGGCCGTGCCGGGGAGGGGTTGGGTGACATGGCACTGTTCACATGTAGTATTTTGCAAGTGGTTATTCATTTCTGCTGCATGGAAGTGTGTCTTTTGATGACACTGCATTGGTGGTGTTTGTGTAGGTAGGGATGCACACATTGTGACACTTCCACATGAACAATCTCAGGCTGCTACGGTTCTGACAGTTGACTGTCCCTTTGTTCGTCATAATTGTCAGGTCGAGTCATCATTGCTTATCAGATGGTATGTGCCAGGGCTGTGTGCACTCCACAGGGGTGTGATTTCTATGTGAAGTAATTAGCCACCAGCTGCGTACGGGCTGCCTCACCCCGTGCCCTTTCCCCTCCCATGCGCAGCGGGCGTGTATGTGGTTGGGGATGTGGGGGCACCACCATGTCCACAGCCAGGCCCCGGCGTGTTGCAACATTGTGCAGGACACATGCTGCCACTATGATCCTGCACACTACTGGGGGCGCATATAACAGCTGCCCGCCAGAACGGTCAAGGGAGCGAAAGCGTGACTTGAGCACTCCGATTGTGCGCTCCAATATGCCCCGGGTTGCAATATGGGCTGTGTTGTATCTTACCTCGGGAGGCGTGATGGGGTTCCGAAATGGCGTCATCATGTGGGTGCTCAGAGAATAGGCACTGTCCCCTGGTGAGGAGGTGATGGGTATCATTAGTGGTGTAGTGACATAACTCTGCATCTGACATGCATGCATGTGCAGTGGCATTCATACTCACCAAGCAGCCAATTATCGCCATGCCGCCCAGCTTCTAGGTCCCGGCTTAGGGTAGACATTCGGTAAATGAAGCTGTCGTGGGTGGACCCTGGAAAGTTGGAATATACTGAGGTGATGATTCCCTTGGCATTACATACTACCTTCACGTTGATGGAATGCCAGTTTTTGCGGTTCCTATGGATGTGCTCAGATGCCCTGGGGGGACGTAGTGCCACATGGGTGCAATCAATGGCACCTAGCACTTTGGGGAATTGTGCCACACCGTAGAAATCCAAGGCGGCAGCCTGCCTTTCTGCAGGTGTCCTGGGCAGGTATATGTGCCTGCGGACTGATGGGCGCGCAGTGATGATGTTCAAGACCTGGTGTAGGCAGCGTGACTGCGTGGCCTGTGACACCCCACCCACTATGGCACTTGTCCGCTGAAATGATCCAGTGGCCAAGAAGTGCAGTACATTAAGGACCTTCTCCAGGGGGCTGAGTGCTTGGGAGCACAGGGTGGGTGATGTGAGGTCATCCTCCCACTCACTCAGCAGGTCCAGTATTATGTGAGGTGGAAACCTGTACCTCCCATACATCTGGTCATCAGGCATCCCAAAAAGGCTGGTTCTGCGAGTGAAAATTCGGGCCCTCACTATCCTCCTCCTCCTCCTTTGGTAACCCACGGCCACTGCTGCTAGGAATGGTATATTCATCCTGGCGTCTGAGCTTGTTTGTTGTTTGCACGCACTTTTATGCTGCGCGGGTCGACGTACGCCTGCTTCCTGCTGGCGTACGTGTTTCCGGATTAGCACGTTTTTTTGTGCGCATGCCTTAGCCCCTTTCAATTCCATGGATACGTGTTGTTGGCGAGCGTGTAAAACTTCCCGTGCACCCCTGTAATACACATACCCAAGCAAATCGCGTGTGAGAATTCCCACACACCCCTGTAAGACACGTACCCAAGCAAATCGCGTGTGAGAATTCTCGCACACCCCTGTAATACATGTACCCAAGCAAATCGCGTGTGAGAATTCCTGCGCCCCCCTGTAATACACATACCCAAGCAAATCGCGTGTGAGAATTCCCGCACACCCCTATAATACACTTACCCAAGCAAATCGTGTGTGAGAATTCCCGCACACCCCTGTAAAACATGTACCCAAGCAAATCGCGTGTGAGAATTCCCGCGAACCCCTGCAATACACGTACCCAGGCCAATTGCGTGTACGCGCACTTTCATCCAATTACAGGCAATGATACTCTGACGTGCAGTGTTTCCACGTGTGCTCTGTCATCACGTGCTATGAGGGAAACACCCGCGCGCGTCACGTCACAGACGCGCTTACGCGCTGAGGGCCTTTGGTCCAATGGAATCGCGTAAGCGTGCTGACGCGCTTACGTGCTAAGGCCCTTTCCTCGAATTTCACGTTGACGTGCAGGATTTATACGTGCCAAATCACTCCGTATCAAGCTGGCCATGCGTAAGCACACAGAAGACCACGCTCCTGCCCAGAAGGCCGAATTACTGCCCCCCAGAGCCCCGAGCAGCCTCCCACGAGCCATCTGCTGCTGCCTGCCTGCCTGCTGCCACCGTGCCCTGCCATTTTGTGCCTGCACATCTGCCATCTGCAGGGGTCCAGTTGCTGTGTCCACCCCTGCTGGAACGGAAGACTCCCGACTGCTATACCCTCGCTCCACAGCCCAGCCCCAGGACCCAGTTGCCCACCCACTCCTGCCTCTGGGGTTGCCATGTCGGGCACTGCAACATCTGGCACCAGTGGCAAACCCCGGTCAGAGAGGCAGAGGGGCACCAGCTATACTGCCACCGAAGTTGATGTCCTGGTGGAGCAAGTCCTGGGGCAGTATGATGCCCTCTTCGGATCGTCACGCACCAACAAGGAAGGACGGAACAGGATCTGGGACGACTTGGTGGTTGCCATCAACGCGGAGGGGGTGGCAACCCGCAACATCCAGAAAGTCAAGAAGCGCTGGGAGGACTTGAGGTCCAGGACCCTCTTGAAGGCCCGGCACCTCGTAGAGGGGGGCCGGGGCCGTATGAGTACCATCAAGGTGAGGGTCCTGGAACGTGTAGACCCAGCGCTCCACGCCCAGATCCTTGCGAGGCAGACCCGTCGGGAGTTGAGCGGTAAGTGGGCAAGCATTGCTGTGTGAGACAGGGCATGTTGCAGTGTGCTGGTTGTCTGATGCTTGCCTGTATGTGTGACATAGGCCATGTACGCATGTATGTGTGCAGGGACATCATGGTCATGCATGTGAGACCAGTAATGTGTGAACCACATGGTTGGTGCATGTGTTTAAATGCATCATGGGGAGCCCTATGCAGATTGGACACATGAGAGCATGCCAGTCTCTGTTCCTGGACATGGGTGGGGGTGAGGGATGGGTGCTGATGCCATGTACCTGTATGGTATCCATGTCTGTGTGTCTGACCTGCGTGTCTGTGACTTGTGAATGCCATGGATGCATGACACATGTCTGTGACTATGTACAGATTCACAGATGCTGCCTAGTTATCCTTGTATCCACTGTGTCTGGGGTGTACAAGGCCAGATGGATGAAATTACGTTGATGTGTGTGCATGTGATAGGCATGACCTATGATGCATTTGAGTTCCATAACAACATTGTATGTTTGGAGAGTCCCTTGGACATGTATGCAAATGTCCATAGCATGTGCCATGCCTGTTACTGCGTGTGTTTTGCCTGCACTGACCCATGTTTTGTGGAGGGACATGATGGAAGTGATCTTTGACAGTGCCACTCATCTGCTATTGCTTCCTGTCTAGGGGACCATTGTACAGTACCCTGATGCTTGTGTTCTATGTCTCCCTCTACACAGCGGCAAGTGAAGAAGAGGGCGGAGACGGCGCTGTGGAGCAAAGCGGCGGGGATGCCCCCACAGCTGTAGTGGAAGGGGTGGGTGAGCCCCCACAGGGGCTTGCAACGGCGGAAAACGGTGTGGAGCCATCCAGATTGGTGGTTTCCACAGAGGAGGAGGAGGCCGCTACTGAGGCGCACATGGAGCCTGGTGGGGGCATCCCTGCTGGTGCAAGTGGCGCAGTCCAGGGGCAGGGGCAGGAGGCAGCACAGGTCGCCGTGGAGGGGCCTGTGCATGGCACTGTCCCTGACACTGTGACTGCACCACCATGCACAAGCAGGGATGCCCCATCCCAGGCCCGTCCGCAGGTAGGGGGGATGTCCATGTCATCTGACTCCCCTCCACCTGCGGACGAGGGGACCCGTGGCCATATGGAGAAGGTCCTGATTGGTGTCGCGTTGCGCACGGGTGTCATTCATGATGACGTGCATGCTTCCCGGGAGGAGCTTGCACGTAATAACGAAGAGCACCGTACCAACTTGGCCTAGTTGGGATCGGCCGTGGTCGGGGGTTTCACACATGTGTCGACCAATCTGGCGGCCCTCTCCTCCTCTGTGGAGACTATACGCCAGTCGTTCTCCATGCCGTCTTCCGGCCCAGATGCCACCAGGGCCCCCTGTGGACCTGCCATGACCAACGCAGCCGGCTTGGTGGGGATCCCATCCCTGCCACAGTCGGGAGTCGGAGGTCCAGCTGGGGTGGACACCACAGCAACTGGACCCCAGCAGATGGAGGATGTGCCGGCATCATTGAGCAGGGGAACGCTCACCACTTGGGCCAATCACTCCAGAGTGCGACCTGAGTTGGCAAGGCAACTCCGTCCAGGGTGCATAAACCCCCTCCCACACCCCTGAGGTAACCCAGACAGAATGGCACCGCTTTGGAGGGTCTCTGTACAGAGGCCCGCCAAAAGTGGAACAAAGGGCTCAACCTTTGGTTTAGGAGTCACAGAGACGAACACAGATGCCATTTTAAAAAAAAAACGAGTTCTGGCAGAAAATACCATCCGATAAACTTATTTAGGATAAGTAGACCGGTGGTACGTTGGAGGTTAACGAGAAAAAGTATCAATCTCCAACAAGGGGACGAATCCCATAGGGTTATGCTCGGGGTCGAACATAACAAGTAGTTTTCACTGCCACCAGCCAAAACTCGACGAGGGGGGACGGGACAGTGCCCCCTCGAGTAACAGGTCTAGGAGTAATCGAATTACCCCTACTAGTACGTCCACAATAAGATGGTTTGTACCAGTCCTGTTAGTAAATTTAGGTCTAGTAAAGCCAATGGTGACTTTACATGCCCGGGGAGACAGTAGTCAGTCCCCGGGTATGGAGTCTATGGTGGGGGTCCGCTAGGACGCCCCAGTGTTACGGCACGTAGGGTGCGGTGTAACACACATAGAAAAACATATGAGACCCTATGGAGTAAAAGACCCCATAGCCCATCAAACACATTGACATCTCAAAGGAATTACACACACATACATGTCCAAGAGTGGGAGAAAAGAGTCTCACTCTTGGCAGGATGGAAAAAAACAAACTCCAGAAATCCAGCAAAGCTGCTGGGGGACTCACTAGGTTAGGAAATTCAGCCTAAACAGAGAATTCTCCCTAACACCATGTGCCTCATCCAATACATTCTGTGCACCAGCATTTGGGTATAGCAGTATCCCTTCTGCCAACATGAGACATCTAGCCCAACACCACGCCAGTTGCCCTTGAAGTGTCATCTTGCCACAACATTGTTGCTTATTTTTCTCTGTTTATGCAGGCAGATTGTTTGCATACCACCACTTTTACTAGGCATTTCTCAGTCCTATTGTCACATGTCTGACATGGCTATGGTACAGTGGACTGACTTTGTTTCCTGGATATGATTTGTTTAGACATGTCCCTGTGCTATAGGACCATTTTGGACTGGCAGCTCCAGGTTAAACATTTGAACCATTTCAATGAAAAAATCAATTTCATGAGCAAACTAGACTGAATGAACAATTGGTGCCCTCCTCTCCCTCTTCACTTTATGGCTAGGGTACATGCCATCTGTGTGATGGCATGTGTATTTGACCTGCCAATCACAGGCCAATGTGTGATGCCACTGCTAGGCAGCATGCAGCAAATGTGTTCATCTTCCAACTTGGTGTCATCAATGTGTGCCATCTGCCTCCCCTTCACACGCAGTGACGGTGCATGCATGGGAGGGTTTTAGTCATGTGGGACATGTGTCAATCAAGTTCTGTTTCTGTAGCTTCTCAGCCCTAATTGTGTGCCATATTGCTAATGCCTGTTTCCATTTCTTTTCTTTTATGTCTTTGCAGGGGATGACGCACTTGATACTGCTGGGGTTGTGGAGATGGTGCAGACCCAGGAGGGGTCTCAGTGCCGACCGACCACCAGTGAGGGACGTGGTGTGGTGGTGGCTGAGAACCCACAACTGCTGCAGGTCGTGCTCTCAAGGGGTGTCTCTGGCTGTACCTCCCCCGAGCTGTATTCAGGTGTCGATTCGGATGATGAGACCTATGTGCCGTCGCAGGTGAGTGTTCCTGGGAGGGATTCTGTTCTGTCCTACCCACCTGCACCAGGGTTAGAACCCTCAATGGGGATGTCAGTGTTGGCAGGTACGCCTTTGGTGGTTATGGATGCAGGGTCACACACCGCAACATCTGATCCTGTTCCTGGGCCAGCAGATCAGAGGGGGAATGCAGTCCTGCAGCCTCAGGCAGTGCCGGCATAGCAAGGCGCAGTTCGCCTTGCCCCAGACAGGTGTGGTGCCCGCCGACGTGGTGGCCATACGCCACCTGGCAATGCTTCATGGGAGCAATCCATATACGGTATGGCAACCCAACAGGCAGCATCATCAGAGATGATGCTCAGGCCATGGATAGGGTGGCCACTTCCATTGTCCCCCCCGAAAGGCTGATGGAGTGACTACAGCAGGCAACAGACTGCATCTGCCAGTCACACAGGGAGGACATGTTGGCATCTGACAGGGACAGGCGGGCGGCACTGACGACTCTGCGGGAATCCATTCCCATAGAGTCCCAGGGCCAAAGGGAAGCCCTGAGGGTGGAACTCCGTCACCCCAGGATGACTCTTGTTGAGCTTGAGGCTTCAACAAACACAAGGACAGAACAGCAGCTGGAGCGTCTCACATGTACGCTCTCAGCCGAGATGCATGCAACTTGGGTGGAGGTCCGGACATCCCGTGAGTTGTTGCATGGGGACCTATGCACAATTATCCTCCAGAACGAGACCTTCCACACCCGCATGCTTGCTGCCATGGAGGACCAGACTAGGGCTTTGCGTGGGCTGCCTCCCATAGTGCCACCACCTCCTGATGCAGCTGCAGAGGGTGAGGAGAGCGACAGCAGCGATTCTCCCACAATAGGGTAGCCGTGCAGGCCATGAGCCCATGGAGTTGTTTTTTTTTCCGCAAGATCCACACAGGTGGGTTTTGGTGTGCACCCTGCCCTCGGACCTCCTGGGTGGCCCGCCCCCCCCCCGGGCCCATTAATGGCCATTTTTGATATTTTTTTTTTTTTTTTTAATTTTTGTTTTTTGTTTTTTGGACAGTGTGTTTCCTTGTGTGGCTCCCGTGGGCATACGCTGTATTGTGGCTGGGCACATGCAGGCTTGTCATGAATTTGGGTCAGATGCTTGGGTTTGTGTGACACACACCCCTCCTGCTTCCCGTTTCTATGTGCTTGCAAAGGGTGTGCCCAAGTGACATTGACGTACATGGTGACGTTGGACTCCCATTTGATGTGTGGGCAGTCTGTAGTCAATACTGTGTATACATTCCTAGTGCATATTGTTGTTGTATTGTACACTGCATGGTGTATTGATATGTGCCTCTGCATCCATCTCATCCTCCTAATTTGCAGGTCCATTTCTCATGTCTTCACAAGGCGGTCTACCTTGGAACTGGAGTCCATGTTGTAAGCAGTGCACCTACACTCTTGCGTGGCGCTAACACTGTATACTTGGAAGTGTTCGAAGTGCTGGCATTATCAGGTAGTGAGGCTACCAATTTTTTAAGTCTGTACTGTCATCTTTAAGGTAGGTTGGAGGTTGTGTAGGTGATTGGTATTCTTGGTAAGTATTTGGTAATGTGTGTTGTAGGTCCTGCATTACTGTGAACATTTCATGTGTGGCCAGTTTCCATTAGGGACACTGTAGTTGGTGACACTTGGGGCATGTTGTGGGGATTAATTTGTTTGCTCTCACATTGCATGACATGCCATGGTGTGTTGTGTGGCCGTGCCGGGGAGGGGTTGGGTGACATGGCACTGTTCTCATGTAGTATTTTGCAAGTGGGTATTCATTTCTGCTGCATGGAAGTGTGTCTTTTGATGACACTGCATTGGTGGTGTTTGTGTAGGTAGGGATGCACACATTGTGACACTTCCACATGAACAATCTCAGGCTGCTACGGTTCTGACAGTTGACTGTCCCTTTGTTCGTCATAATTGTCAGGTCGAGTCATCATTGCTTATCAGATGGTATGTGCCAGGGCTGTGTGCACTCCACAGGGGTGTGATTTCTATGTGAAGTAATTAGCCACCAGCTGCGTACGGGCTGCCTCACCCCGTGCCCTTTCCCCTCCCATGCGCAGCGGGCGTGTATGTGGTTGGGGATGTGGGGGCACCACCATGTCCACAGCCAGGCCCCGGCGTGTTGCAACATTGTGCAGGACACATGCTGCCACTATGATCCTGCACACTACTGGGGGCGCATATAACAGCTGCCCGCCAGAACGGTCAAGGGAGCGAAAGCGTGACTTGAGCACTCCGATTGTGCGCTCCAATATGCCCCGGGTTGCAATATGGGCTGTGTTGTATCTTACCTCGGGAGGCGTGATGGGGTTCCGAATTGGCGTCATCATGTGGGTGCTCAGAGGATAGGCACTGTCCCCTGGTGAGGAGGTGATGGGTATCATTAGTGGTGTAGTGACATAACTCTGCATCTGACATGCATGCATGTGCAGTGGCATTCATACTCACCAAGCAGCCAATTATCGCCATGCCGCCCAGCTTCTAGGTCCCGGCTTAGGGTAGACATTCGGTAAATGAAGCTGTCGTGGGTGGACCCTGGATAGTTGGCATATACTGAGGTGATGATTCCCTTGGCATTACATACTACGTGCACGTTGATGGAATGCCAGTTTTTGCGGTTCCTATGGATGTGCTCAGATGCCCTGGGGGGACGTAGTGCCACATGGGTGCAATCAATGGCACCTAGCACTTTGGGGAATAGTGCCACACCGTAGAAATCCAAGGCGGCAGCCTGCCTTTCTGCAGGTGTCCTGGGCAGGTATATGTGCCTGCGGACTGATGGGCGCGCAGTGATGATGTTCAAGACCTGGTGTAGGCAGCGTGACTGCGTGGCCTGTGACACCCCACCCACTATGGCACTTGTCCGCTGAAATGATCCAGTGGCCAAGAAGTGCAGTACATTAAGGACCTTCTCCAGGGGGCTGAGTGCTTGGGAGCACAGGGTGGGTGATGTGAGGTCATCCTCCCACTCACTCACCAGGTCCAGTATTATGTGAGGTGGAAACCTGTACCTCCCATACACCTGGTCATCAGGCATCCCAAAAAGGCTGGTTCTGTGCGTGAAAATTCGGGCCCTCACTATCCTCCTCCTCCTCCTTTGGTAACCCACGGCCACTGCTGCTAGGAATGGTATATTCATCCTGGCATCTGAGCTTGTTTGTTGTTTGCGCGCACTTTTATGCTGCGCGGGTCGACGTACGCCTGCTTTCTGCTGGCGTACGTGTTTCCGGATTAGCACGTTTTTTTGTGCGCATGCCTTAGCCCCTTTCAATTCAATGGATACGTGTTGTTGGCGAGCGTGTAAAACTTCCCGTGCACCCCTGTAGTACACATACCCAAGCAAATCGCGTGTGAGAATTCCCACACACCCCTGTAAGACACGTACCCAAGCAAATCGCGTGTGAGAATTCTCGCACACCCCTGTAATACATGTACCCAAGCAAATTGCGTGTGAGAATTCCTGCGCTCCCCTGTAATACACATACCCAAGCAAATCGCGTGTGAGAATTCCGCACACCCCTGTAATACACGTACCCAAGCAAATCTTGTGTGAGAATTTCCGCACACCCCTGTAAAACATGTACCCAAGCAAATCGCGTGTGAGAATTCCCGCGAACCCCTGCAATACACGTACCCAGGCCAATTGCGTGTACGCGCACTTTCATCCAATTACAGGCAATGATACTCTGACGTGCAGTGTTTCCACGTGTGCTCTGTCATCACGTGCTATGAGGGAAACACCCGCGCGCGTCACGTCACAGACGCGCTTACGCGCTGAGGGCCTTTGGTCCAATGGAATCGCGTAAGCGTGCTGACGCGCTTACGTGCTAAGGCCCTTTCCTCGAATTTCACGTTGACGTGCAGGATTTTCATGTGCCAAATCACTCCGTATCAAGCTGGCCATGCGTAAGCACACGGAAGACCACGCTCCTGCCCAGAAGGCCGAATTACTGCCCCCCAGAGCCCCGAGCAGCCTCCCACGAGCCATCTGCTGCTGCCTGCCTGCCTGCTGCCACCGTGCCCTGCCATTTTGTGCCTGCACATCTGCCATCTGCAGGGGTCCAGTTTCTGTGTCCACCCCTGCTGGAACGGAAGACTCCCAACTGCTATACCATCGCTCCACAGCCCAGCCCCAGGACACAGTTGCCCACCCACTCCTGCCTCTGGGGTTGCCATGTCGGGCACTGCAACATCTGGCACCAGTGGCAACCCCCGGTCAGAGAGGCAGAGGAGCACCAGCTATACTGCCACCGAAGTTGATGTCCTGGTGGAGCAAGTCCTGGGGCAGTATGATGCCCTCTTCGGATCGTCACGCGCCAACAAGGAAGGACGGAACAGGATCTGGGACGACTTGGTGGTTGCTATCAACGCGGAGGGGGTGGCAACCCGCAACATCCAGAAAGTCAAGAAGCGCTGGGAGGACTTGAGGTCCAGGACCATCTTGAAGGCCCGGCACCTCGTAGAGGGGGGCCGGGGCCGTATGAGTACCATCAAGGTGAGGGTCCTGGAACGTGTAGACCCAGCGGTCCACGCCCAGATCCTTGCGAGGCAGACCCGTCTGGAGTTCAGCGGTAAGTGGGAAAGCATTGCTTTGTGAGACAGGGCATGTTGCAGTGTGCTGGTTGTCTGATGCTTGCCTGTATGTGTGACATAGGCCATGTACGCATGTATGTGTGCAGAGACATCATGGTCATGCATGTGAGACCAGTAATGTGTGAACCACACGGTTGGTGCATGTATTTAAATGCATCATGGGGAGCCCTATGCAGATTGGACACATGAGAGCATGCCAGTCTCTGTTCCTGGACATGGGTGGGGGTGAGGGATGGGTGCTGATGCCATGTACCTGTATGGTATCCATGTCTGTGTGTCTGACCTGCGTGTCTGTGACTTGTGAATGCCATGGATGCATGACACATGTCTGTGACTATGTACAGATTCACAGATGCTGCCTAGTTATCCTTGTATCCACTGTGTCTGGGGTGTACAAGGCCAGATGGATGAAATTACGTTGATGTGTGTGCATGTGATAGGCATGACCTATGATGCATTTGAGTTCCATAACAACATTGTATGTTTGGAGAGTCCCTTGAACATGTATGCAAATGTCCAAAGCATGTGCCATGCCTGTTACTGCGTGTGTTTTGCCTGCACTGACTCATGTTTTGTGGAGGGACATGATGGAAGTGATCTTTGACAGTGCCACTCATCTGCTATTGCTTCCTGTCTAGGGGACCATTGTACAGTACCCTGATGCTTGTGTTCTATGTCTCCCTCTACACAGCGGCAAGTGAAGAAGAGGGCGGAGACGGCGCTGTGGAGCAAAGCGGCGGGGATGCCCCCACGGCTGTAGTGGAAGGGGTGGGTGAGCCCCCACAGGGGCTTGCAACGGCGGAAAACGGTGTGGAGCCATCCAGGTTGGTGGTTTCCACAGAGGAGGAGGAGGCCGCTACTGAGGCGCACATGGGGCCTGGTGGGGGCATCCCTGCTGGTGCAAGTGGTGCAGTCCAGGGGCAGGGGCAGGAGGCAGCACAGGTCGCCGTGGAGGGGCCTGTGCATGGCACTGTCCCTGACACTGTGACTGCACCACCATGCACAAGCAGGGATGCCCCATCCCAGGCCCGTCCGCAGGTAGGGGGGATGTCCATGTCATCTGACTCCCCTCCACCTGCGGACGAGGGGACCCGTGGCCATATGGAGAAGGTCCTGATTGGTGTCGCGTAGCGCACGGGTGTCATTCATGATGACGTGCATGCTTCCCGGGAGGAGCTTGCACGTAATAACGAAGAGCACCGTACCAACGTGACCTAGTTGGGATCGGCCGTGGTCGGGGGTTTCACACATGTGTCGACCAATCTGGCGGCCCTCTCCTCCTCTGTGGAGACTATACGCCAGTCGTTCTCCATGCCGTCTTCCGGCCCAGATGCCACCAGGGCCCCCTGTGGACCTGCCATGACCAACGCAGCCGGCTTGGTGGGGATTCCATCCCTGCCACAGTCGGGAGTCGGAGGTCCAGCAGGGGTGGACACCACAGCAACTGGACCCCAGCAGATGGAGGATGTGCCGGCATCATTGAGCAGGGGAACGCTCACCACTTGGGCCAATAACTCCAGAGTGCGACCTGAGTTGGCAAGGCAACTCCGTCCAGGGTGCCTAAACCCCCTCCCACACCCCTGAGGTAACCCAGACAGAATGGCACCACTTTGGAGGGTCTCTGTACAGAGGCCCGCCAAAAGTGGAACAAAGGGCTCAACCTTTGGTTTAGGAGTCACAGAGACGAACACAGACGCCATTTTAAGAAACCGAGTTCTGGCAGAAAATACCATCCGATAAACTTATTTAGGATAAGTAGACCGGTGGTACGTTGGAGGTTAACGAGAAAAAGTATCAATCTCCAACAAGGGGACGAATCCCATAGGGTTATGCTGGGGGTCGAACATAACAAGTAGTTTCCACTGCCACCAGCCAAAACTCGACGAGGGGGGGCGGGACAGTGCCCCCTCGAGTAACAGGTCTAGGAGTAATCGAATTACCCCTACTAGTACGTCCACAATAAGATGGTTTGTACCAGTCCTGTTAGTAAATTTAGGTCTAGTAAAGCCAATGGTGACTTTACATGCCCGGGGAGACAGTAGTCAGTCCCCGGGTATGGAGTCTATGGTGGGGGTCCGCTAGGACGCCCCAGTGTTACGGCACGTAGGGTGCGGTGTAACACACATAGAAAAACATATGAGACCCTATGGAGTAAAATACCCCATAGCCCATCAAACACATTGACATCTCAAAGGAATTACACACACATACATGTCCAAGAGTGGGAGAAAAGAGTCTCACTCTTGGCAGGAAGGAAAAAAACAAACTCCAGAAATCCAGCAAAGCTGCTGGGGGACTCACTAGGTTAGGAAATTCAGCCTAAACAGAGAATTCTCCCTAACACCATGTGCCTCATCCAATACATTCTGTGCACCAGCATTTGGGTATAGCAGTATCCCTTCTGCCAACATTAGACATCTAGCCCAACACCACGCCAGTTGCCCTTGAAGTGTCATCTTGCCACAACATTGTTGCTTATTTTTCTCTGTTTATGCAGGCAGATTGTTTGCATACCACCACTTTTACTAGGCATTTCTCAGTCCTATTGTCACATGTCTGACATGGCTATGGTACAGTGGACTGACTTTGTTCCTGGATATGATTTGTTTAGACATGTCCCTGTGCTATAGGACCATTTTGGACTGGCAGCTCCAGGTTAAACATTTGAACCATTTCAATGAAAAAATCAATTTCATGAGCAAACTAGACTGAATGAACAATTGGTGCCCTCCTCTCCCTCTTCACTTCATGGCTAGGGTACATGCCATCTGTGTGATGGCATGTGTATTTGACCTGCCAATCACAGGCCAATGTGTGATGCCACTGCTAGGCAGCATGCAGCAAATGTGTTCATCTTCCATCTTGGTGTCATCAATGTGTGCCATCTGCCTCCCCTTCACACGCAGTGACGGTGCATGCATGGGAGGGTTTTAGTCATGTGGGAAATGTGTCAATCAAGTTCTGTTTCTGTAGCTTCTCAGCCCTAATTGTGTGCCATAGTGCTAATGCCTGTTTCCATTTCTTTTCTTTTATGTCTTTGCAGGGGATGACGCACTTGATACTGCTGGGGTTGTGGAGATGGTGCAGACCCAGGAGGGGTCTCAGTGCCGACCGACCACCAGTGAGGGACGGGGTGTGGTGGTGGGTGAGAACCCACAACTGCTGCAGGTCGTGCTCTCAAGGGGTGTCTCTGGCTGCACCTCCCCCGAGCTGTATTCAGGTGTCGATTCGGATGATGAGACCTATGTGCCGTCGCAGGTGAGTGTTCCTGGGAGGGATTCTGTTCTGTCCTTCCCACCTGCACCAGGGTTAGAACCCTCAATGGGGATGTCAGTGTTGGCAGGTACGCCTTTGGTGGTTACGGATGCAGGGTCACACTCCGCAACATCTGATCCTGTTCCTGGGCCAGCAGATCAGAGGGGGAATGCAGTCCTGCAGCCTCAGGCAGTGCCGGCACGGCAAGGCGCAGTTCGCCTTGCCCCAGACAGGTATGGTGCCCGCCGACGTGGTGGCCATACGCCACCTGGCAATACTTCATGGGAGCAATCCATATACGGTATGGCAACCCAACAGGCAGCATCATCAGAGATGATGGCTCAGGCCATGGATAGGGTGGCCACTTCCATTGTCCCCCCCGAAAGGCTGATGGAGTGACTACAGCAGGCAACAGACTGCATCTGCCAGTCACACAGGGAGGACATGTTGGCATCTGACAGGGACAGGCGGGCGGCACTGACGACTCTGCGGGAAGCCATTCCCATAGAGTCCCAGGGCCACAGGGAAGCCCTGAGGGTGGAACTCCGTCACCCCAGGACGACTCTTGTTGAGCTTGAGGCTTCAACAAACAGAAGGACAGAACAGCAGCTGGAGCGTCTCACATGTACGCTCTCAGCTGAGATGCAGGCAACTAGGGCGGAGGTCCGGGCATCCCGTGAGTTGTTGCATGGGGACCTACGCACAATTATCCTCCAGAACGAGACCTTCCACACCTGCATGCTTGCTGCCATGGAGGACCAGACTAGGGCTTTGCGTGGGCTGCCTCCCATAGTGCCACCACCTCCTGATGCAGCTGCAGAGGGTGAGGAGAGCGACAGCAGCGATTCTCCCACAATAGGGTAGCCGTGCAGGCCATGAGCCCATGGAGTTGTTTTCTTTTCCGCAAGATCCACACAGGTGGGTTTTGGTGTGCACCCTGTCCTCGGACCTCCTGGGTGGCCCCCAACCCCCCCCCCCCGGGCCCATTAATGGCCATTTTTGATATATTTTTTTTTTAATTTTTGTTTTTTGGACAGTGTGTTTCCTTGTGTGGCTCCCGTGGGCATACGCTTAATTGTGGCTGGGCACATGCAGGCTTGTCATGAATTTGGGTCAGATGCTTGGGTTTGTGTGACACACACCCCTCCTGCTTCCCGTTTCCATGTGCTTGCAAAGGGTGTGCCCAAGTGACATTGACGTACATGGTGACGTTGGACTCCCATTTGATGTGTGGGCAGTCTGTAGTCAATACTGTGTATACATTCCTAGTGCATATTGTTGTTGTATTGTACACTGCATGGTGTATTGATATGTGCATCTGCATCCATCTCATCCTCCTAATTTGCAGGTCCATTTCTCATGTCTTCACAAGGCGGTCTACCTTGGAACTGGAGTCCATGTTGTAAGCAGTGCACCTACACTCTTGCGTGGCGCTAACTCTGTATACTTGGAAGTGTTCGAAGTGCTGGCATTATCAGGTAGTGAGGCTACCAATTTTTTAAGTCTGTACTGTCATCTTTAAGGTAGGTTGGAGGTTGTGTAGGTGATTGGTATTCTTGGTAAGTATTTGGTAATGTGTGTTGTAGGTCCTGCATTACTGTGAACATTTCATGTGTGGCCAGTTTCCATTAGGGACACTGTAGTTGGTGACACTTGGGGCATGTTGTGGGGATTAATTTGTTTGCTCTCACATTGCATGACATGCCATGGTGTGTTGTGTGGCCGTGCCGGGGAGGGGTTGGGTGACATGGCACTGTTCTCATGTAGTATTTTGCAAGTGGGTATTCATTTCTGCTGCATGGAAGTGTGTCTTTTGATGACACTGCATTGGTGGTGTTTGTGTAGGTAGGGATGCACACATTGTGACACTTCCACATGAACAATCTCAGGCTGCTACGGTTCTGACAGTTGACTGTCCCTTTGTTCGTCATAATTGTCAGGTCGAGTCATCATTGCTTATCAGATGGTATGTGCCAGGGCTGTGTGCACTCCACAGGGGTGTGATTTCTATGTGAAGTAATTAGCCACCAGCTGCGTACGGGCTGCCTCACCCCGTGCCCTTTCCCCTCCCATGCGCAGCGGGCGTGTATGTGGTTGGGGAGGTGGGGGCACCACCATGTCCACAGCCAGGCCCCGGCGTGTTGCAACATTGTGCAGGACACATGCTGCCACTATGATCCTGCACACTACTGGGGGCGCATATAACAGCTGCCCGCCAGAACGGTCAAGGGAGCGAAAGCGTGACTTGAGCACTCCGATTGTGCGCTCCACTATGCCCCGGGTTGCAATATGGGCTGTGTTGTATCTTACCTCTGGAGGCGTGATGGGGTTCCGAATTGGCGTCATCATGTGGGTTCTCAGAGGATAGGCACTGTCCCCTGGTGAGGAGGTGATGGGTATCATTAGTGGTGTAGTGACATAACTCTGCATCTGACATGCATGCATGTGCAGTGGCATTCATACTCACCAAGCAGCCAATTATCACCATGCCGCCCAGCTTCTAGGTCCCGGCTTAGGGTAGACATTCGGTAAATGAAGCTGTCGCGGGTGGACCCTGGATAGTTGGCATATACTGAGGTGATGATTCCCTTGGCATTACATACTACCTGCACGTTGATGGAATGCCAGTGCTTGCGGTTCCTATAGATGTGCTCAGATGCCGTGGGGGGACGTAGTGCCACATGGGTGCAATCAATGGCACTTAGCACTTTGGGGAATTGTGCCACACCGTAGAAATCCAAGGCGGCAGCCTGCCTTTCTGCAGGTGTCCTGGGCAGGTATATGTGCCTGCGGACTGATGGGCGCGCAGTGATGATGTTCAAGACCTGGTGTAGGCAGCGTGACTGCGTGGCCTGTGACACCCCACCCACTATGGCACTTGTCCGCTGAAATGATCCAGTGGCCAAGAAGTGCAGTACATTAAGGACCATCTCCAGGGGGCTGAGTGCTTGGGAACACAGGGTGGGTGATGTGAGGTCATCCTCCCACTCACTCACCAGGTCCAGTATTATGTGAGGTGGAAACCTGTACCTCCCATACACCTGGTCATCAGGCATCCCAAAAAGGCTGGTTCTGGGAGTTAAAATTCGGGCACTCACTATCCTCCTCCTCCTCCTTTGGTAACCCACGGCCACTGCTGCTAGGAATGGTATATTCATCCTGGCATCTGAGCTTGTTTGTTGTTTGCGCGCACTTTTATGCTGCGCGGGTCGACATACGCCTGCTTCCTGCTGGCGCACGTGTTTCCGGATTAGCACGCTTTTGTGTGCGCATGCCTTAGCCCCGTTCAATTCCATGGATACGTGTTGTTGGCGAGCGTGGAAAACTTCCCGCGCACCCCTGTAATACACATACCCAAGCAAATCGCGTGTGAGAATTCCCGCACACCCCTGTAAGACACGTACCCAAGCAAATCGCGTGTGAGAATTCTCGCACACCCCTGTAATACATGTACCCAAGCAAATTGCGTGTGAGAATTCCTGCGCCCCCCTGTAATACACATACCCAAGCAAATCGCGTGTGAGAATTCCCGCACACCCCTGTAATACACGTACCCAAGCAAATCGTGTGTGAGAATTCCCGCACACCCCTGTAAAACATGTACCCAAGCAAATCGCGTGTGAGAATTCCCGTGAACCCCTGCAATACACGTACCCAGGCCAATTGCGTGAACGCGCACTTTCATCCAATTACAGGCAATGATACTCTGACGTGCAGTGTTTCCACGTGTGCTCTGTCATCACGTGCTATGAGGGAAACACCCGCGTGTGTCACGTCACAGACGCGCTTATGCGCTGAGTGCCTTTGGTCCAATGGAATCGCGTAAGCGTGCTGACGCGCTTACGTGCTAAGGCCCTTTCCTCGAATTTCACGTTGACGTGCAGGAATTTCACGTGCCAAATAACTCCGTATCAAGCTGGCCATGCGTAAGCACACGGAAGACCACGCTCCTGCCCAGAAGGCCGAATTACTGCCCCCCAGAGCCCCGAGCAGCCTCCCACGAGCCATCTGCTGCTGCCTGCCTGCCTGCTGCCACCGTGCCCTGCCATTTTGTGCCTGCACATCTGCCATCTGCAGGGGTCCAGTTGCTGTGTCCACCCCTGCTGGAATGGAAGACTCCCGACTGCTATACCATCGCTCCACAGCCCAGCCCCAGGACCCAGTTGCCCACCCACTCCTGCCTCTTTGGTTGCCATGTCGGGCCCTGCAACATCTGGCACCAGTGGCAACCCCCGGTCAGAGAGGCAGAGGGGCACCAGCTATACTGCCACCGAAGTTGGTGTCCTGGTGGAGCAAGTCCTGGGGCAGTATGATGCCCTCTTCGGATCGTCACGCGCCAACAAGGAAGGACGGAACAGGATCTGGGACGACTAGATGGTTGCCATCAACGCGGAGGGGGTGGCAACCCGCAACATCCAGAAAGTCATGAAGCACTGGGAGGACTTGAGGTCCAGGGCCCTCTTGAAGGCCCGGCACCTCGTAGAGGGGGGCCGGGGCCGTATGAGTACCATCAAGGTGGGTGAGGGCCCTGGAACGTGTAGACCCAGCGCTCCACGCCCAGATCCTTGCGAGGCAGACCCGTCTGGAGTTGAGCGGTAAGTGGGCAAGCATTGCTGTGTGAGACAAGGCATTTTTCAGTGTGCTGGTTGTCTGATGCTTGCCTGTATGTGTGACATAGGCCATGTACGCATGTATGTGTGCAGGGACATCATGGTCATGCATGTGAGACCAGTAATGTGTGAACCACACTGTTGGTGCATGTGTTTAAATGCATCATGGGGAGCCCTATGCAGATTGGACACATGAGAGCATGCCAGTCTCTGTTCCTGGACATGGGTGGGGGTGAGGGATGGGTGCTGATGCCATGTACCTGTATGGTATCCATGTCTGTGTGTCTGACCTGCGTGTCTGTGACTTGTGAATGCCATGGATGCATGACACATGTCTGTGACTATGTACAGATTCACAGATGCTGCCTAGTTATCCTTGTATCCACTGTGTCTGGGGTGTACAAGGCCAGATGGATGAAATTACGTTGATGTGTGTGCATGTGATAGGCATGACCTATGATGCATTTGAGTTCCATAACAACATTGTATGTTTGGAGAGTCCCTTGGACATGTATGCAAATGTCCATAGCATGTGCCATGCCTGTTACTGCGTGTGTTTTGCCTGCACTGACCCATGTTTTGTGGAGGGACATGATGGAAGTGATCTTTGACAGTGCCACTCATCTGCTATTGCTTCCTGTCTAGGGGACCATTGTACAGTACCCTGATGTTTGTGTTCTATGTCTCCCTCTACACAGCGGCAAGTGAAGAAGAGGGCGGAGACAGCGCTGTGGAGCAAAGCTGCAGTGGAAGGGGTGGGTGAGCCCCCACAGGGGCTTGCAACGGCGGAAAACGGTGTGGAGCCATCCAGGTTGGTGGTTTCCACAGAGGAGGAGGAGGCCGCTACTGAGGCGCACATGGAGCCTGGTGGGGGCATCCCTGCTGGTGCAAGTGGTGCAGTCCAGGGGCAGGGGCAGGAGGCAGCACAGGTCGCCGTGGAGGGGCCTGTGCATGGCACTGTCCCTGACACTGTGACTGCACCACCATGCACAAGCAGGGATGCCCCATCCCAGGCCCGTCCGCAGGTAGGGGGGATGTCCATGTCATCTGACTCCCCTCCACCTGCGGACGAGGGGACCCGTGGCCATATGGAGAATGTCCTGATTGGTGTCGCGTTGCGCACGGGTGTCATTCATGATGACGTGCATGCTTCCCGGGAGGAGCTTGCACGTAATAACGAAGAGCACCGTACCAACGTGGCCTAGTTGGGATCGGCCGTGGTCGGGGGTTTCACACATGTGTCGACCAATCTGGCGGCCCTCTCCTCCTCTGTGGAGACTATACGCCAGTCGTTCTCCATGCCGACTTCCGGCCCAGATGCCACCAGGGCCCCCTGTGGACCTGCCATGACCAACGCAGCCGGCTTGGTGGGGATCCCATCTCTGCCACAGTCGGGAGTCGGAGGTCCAGCAGGGGTGGACACCACAGCAACTGGACCCCAGCAGATGGAGGATGTGCCGGCATCATTGAGCAGGGCACGTGCACGACCGCGTCGGTGGATTCCATCAGCCTGGATGCCGTTGTGCTGGCAGAGGCAGTTGTGTCAGAGGCAGCAGCGGAGTCAACGTGGGAGGCATCATGGCTCGGGGCAATCTACATTGGAGGGGCAGGCATCGGCCGGAGGGCAGGAGGACCCAGGACGGGAAGTGTCTTCCATGTTGCACTGGTTGGGCCAGCAGATAGGTGCGGAGCGGCAGTGGGCGGAGGAGGCGCAGCTCACGATGGTCAGGGCGGAGAACTCCATGCGGAGGGCCCTGAGGCGGGCCGAGTGCCTCCAGGGAATCCGCAGGGAGTTGGAGGAGGACATGTCGGTGTCCCTGCGGACCCTTGGGGCCATGGAACAGGACCGCCTCCGGGACATCGAACAGGAGTTCGATGATGCCCTGGCCAGGGACACCACGGAGTGAGCCGCTGGACTAGCCCGCCGCCTTCGTACATAGTTAATTAGTGTTAGGTTTTCTTTCCTTTTTTTAATTTGGGGCGCTTGGACTATGCCCCACCTTTTTGTATATAGTTATTAGCTAGGTAGGTTTTATTGTAGGTTTCATTTACATCGTTGGGATCATGGACCCTGGATTTGCTCGTTGTACATAGTTTGACAGTGGATTTGTGGCCTTCATCTTTTATTATTTTTTTCACCATGGAGCAATGGATTTTCACTTTACTTTCCCTTTGGATTTGCTTTGTTGGACAGTGACTTTGGACACAATTTCTTTACGGTTATTTTGGAGTCCCATTTTCGTTATTTATTATTTTTGTGGACATGCTGCTTTTTGATTTTTGTTGCCATTATTGTTTGTTTATATTTCATTCACTTCATTTACACTGTAATACATTTTTGTTTCTTACTTCAATGTGTGGACTTCTCTCATTGGTTTCATGCCTGTCAGGATGTGGGTTTTCACAGTCATGTGTTGCCATTGTGTGGGTCTGACGGACTTGTACTCATGCGCATACTGCTTATTTCTTATCTATCATGTAATGGGTATTTCCATTTTGAATGGATGTAAAGCTTGGTTGGGTGTTTGGACTGGGGTGGCGTTGGGTTTGGATTTGGGTGGGCATAGGAGCCTGGGATCTGGATTGTGATGTCGTGTTGGCTGGGGGACATGAGTGGGGGCATGGTGGAGGCTGCCCCTGACTGCTGGTGGGTGGGGATGCAGGGAGACATGAGTGGGGGCCTGGTGGAGGGTGCCCCTGACTGCTGAGGGGTGGGGGTAATGGGAGACATGTGTGGGGGCCTGGTGGAGGGTGCCCCTGGATGCTGGTGGGTGGGGGTGCAGGGGGACATGAGTTGGACATGAGTGGGGGCCTGGTGGAGGGTGCCCCTGACTGCTGGGGGGTGGGGGTGGTGGGAGACATGTGTGGGGGCCTGGTGGAGGGTGCCCCTGGATGCTGGTGGGTGGGGGTCCAGGGGGACATGAATGGGGGCGTGGTGGAGGGTGCCCCTGACTGCTGGGGGGCGGGGGTGATGGGAGACATGTGTGAGGGCCTGGTGGAGGATGCCGCTGGATGCTGGTGGGTGGGGGTGCAGGGGGACATGAGTTGGACATGAGTGGGGGCCTGGTGGAGGCTGCCCCTGACTGCTGGGGGGTGGGGGTGGTGGGAGACATTTGTGGGGGACTGGGGAGGGTGCCCCTGGATGCTGGTGGGTGGGGGTGCAGGGGGACATGAATGGGGGCCTGGTGGAGGGTGTCCCTGACTGCTGGGGGGTGGGGGTGCAGGGGGACATGAGTGGGGGCCTGGTGGAGGGTGCCCTGCACTGCTGGGGTGTGGGGGTGATGGGAGACATGTGTGGGGTCCTGGTGGACGGTGCCCCTGGATGCTGGTGGATGGGGGTCCAGGGGGACATGAGTGGGGGCCTGGTGGAGGGTGCCCCTGACTGCTGGGGGTGGGGGTGATGGGAGACATGTGTGGGGGCCTGGTGGAGGGTGCCCCTGGATGCTGGTGGGTGGGGGTGCAGGGGGACATGAATGGGGGCCTGGTGGAGGGTGCCCCTTACTGCTGGGGGGTAGGTGTGCAGGGGGACATGAGTGGGGGCCTGGTGGAGGGTGCCCTGCACTGCTGGGGGGTGGGGGTGATGGGAGACATGTGTGGGGGCCTGTTGGAGGGTGCCCCTGGATGCTGGTGGGTGGGGGTCCAGGGGGACATGAGTGGGGGCCTGGTGGAGGGTGCCCCTGACTGCTGGGGGGTGGGGGTGATGGGAGACATGTGTGGGGGCCTGGTGGAGGGTGCCCCTGGATGCTGGTGGGTGGGGGTGCAGGGGGACATGAGTTGGACATGAGTGGGGTCCTGGTGGAGGCTGCCCCTGACTGCTGGGGGGTGGGGGTGCAGGGAGACATGTGTGGGGCCTGGTGGATGGTGCCCCTGGATGCTGGTGGGTGGGGGTGCAGGGGGACATGAGTTGGACATGAGTGGGGGCCTGGTGGAGGCTGCCCCTTACTGCTGGGGGGTGGGGGTGGTGGGAGACATATGTGGGGGCCTGGTGGAGGGTGCCCCTGGATGCTGGTGGGTGGGGGTCCAGGGGGACATGAGTGGGGGCCTGGTGGAGGGTGCCCCTGACTGTTGGGGGGTGGGGGTGATGGGAGACATGTGTGGGGGCCTAGTGGAGGTCGTCCCTGGATGCTGATGGGTGGGGGTGCAGGGGGACATGAGTTGGACATGAGTGGGGGCCTGCTGGAGGCTGCCCCTGACTGCTGGGGGGTGGGGGTGGTGGGAGAAATTTGTGGGGGACTGGTGGAGGGTGCCCCTGGATGCTGGTGGGTGGGGGTGCAGGGGGACATGAATGGGGGCCTGGTGGAGGGTGCCCCTGACTGCTGGGGGGTGGGGGTGCAGGGGGACATGAGTGGGGGCCTGGTGGAGGGTGCCCTGCACTGCTGGGGTGTGGGGGTGATGGGAGACATGTGTGGGGGCCTGGTGGACGGTGCCCCTGGATGCTGGTGGATGGGGGTCCAGGGGGACATGAGTGGGGGCCTGGTGGAGGGTGCCCCTGACTGCTGGGGGATGGGGGTGATGGGAGACATGTGTGGGGGCCTGGTGGAGGGTGCCCCTGGATGCTGGTGGGTGGGGGTGCAGGGGGACATGAGTGGGGGCCTGGTGGAGGGTGCCCCTGACTGCTGGGGGGTAGGTGTGCAGGGGGACATGAGTGGGGGCCTGGTGGAGGGTGCCCTGCACTGCTGGGGGGTGGGGGTGATGGGAGACGTGTGTGGGGGCCTGTTGGAGGGTGCCCCTGGATGCTGGTGGCTGGGGGTCCAGGGGGACATGAGTGGGGGCCTGGTGGAGGGTGCCCCTGACTGCCGGGGGGTGGGGGTGATGGGAGACATGTGTGGGGGCCTGGTGGAGGGTGCCCCTGGATGCTGGTGGGTGGGGGTGCAGGGGGACTTGAGTTGGACATGAGTGGGGGCCTGGTGGAGGCTGCCCCTGACTGCTGGGGGGTGGGGGTGCAGGGAGACATGTGTGGGGGCCTGGTGGATGGTGCCCCTGGATGCTGGTGGGTGGGGGTGCAGGGGGACATGAGTTGGACATGAGTGGGGGCCTGGTGGAGGCTGCCCCTTACTGCTGGGGGGTGGGGGTTGTGGGAGACATGTGTGGGGGCCGGGTTGAGGGTGCCCCTGGATGCTGGTGGGTGGGGTCCAGGGGGACATGAGTGGGGGCCTGGTGGAGGGTGCCCCTGACTGTTGTGGGGTGGGGGTGATGGGAGACATGTGTGGGGGCCTAGTGGAGGGTGCCCCTGGATGCTGGTGGGTGGGGGTGCAGGGGGACATGAGTTGGACATGAGTGGGGGCCTGGTGGAGGCTGCCCCTGACTGTTGGGGGGTGGGGTTGCAGAGAGACATGAATGGGGGCCTGGTGGAGGGTGCCCCTGACTGCTGGGGGGTGGGGGTGCAGGGGGACATGAGTGGGGGCCTGGTGGAGGGTGCCCTGCACTGCTGGGGTGTGGGGGTGATGGGAGACATGTGTGGGGTCCTGGTGGACGGTGCCCCTGGATGCTGGTGGATGGGGGTCCAGGGGGACATGAGTGGGGGCCTGGTGGAGGGTGCCCCTGACTGCTGGGGGTGGGGGTGATGGGAGACATGTGTGGGGGCCTGGTGGAGGGTGCCCCTGGATGCTGGTGGGTGGGGGTGCAGGGGGACATGAGTGGGGGCCTGGTGGAGGGTGCCCCTTACTGCTGGGGGGTAGGTGTGCAGGGGGACATGAGTGGGGGCCTGGTGGAGGGTGCCCTGCACTGCTGGGGGCTGGGGGTGATGGGAGACATGTGTGGGGGCCTGTTGGAGGGTGCCCCTGGATGCTGGTGGGTGGGGGTCCAGGGGGACATGAGTGGGGGCCTGGTGGAGGGTGCCCCTGACTGCTGGGGGGTGGGGGTGATGGGAGACATATGTGGGGGCCTAGTGGAGGGTGCCCCTGGATGCTGGTGGGTGGGGGTGCAGGGGGACATGAGTTGGACATGAGTGGGGGCCTGGTGGAGGCTGCCCCTGACTGCTGGGGGGTGGGGGTGCAGGGAGACATGTGTGGGGGCCTGTTGGAGGGTGCCCCTGGATGCTGGTGGGTGGGGGTGCAAGGGGACATGAGTTGGACATGAGTGGGGGCCTGGTGGAGGGTGCCCCTGACTGCTGGGGGGTGGGGTTGATGGGAGACATGTGTGGGGGCCTGGTGGAGGGTGCCCCTGGATGCTGGTGGGTGGGGGTGCAGGGGGACATGAGTTGGACATGAGTGGGGGCCTGGTGGAGGCTGCCCCTGACTGCTGGGGGGTGGGGTGCAGGGAGACATGTGTGGGGGCCTGGTGGATGGTGCCCCTGGATGCTGGTGGGTGGGGGTGCAGGGGGACATGAGTTGGACATGAGTGGGGGCCTGGTGGAGGCTGCCCCTTACTGCTGGGGGGTGGGGGTGGTGGGAGACATGTGTGGGGGCCGGGTTGAGGGTGCCCCTGGATGCTGGTGGGTGGGGCCCAGGGGGACATGAGTGGGGGCCTGGTGGAGGGTGCCCCTGACTGCTGTGGGGTGGGGGTGATGGGAGACATGTGTGGGGGCCTAGTGGAGGGTGCCCCTGGATGCTGGTGGGTGGGGGTGCAGGGGGACATGAGTTGGACATGAGTGGGGGCCTGGTGGAGGCTGCCCCTGACTGCTGGGGGGTGGGGTTGCAGGGAGACATGAGTGGGGGCCTGGTGGAGGCTGCCCCTGACTGCTGGGGGATGGGGGTGGTGGGAGACATGTGTGGGGGCCTGGCGGAGGGTGCCCCTGGATGCTGGGGGGTGGGGGTGATGGGAGACATGTGTGGGGGCCTGGTGGAGGGTGCCCCTGGATGCTGGTGGGTGGGGGTGCAGAGGGACATGAGTTGGACATGAGTGGGGGCCTAGTGGAGGCTGCCCCTGACTGCTGGGGGTGGGGGTGGTGGGAGACATGTGAGGGGGCCTGGTGGAGGGTGCCTGTTAGGGAGAATTCTCTGTTTAGGCTGAATTTCCTAACCTAGTGAGTCCCCCAGCAGCTTTGCTGGATTTCTGGAGTTTGTTTTTTTCCATCCTGCCAAGAGTGAGACTCTTTTCTCCCAATCTTGGACATGTATGTGTGTGTAATTCCTTTGAGATGTCAATTTGTTCGATGTGTGGAAACAGAAAAATTGATATGAGGCCGGGAAGCCCAAAGGAAACACACCAACACAGGTTACAAAGGACATACAAAGCGCTTTATTCAAAGATACAACAATTACCAAAAGTAAATTGACATACGGATAGCTATTCGGCCCTCAGAGTAACAGGACGAACCATCAACGGTAGTTCGCCGTGTTAGTGTGAGAGACCGAACATTGGGACACTCGGGTTTTTATACTTTTTATCCAGCTCTGGCTAACCCCCTCGCAAGTTAACCATTCTCAGAACCAAACCTTGGGTTCGTAGCCAGGTCAATCCCATAATGTATGCATTTTGAACAGTTCCGCTGATACAGTTGTTCATTTACACATAGGTCAGGGATAGGACAAGGTCTCAGTTCGCGACCCTAACAAGTGGCCTGCGGGCATATTATTTATTCACGTTTGCGGAGGTCACAACGGCCAGAATCCCACTCAAAATGTCATTCGGCCTCCATTTTGTTGTTCAGGGTGACTTCCACACTACAAGAGAACCTAAAATGGCGGCTAAATCCAAGATGGCTGTTTACACAATACATTAAGGTCAAGACCTTGCCGCGGAATCTATGTACACAATGTTTTCAAAGAACTTGGCGTAGGCCAACATATATTCAAACAATTTGATAGGAGGTACAATATTATTTCGATTTCCACAGATGGGCTATGGGGTCTTTTACTCCATAGGGTCTCATATGTTTTTCTATGTGTCTTACACCGCACCCTACGTGCCGTAACACTGGGGCGTCCTAGCGGACCCCCACCATAGACTCCATACCCGGGGACTGACTACTGTCTCCCCGGGCATGTAAAGTCACCATTGGCTTTACTAGACCTAAATTTACTAACAGGACTAGTACAAACCATCTTATTGTGGACGTACTAGTAGGGGTAACTCGATTACTCCTCGACCTGTTACTCGAGGGGGCACTGTCCCGTCCCCCCTCGTCGAGTTTTGGCTGGTGGCAGTGGAAACTACTTGTTATGTTCGACCCCGAGCATAACCCTATGGGATTCGTCCCATTGTTGGTGATTGATACTTTTTCTCGTTAACCTCCAACGTACCACCGGTCTACTTATCCTAAATAAGTTTATCGGATGGTATTTTCTGCCAGAACTCGGTTTTTTAAAATGGCGTCTGTGTTCGTCTCTGTGACTCCTAAACCAAAGGTTGAGCCCTTTGTTCCACTTTTGGCGGGCCTCTGTACAGAGACCCTCCAAAGTGGTGCCATTCTGTCTGGGTTACCTCATGGGTGTGGGAGGGCGTTTAGGCACCCTGGACCGAGTTGCCTTGCCAACTCAGGTCGCACTCTGGAGTGATTGGCCCAAGTGGTGAGCGTTCCCGCTCACCACTTAGCATGTGTTGATTGACAGCTAGGCTGAATGAATGGGGGTTTTCTGCATAAAAGCAGGGCTTTTGGGACTGGATCTTCAGAAGTCGCCACAGGACCTAAGAATCCGACGAGGGTAACGCTGAGCCGACCTGCATGACGACACCTCCGGTGGAGCCCTGCGGAACCGACTCACCACTTCCCGACGACAGAGGAGATCTCCCTGCTGGAGAGTCTCTTCCCCTGGCTGGTGGGAACAACCAGCCCACTTTGCTTTTTATTCGCCTCAGGACGCAGTGGTCGAATTGCCCGTGCAGAGCACCCCGGCAACCGGATTGCCACTACACCTGTACCACGACCAAAAGGTGGTGCCTTGTGACGGAGCACTCCGCGGCTGGTCTCTTCCCTGGTGGTGCACCGGACTTCCTTTTTCTTCGACGACGAGAACCTCTCTACTCTTGGCAAAGACCCGACGTGCATCCACCACCAGGAACATCTGCCCCCGCCGGAGCTGCTCTCCACAATAAGGTACGGTGCCCGCCTGGCTTCCCTTTCGATCGGATTGAGCGAGGTGTCTTAATCCTCTCCTTTCCGTTGGGTCGCCTCCAAGCTTTTCTCATTTATAGTTCTGAACTGGTTCAACCTGCAGATAACAATTTGCTACAAAGACTTGAATGCATCTCCTCTAGAGACTTTTTGGGACATCGCGCCTTGCCTCTCTCCGAGTGGGCCTGGCCTCTGAACTTTATGATCTATTGTGATTCTTGCCTTCTTGCCTTGCATTTTATCCGCGAAGGATTGAACTGTGTTGATTTCATGACCTGCCTATCTTTTTCTCTCCCGTCCTAACTAATGTTCGAGTGTCATCTAGGTTGAGGTATACACCTCTGTCTGAAAATAAGTGATACCGGTAGAACCTAGAGTTGTCGAAATATTGCTAGGGGGATTGATCGTTTCCTACTTCGTAGAGTAACTGTGTTTGATTTGTTTGCCGTGATTTGCCTTAGTGTTTTTCATAGATGTTCTGTTATAAACAAATGCCTTAATATCTTTACACTAAGCCTTGTTGCGTGTTTGCTTGTCTTGCTGTGAAGAATTGCCCTATTTTGTATACTCCACATACTGCTCAACTTTTCTTGAGAGAAGTCTGACTGCTCAGCCACAGCTACCAAGTGAATCTGTGTGGTACAGACTGCTACCAAGTGGGTTCACTGCCAAACGCCTGTAGTCCTAAATCTTTTGCAGTGGTCCCAGAGGGAACTGCACAGGTTTCCGCCTAACAGTGCCCTGCCCTGCTGGGGGCTGGGGGTGGTGGGAGACATGAGTGGGGGCCTGGTGGAGGGTGCCCCTGGATGCTGGTGGGTGGGGGTGCAGGGGGACATGAGTTGGACATGAGTGGGGGCCTGGTGGAGGCTGCCCCTGACTGCTGGGGGGTGGGGGTGGTGGGATACATGTGTGGGGGCCTGGTGGAGGGTGCCCCTGGATGCTGGTGGGTGGGGTGCAGGGGAACATGAGTGGGGGCCTGGTGGAGGGTGCCCTGCCCTGCTGGGGGGTGGGGGTGATGGGAGAAATGTATGGGGGCCTGGTGGAGGGTGCCCCTGGATGCTGGTGGGTGGGGTGCAGGGGGACATGAGTGGGGGCCTGGTGGAGGGTGCCCTGCACTGCTGGGGGGTGGAGGTGATGGTAGACATGTGTGGGGGCCTGGTGGAGGGTGCCCCTGGATGCTGGTGGGTGGGGGTCCGGGGAGACATGAGTGGGGGCCTGGTGGAGGGTGCCCCTGACTGCTGGTGGGTGGGGGTGCAGGGGGACATGAGTGGGGGCTTGGTGGAGGGTGCCCTTGGCTGCTGGGGGGTGGGGGTGCAGGGGGACATGAGTGGGGGCCTGGTGGAGGGTGCCCTGCATTGCTGGGGGGTGGGGGTGATGGGAGACATGTGTGGGGGCCTGGTGGAGGGTGCCCCTGGATGCTGGTGGGTGGGGGTGCAGGGGGACATGAGTGGGGGCCTGGTGGAGGGTGCCCCTGACTGCTGGGGGGTGGGGGTGGTGGGAGACATGTGTGGGGGCCTGGTGGAGGGTGACCCTGGATGCTGGTGGGTGGGGGTGCATGGGGACATGAGTGGGGGCCTGGTGGAGGGTGCCCCTGACTGCTGGGGGGTGGGGGTGCAGGGGGACATGTGTTGGTGATCAGTAGTGCAAGGTGACATGTGGGTTGGCTGGGGGGCATGGCCATGGTGGATGGGCTGCCTGCGGGACATGAGCAGGGGTGCAGGGTAGTCCCCTGTGGTGTGGGCTGCCTGCAGGGGCCGTGGAGGGTGTAGAGGGAACACCTGGGAGGACCCACATGGTCAATTCACGTGTAGTACTACCCGGCACCCCCGAAATACACGTACCCTGCTGAAATCGCGTGTGAAACTTCCCGCGCACCCGGAAAACACGTACCCTGCAGGATTAGTGTGTGGAACTTCCCGCGCACCCCGGAATCCACGTACCCTGCAGAATTAGCGTGTGGAACTTCATGCGCACCCCGGAATACACGTACCCTGCAGGATTAGCGTGTGGAACTTCCCGCGCACCCCAGAATCAACGTACCCTGCAGAATAAGCGTGTGGAACTTCCCGCGCACCCCGGAATACACGTACCCAGGCCAATTGTGTGTAGGACTTCCCGCGCACTCCGGAATACACGGAACCAGCCAATTCGCGTGTGGGACTTCCCGCGCACCCCGGAATACACGGACCCAGGCAATTTGCGTGTGGAATTTCCCACGCACACCGGAATACACGTACCCAGCCAATCGCGTGTGGGACTTCCCGCGCACCCCGGAATACATGTACCCAGGCAAATCGCGTGTGGGACTTTCCGCGCAGCACAGAATGCATGCACATGCTATTTTTCACACAGCGGGTGTCCGTGTTTGTCGCGTACCCCTTTGCACGTCATTTGTTTTAGAGGGCCACAGTATGTGACATTCATCATGGCTGTATGTAGGTGCTTTTTGTTGGCACACATTTTGGCGCAAATTTATTTCAGGGGCAGGGACACTACCGCCTGCTTTCTTGTGGCGGACGTGTTTGGGCCTGTGCGCTGGTTTGACCGTGCGCTGGTTTGCCCTATTGGATTCCATGAATATGTGTTGTAGGCGAGCGTGTGGGCGTTTCGCGCACTTGCCTCCTGTACTTCCCCTGTGACGCCCACATTTTGACGAGTTGTTCCCCATTCCGAGTGTTACGCCCCGTGTTCCGCCTACTTTTGTTGTGTGCGCTGCGCTATGTGCGATTTCGCTGTGGCCGTGGCGCACACAGTTAGATATCCTGTGCGCCGGTGTGCGCCAGCACTTTTTCAGCGCACATCCGATTTTTTTCTCACACACTGCCTTCCATGAATCGATGTGCGCTGGTTTCCCTGCGATTTTCGCACTTGCACTTCGATTTTCGCACTTTTACTGCGAATCGCACGTTTTGGCACCTCTGCACGGGAATTTTCGGCGCACATTAATTCCATGAATCGACACCTAAGTATATAATATCAATTACAACTGTTGTTAACCAAGAGGTCAATTTTTCTACCGAAATGATACTTTGCAAAAGTGCATTGAGACTGTTGATAATAATCAGAGGTACCCAAAAAGGGCCAAGAAACTGAATATTAAGAATGGGAAGGGAACCAAGACTCTCCTGAGGGAACATCAAGAGCTGATACAGCATGTCACGAGAGACTATCTGATAATTAACTATTGAAAGAAGAAGCAAAGAGTTTTACAAGAAGTAGAATTCAGGATAAGGGAGTAATTCTCCTGACCTTGGTTATTAATATAGTTGTAGGGTCAGTTAGCTTAGTGTTTGACGGTGGACTGTTTGTGTTGGACATTCACCAATGACTGACATGCACCCTTCTTTATTTTTGTAGGTAGGAAACACCCCATTGCAATAGGGAGAAATGTGCTGTATTCTTGTTCTTCCTGAAAAATACTTGAGCATCTCCAAAGAGTGTCTGTGTCCTTCTGATCCGCAACAGTGTGTAGGAGGATTGTAAGGCGGAAGTTGGGGGTCACTTAATGGGCATCCTACAATGACGTTTGGCTTGCAGCTAAGCCTGGTATGACTGTGAAGCCAGGGATGCCCAGGTGACCCAGCTGTCCTCTTTCCAATGTCTTGGGTGCCTCCAGGTTGAGTGGCACTGGCCAGCGGGAAGGCTGCGACACAGAAAGTGGGGTGCCAGTCAACTGCATGGCCATGACCACCATCTCAGGTCTCCTCTCTGTGCTGTGCCTTGCTATCAGCGCCCCAGTCTGATTAACACTCCCAGGTGTGCCTCTGTTGATGTCTCACGGGTAGTGCCCAGCCTAAAGACATGTCACTGCATCTCAATTCCTGTATTATTTATGCCATAAAGGTGGCTGGAGAAACCAGAGAGTTCTCGTCTAATGTTCCGGCCTACCTTGGCCACTTTGGTGACCATCAGCCACTGCTGCTGAAGGAATTTATGGAGCTAGTTGGGCTGCTCCATCCCTGATGGTCCCACAGTGGTTGCTCAACCTGAGGGTGTTGTCTGCTGGCAGCATCAGCTCGGTACGAGGTACTCGGGTGTTCTGCAGGTGAGGCACCATGTTGGGAGTGACGGTGCAGGGATGTGAGGTGTGTGGAATCTCTGCTGTGGGTGCACTCATCAAATTCCAATGCCTGAGCCAGTGGCCGGCACCTCTTGTATTGCCTCATCTGTAGGCAGGGGATTCAGAGTCCCATGTACCAGTGTCCTGGTGGTGAAGCGGTATGACACTCCTCCTGTGAGGGGGAGATGTGGTGCCGCAGTCCTCGTCCTCATGGGGTTCCTCAGTGGCTACAGGCAGGTATTTTTCTCCCTCCTCGCTGCTGTTAGAGCGCTCCTCAGTGGCCCCTTACTCCATAGATATGGCTACAAAGTGGAAAGAAACGGAGACATGTCAGTCTGTGACATTGTCATTATGTGTGCACATTAGTGGCATTACTGTAGAAACAGGTTACATTATCTTTGCGTGTTTGTGGCCCTCACATATCTTTTCATTGCACCATCAACGCACTGTTGTTGTTCATGTATGATTGCCCACTTAGACATTCTGGTGCTGCCATTGGTAATGAGTGCTGAATGTGATGGCAACGTGGTGATGTGTCATGCTTTTATGTGTGTTGGTATGGTTGCAGACCCATTTTTCATTGCATGGCTATGTGTGTGGGTGAAGGTGCATTACATATGGTTGTTGTGTCATTGTGTTCATGTGATTTGATGATGCACGGTTATTGAGCATGTTGGGTGTAGGTTGTGTGTGGCATATCTTAATAGGTAGTGGTGTTGGGGCTCACATAGGGGTGGTGGGGGATATGTTTATTGTTGCCAGAGAACAAGTGGCAAATGTGCCATGGTAGAATGACCGTGGAATAATCCCTTTGGGTGGATCGTAGATGGCCATGTGACTGGGTTGTGTGTGTTTTCTGTGGAGTCGGTGATGCATGTACCAGCCGTGATGTCATCTTCCATGAGGGATGGCGACTTGTGTATGGAATGGGAATAGGTATTCTGTGGATATCGGTGTCCAGGTCTGCATTGTGGTATGTCTTTACATCATAGGACGATGTGGTGTAATAGCATTGGGTATGGCTAAGGGCCTGTGTACGTACACGTTGCGTTTCCTTTGAGACAGTAATATTCATGTTTCAGATGTCGAGTGGGTGGCAGAGATGCAGATGTGAGTGGTTGCGCAAAGAGGATTTGCTTACCAATGCACGTACAACTAAATGAATTTTCACGTAACTTACAAGCAAAAAATACGTAGTTAGTAAACTTGGGCCATGTATATTAATTGAGAAACACTTTGGTAAAGGGATTTTATGGTTGCAAGGTAAAATCCAAAAGCCAAAGAATTTCACCAGTTATGGCAAGCTAGGCAACCATAACTCACGCCACTGCCATGCACTGCTAAAACAAACAACCAAGACTGGCATCACAGATGGCATCATTGATGACATCACTGATGACATAACATATCTGGGGCAGTTGTTTTTGTTCAGTGACAGTACGAATTTTAAGCAGAGGACATGATCTGGTCATACTGCATTGAAAACATGATACATATACACTAAAGGTGCTCTACATGTAGACCTTAACCTTGTGATATGATCTTAAGGTACTTTCCTTAGGGCTTGAGTTCATGGTGCACATGCATGGAACAGTAAGCAGGCCCCAGACAGAAATACTATTTTTATACATGACAATGAACTCTAATCTTAGTGTCATTTTCAGCTCACAGTATTTGTTTCCTCCTTACAAGAGTTTCCATGTATCTGTCTGAGATTTGTATGCATTGATGTTCTGCATATACTTTTTGTACTAACACATGTGTGTAGTAATTCTTGCATTGTTAGCTATTGATTCCAAGTTTAACATTAGTCAAGATACTTGGACGTCTGATTCTACTGGCCAAGCATGCCAGATTATGAAGATTATGAATACTCTCATTCTATGGTCTATGCTGCAGCCATTGCCTAAGTGCATGTATTCTTATATTACTGTATTAACAACAAAATTTCAGTAGAACGTTTCTGTTTCAATAAATACACTTTGTGATAAATCGAGTAGTTCATGAGAGGTCACCCAATCACCCTTCAACTGTTGCCATCAACATTCTAAACAGAACTATTTGTAAGGTTTTTCCATCAGGAGCAGTTGGCGAGCAGGTGCAAGTGGATCTATATAATGTGGCCTAAGCACTGCCCACCTGTCAATCACTGCTAAAATGTTGGTGCTTTCCTGTTTTCCCACCCTTTTTCCCTACTTAAGCAGCACTCTAGCCTCTTTTCCTTTGCATTTGATGAGCAGGTGCAAGTGTGCCAAGGTCACATGGAATAAGCCCCGCCAATCTGTCAATCACTGCTAATCTGTTGGTGCCTTCCTGTTTTGCTGCTCTTTTTCCCTACTTAAAAAGCCCTCCAGCCTCTTTTCCTTTGCAGTTGGTGAGCAGCTTCAAGTGGATCTAGGTCAGGTGGCCTAATCCACACCCACCTTCTAAGCCCTGACTCTTCCTTTCTGCTCTTCACTCTTATTTCAGGGGCATCTCTTGCTCTGGCATCCAAAGTGATGGGCAGATGAAGAAAAGGGCAATTCCTGTTTGGACCTTTTCGCACTTGGAGGACCCAGGGCCCAAACTGCTGCTCAGACAACTGTTAAGCATGCGCTGACATGTATTTAATCCCTCTGTTCCCGTAGGCCATCCGAGCCAACACCAGGAAACACCAACAACAATGACATCGCCCCTCCACTAAGGCATGGACTATGTTATGCATCAACCTCACCCACATTAGCCTCAAGCCCATCAGCACCCCCTCACCATCCACAACACGTTAATTGATGCTCGCCAACGTCCGTTCAGCTATCACCCATGCAGCAGACATTGCCAGACTCATCACTACACATGACCTTGATGCCATTTTCATCACCAAGACCTGGCTGACACCCACGTCAACCCACATCCTAGATGTCCTTGTCCCCGACAGCTACAGCATCCAACACAGAGACCGGGCGAGCAACGACAGGCAGAAGCCTCACTTTCATCCATCAGACCTTTTGGCCCTGCACCAAACTTGACATGGACAACATTGGCTCTGTTTCAGTCCTCTCCTGCCACGTCCCACTCTCCCCGATGGACGCAGTAACATTCCATCTCATCTACAGACCACCCAAAGCTAAAATCGCCTTCATCAGAGACTGCACCAACCTGGTCACCACCATGTCCCTCAAGCACGCCAAGAACCTCTTCCTAGGTGACTTCAACCTCCCACCAGGAAACAAGGCCAGCAAACCAATCAAGGAAGCTATCCTATGCCTTCTCGACACCCTCAGCCTCATACAGCATCTGAAAGACCCAACACACGAGAAAGGTAACATCCTCAACCTAATAATCACACACTGTCTTCCCTTCAATACAGCTCTCCTCCCCCACTTGACTAGTCTGACCACCTGGCCATGCCGTCAACATCCTGCATACCACCCCAGTCAAGCACTCTCAGCAGAAACCCATCAGATAAACCTTCTGGTCTTTCAAGAACTTCTCAGTGGAAGCCCTCATGGAAGACCTCACCAACCTCCAACTCACATGGACTGAACACCCTCAACCAAACTGTGACTCTCTACTTTAAGCACTCAACGCCACCCTTTCAACCTACATCGACAGACAGGCGCCTCTGAAACAATCTACCTGCAAACCAAAACCATCAGCACCCTGGTACATGCAAGAACTTAACCTCAGCAAAAGAATCATCAGGAAACAAAAGAAAACCTGGCGCCACTCCAGGACCGCATTCGACCTGGTGCTCCTCAAGGAACTCTGAGCAACCCGCCAACAACTAATCAAAACAGCCATGGTCTCCTGCCATCAGAACATCATAGCAGAATCTGACAACAAAAGAAAGTAGAGTCCTCTTCAAAGCAGTCAAGAGCTGCATCAACTTGCTATCCGACCCTGCTCTACCACACTGCATTAAAAAATCCACTGACATCAACACCGATTCTGCATCCACAGACCCACAGAACGTCCCTCCTCATGATATCTCCACACCATGGACAACATTAAAGACGCTCTCTATGTAGGACATGGTAGAAAACCTGGTTGCCCTCAAAGCCACATCATATACAGATGGCATCCTCCCAGCATCCATCCTCAAGACCCTTCCTGCAGAATCTCTCCTTTCCTACCTGGAGATCATCAACAGCTCCCTAATGCAAGACACCATTCCATCGACCCTAAAAACATCCTGCCTCTTCTACAGAAACCCACTCTGGATCCCGACAATCTAGGTAATTATTTCCTCATCACCCATCTTCCCTTCCTAGGTAAGATCATCGAGAAAGTGCTAGCCGAGCAACTGCAGCAACACATTGACATCAACAATCTCCTCCAAACCTACCATTCTAAATTCAGACCCATATCATACAGGGAAAAGGCAACCATACAGGTGGTCAACAAAGCCCTCAACATTCTTGACGATGGCCATCCATGCCTCCGGGTTCTATTTAACCTCTTGGCCACTTTTGACACAGTAGACATCCAGGCACTCATGGACACCCTACATGGGTGCATGGGGATAAGCAACCTTGTCCTATGCTGGTTCAAGTCCTACCTCACCAACCGCCAGCTATTTGTTCAGATGAACTTGTCTTGATCACCAATGCTCCCATCTCCTGTAGAGTCCCACAGGGTTCCATCCTCTCACCATTGATCTTCATTCTATACATGAAGCTGCTGGGAGCCCGCCTAGCCACACACAACATCCACATCCATCAATACACTGACGACACAAAGCTATATCTCAAGATCGACTCCATCAAGGACATCCACAGGTTCAAATCTGGCCACTCACTGATCCAGTGTTGGATGTCCAGTGCAAACTTAAAACTCAAGACTGAATTTCTACTCTTCACCAACAACACTGAACACTGAACACTCAAACATACAGACCTGGCCTTCAACCATGAACCCTGAGGGCTTCACAGCCAAGCTCACTTACTGTGCCACATCGACAAACACCTCTTGTTCAAAATACACATAGGTAAGAAAACTCAGACAGCTTGGTATCAGCTCTCCCTCCTGTGGAAAGTAAAGCCCTTTCTCCCTCCAGACAGCTTTAGATCCACCATTCAAGCACAGGTCCTATCCCGCTTGGATGGGGCAATGTCTTCCTCGAAGACCTCCGGTTGTCCTCCAATGTGCCCCTGAGAAGTGTCCTACATGCCTCTGTACTCCTCATAAAGGGTCTGCACAGTTACAACCACATCACCCTGGCCCTCATTGACCTTCAAGTCTTGCTGCATCATCTATAAGAAAGTCGCCTGCAGAGTCTTTTGGTGATTGTCAGAGAAGGTTCTCTTTGCTTTTGCTGCAGACTCATGTTTACTGAGAGAGCTTTTACCAGTCCTATTTCTATCACCATCAACAGCCTCTTCAAAATACCCAGCATCCCGCAGAGCGCACCGCAGAGTAGGCTGTATAGTCTTTTGGTGATTGTCAGAGAAAGTTCTCTTTGCTTTTGGTGCGGTCTCCTGTTTACTGAGAGTCTTTACCAGTCCTAATTCTATCACCATCAACAGCCTCTTCAAAATACCCAGTATCCCGCAGAGCGGGCCGCAGAGTCGGCTACATAGTCTTTTGGTCTTTGGGCTCTGCGAGCTCCGCGGCGCCACTCCACGTTCCTTCCTGCTTGCTGACCCTTACAAGGCCCTCATCGTGCTACTGCGCTCTCAACCGTTCCTGACTGCAGCACCTCGGCGTCATCTGAATCATCTACCCTCGGCCACCTGACACCTGGCCGTGCTTGAGTGACACCGGCAGATACAACTTTAATCCCCCTCCGCTGACTCCTCTGCACCCGCCCGCTTTCCACGCGTTCATCTAGCCCACCCCCCCACCCTTGGCTCACACCAGCTGGATCCTCGAGCTACTTGCACCTCTGTCGTCTAGTACCCACAACATTCACCAAGGACCCCGCTGACTCGGCCTTGCCCCTTCTCTTCACTCCTACTCTCTCCGGCTGCAACACCTTTGCGGAAGGAATTCACCATGACCTTGACGGCTGCTCACCTGCTGGCTCGCATCGACCCAGCTCGCCTCTTTACCCCATGACAAAGCCGCAGGAACGCTTCTCACATCAACCACCGTTCCTCCCAGTGACGGCTGATCCCTCCCCACCCTCCAAATTCAACTAAACTCCACTCAACTACCCGGATCAACCGAGTGATTGAACAACCAACTGCTTGCATCCCATTGACTCACAACCAGACACCCGAACCGAGACTGAAACAGCCGGACTCTTGGACTGCACTTCTTCCTTGATTTCTTCCCAGCTGTGCTACAATCTACCACGAGACAGAAAGGGCGTGATTTCGGGTGCTCGCCAACACTTCCAACAAAGAGCCCTGCCCCATAAGAGTTATTTAACTGCCTTGGAACGACTAGCAGGTGACCGAAAAGGCACGCCCCTTGGATCCTCCTAGTTATCTGTTCCCAGATCTCTTTCCAGCTGTGCTACAATCCACTGCGAGACGGAAAGGGCGTGACTTTGAGCGCTTGCTAACACTTTCAACAAAGAGCTGTGCCCAACAAGAATTACTTAACTGCCTTGGAACGACTAGCAGGAGCCTGAAAGGGCACGTCCCTTGGATCCTCCTAGTCATCTCAACTACTTACAGCTGTGCGACAAATCAGCAAAACTCTGAAAGGGTTCGATCCCTGGATTTACTCAATATCCATAACAACAAACAGTTTCTCAACACTTTCTAAATCTATTTTGGAAAGATTGGCAGGAGACCGAAAGGGCTTGACCCTTGGATCCCGCCACCCCCCTCAGGCTGTGGACACTCTAGATATCTTGGCAGGAGACTGAAAGTGTTTGACCCTTGGATCCAGACAACACCTGTGCCAAAACCCAGAGATCTTTTAACAGACACCGAATCCTACCCTGAAGGGCTGGCAGGAGACCGAAAGGGTCCGACCCTTGGATCCAGCCACCTCTCCAACAGTGAATACACATTTTTTCCAACCTAAGGAGAAACCCAAAGTGCTTGCACCTCTGCACAACCTACAGCTGAACTACAGCCTACCTGGACTAGAACAAGGACAAAACCTTTTTATTTACCCTGCCAAAACAATCAAGCAATTCCTCCTAACAAGTGACGCCTGCTGTCTGACTACCACCATAGAAAAAGGTGACCAAACCCGAAAAGCGGTACACGCTTCTGCGAACCTACCTTTGAAACACCAGAAAAAGACCCAGCTCATCTCATTGGCCACTTATTGCGAAAAGAGACCACGTCATATCAATCTACCTCGATTCCACCACAATGTCCACAAGCTGCCTCACTAAACACCCCACCCTTGGCGCCCCTAAGACAAGATTGTGATTCAAACTAGGCACCACCGCCACATCACAAGTGGACTCTTCACAACTAACATTGGAACAGTCACTGTTGAGACCCACCAAACAAAAAGGTGCTGCTGAATATCCCACAGACAAGCTCGAGCCTAATCTATTCATACCCCTAAATCCCCCTTCCCCACCTGACCTATCTTCGTCCCCCCCTCCAGTACACAAGACCGATCAACCTGACTCCGGGCAAACAACTTCTTCTGGCCAAAGCCGCCCCCATTCTGCCGAGATATGCATCAACCTTATTCAAACGCACACACAGATTCATATCCCCACAGACCTAAATCATCGAGCAGCACTTTACCCTCAGACAAATCAACAAACTCTTTACAATGATCCATCATCTGCGACAACCTGGACCAAAAAGAGCTGGTCCAACTGACCTCTCGACCCTCAGAAAAGACAGCAGAACCACAACCGCATACCGTTACTCGGGAACTGCCTTTACCCACTTCAAGCGATTTCAGCATGCAAACATTTGAAAAAGCCATACCAAGATTGCCAGGAATTCAACAAAAAGAAACCAAACCCAACATCAGCTTTCATCAGACACCATCCTCAGTAATCTCCATAACAAAGAAAGAAAAGGCTAGGCTAGCAAAACTATCCTGGTTACAAACCCATAACTCCCTCAAAATTTCACAAACGTTGGAAATTGAACCAACTATAGAAGCAGCAAAGGTCGCAAGACTCTCTATGGACATCACTGAAATTGAATCAATCATGACGAATGTGGATAAAAGAAAGGAACTCTTTGGCACTTCAACTGGCAAGCAACAACCGAACTTAACCTCCACTCTGTGCATAAAGCCAATAACTCACCACAATCCTTTAAAGCCGCACATCAAAACCGAGCAGCGAAACTCGAATTCCTGTGACACAACCACTGATGACTCATTTCACTTATGACTCAGAGGAATGTTATCACACTCCGGATATAACAACCAAAAACCAACTCCTATCGCCTGCAAAATCCTCAGAAGACAAAACACCAAACACAACACCAGAAGACTTCTGCAGCGATGACCACAACAATCCGAGGATACCCACTACCATGCAGGACCTGCAAAACATGCTTATTTCGGTATTGTCACAATCAATGATACCCTTCCTTAAACTGCAAGAAAACATGAAAGATAATATTTGCGACCGAGCCACACTATTAGCCATGATTCATGCCAAACAAACCTACACAGAAAATGAAATCACCACCATTGAAACTCGTCTAAATACAGAAGCAGAACAATAAAACTGTTGGCAGCAAAGACTGTCTGAAATTGCAAGAGGTGACCGACAAGAAAAATCGCAGTTAACATCTGAAGTCCTCTCCCTCCTGAAGGCGCATCACCAACATCAAATACTACTACACTCCCCTCAAATTATTGAGCAAACCACACCAGCTCCTTGATTCCACATCTTGCACAAGATCGGGCAACCCTGATGTTACCCATTCGACACTGTCCTCCAAAGGAAACCATCGAAAACGTTTCCATTGTTCAACCAACAACCTCTATTCCCTCTACCAAGGCCTCCACAGACTCGTATCAGATCTTCTCGCAAGCGAAGAAAACATCTGATAACAAACCACAAATCTTGAAAAACAGAATAAGAAGCAACCGGGATCAAGAGCCTTTCTGCGCACTGTAAAAAAGTCTGAAGGACAAAAGGCCCCTCTAAAAGAAAACCTACAAAACTTGCCTGCCTCAGCTCACATCTAAAACCAACAAATGCAAGTAGAATCAATCCCTGGAAAGTACGCAGTGAATACACTACTTCAAGATTTTACTCCGATCGACGATGATCTCCTCAATTTAACCATCTATGAAGATCCACAAATGGCAGAGACACCCCTGCCTCAACATCCTACAATTGCCTTAAGGTTCATAATCATAGACAAATACTGCTCTGAACTTCCTCCTTTGCCACTAGATAGTTATGAAGAAATCGCAGATGCATCCTTGAGCGACATAACAACGGATCCAACACCGTCCATAACTTATGATCAAGTCTCAAATGACACACTCGAGTCTCAAACCTGCAGCTACACGGAGGATAGCTGCACCTTTCTTTCTTTCATTAATCCTTTACAACAAAAACAACCATGCAATTTGCATTGAAAACATCTTTAATAGACCAGACCCACTTATCCTAAACAGAACAAACGTTTTATGACTTTTTTGAGCTCTTCCGCAACTAGCCTGGATCTCTACAGGAGACAGCAACTTGATAACCTTCAAAGACGACCTCCACCTAGACAAATTCTACATAGAGCTAGCGGATCCAACTAACCTAGAACTGATACTATCAATGTGCACCCAACTCAGAAAGTTGGGCTTCAACTGTTGGTCTCCTACAGAAAGCATCACAATTAACACACGAAATTCAAGATTAAGCAGATCCGAAAGCTACCCTTCGCTATCACCCCATCCCGGAAACACAATATCCAGTTTCCACAATACCTCGAGATACCAACCAACACCAGTTTCCAGCCAGTTCCAAGCTCAACAACTTGAACAGTCCACCAGACGCGAGCAAACATTCAGAAGAAACTATGACACCAAAACATCATACACAGAAAATGCTCTTACCACCAGCTCATAACCATTAATTAAACCAGAGGTCACATGGTCTCTATGCTCTTGGAACATCAGAGGAAATTCCCATCTCTTCACCAATCCCTCACATGAATTTGATAGCTATCAAATGATTTGCTTACAAGAAACGTGGCTTAGTGCAACACCCACCTGCGAGGGATTTCTTACTTTTCTTAACCCAGCAATAGTAAAAAACCAAGGTAGACCGGCATCTGGTCTTCTCACCCTGATCAAGATCAAAGGACAATGGACTGCACTGAACACTGAAAATATCAACCCTTGGATACAAATCACAACAGTAATAACCACAGGGATACACGCAACAACCCAAGCGAGCCTACCTCCCAAAAGAGATGGAACCGTAATTGCAATACTGAACCTCTACTGGAATCCAGTGGCCATTGCGAATTAAACATTTATTGATCGGGTCTTCCTATCAATCGACAGACTCGCCACCAACCATCGGTCAATTGAAGTTATAATATGCAGAGATCTAAATATGCAACTATACACTCAAGACGGTATTCTCTTAAATCAAACAAATCTATCTACACAAGTCAGAAAATGGATGAAATAAATAGCCACTCATAACCTCATTCTACTTCACCACGCAACAGACAATTCAAACCAAGTAATTCCAACATGGTCCAGAGAAAATTCAAGTGCGATAATTGACTATATTTTCCTTTCACAGTATCTGCATGGATTCGTTTTAAAAGTATCAAATGGTGCCCACTGCCAAAAGTGATCACAACCAACTAATTGTACATGGTTGCGGCTTACCACGACAACCCAAACTCCCACCACAATATGCTCTTGAACTGACTAGCACATCAACCAGATTACACATTCCACAGCAAGCAATGTCTGCATTACCAAACGCTTTCCAAAATTCTACACTGAAAGTTGGGGACAAACTTAACTATGGATCGATCCTATTACCGTTCCAAAAATTGGGTCACACGCGATCCTTGAAACATCCTCAGCATCTATATAACCAAGAAACAGCTGAAAGGAAAAAACTCCTAGCGAAATCACTATGTCAACTGAACAAAAACAAAACCGAAGAAAATATGGCAACATCAAAACAACTAAAGAAAAAATACTCGAACTGGAGAAAATCCCCAAAGAAAATCTAAAAACAAGTGGATGTTAAACACATCTTGAAGACATACAAATCCCACAATATGAGAGAATTATGGAATTTATTAAATGACAATTCCCAGAATCAACACAAATTGACGGCCAATGTCTCTCGGGAAACGTGGACTCTTCACTTCTCAAACATCTACAAAGCCTGACCAACACAAGAAACCAGCAAAAGTACTCCTAACAAAACAAAATGGCAAGTAAATGCACTTTATGATGACTTTATCTTGATGATCAAAAACCTAAATGCCTCAAGAGCCCCAGGACCAGATGGCACTTCCAACGCCATCATCAAAGAAGACCCCCCCGCATGGGCGACGTTCATGTGCAAACTTTTAACCTTGATTAATGCCTTCAATCAAATTCCAAATTCATGGAGGACTGCCACAATTGTTCCTATACACAAGCAAGGAACCCGAGACGACCCAGCGAACTTTCGTCCTATCTCTCTCATCGATCCCCTTGGAAAATTGTTTGCGTCAATTCTTCTAAAACAACTGACTACCTGGGCAACATAGACCAGCAGATTCTCTGCAAGACAAACTGGCTTCGCCCCTAACGTCAGAACCAACATCAACCTCATACTTATAAATCTAATCAAACACTGGGCCATCAGAAACCATACCACCGTACATACCGCCTTCATAGACCTACACGTGGCATTTGACGCTATATCTAGAGAAAAACCAAATTAAAAGCATGGAAATGCCCAACAAACATCTTGGAGCCAATCAAACTCCTATACTCCAAAACATCAATCAAGGATAGACTATCAAAAGAAGGTGCAACCACAAACTCCATCGATACAGAAAACGGCCTAAAACAAGGATGCCCACTTGCCGCAACCTTATATAACCTCTTTACTGCTGACATTGAAGAGCACATATTGAGCACTCCAACAAACCCTCTAAAGATAAATTCCATCCCAGGTCCCATCATGTTATATGCCGATAACATCATCCTCTTGGATGAGACTACATCAGGACTGCAAACGACTTTGACATCATTAAGCAGGTACATGACCACAAATGATTGACTATTAACATCGCAAAAACCAAGACAATGGCACTTGCCAAGATCCCATTCAAGAAAGGAAAACAACCCACCTTTATCCTTGATGGTATCCTACTGGAAAACATTACCAGCTTCAAATACCTCGATGTTCAGATAAACCAGTCCAAATCAGAAGAACAATGGTTAGACAAAATCGAACAGAAATCACAAACACTAGCACAACAAGGATGTCTGATACATCACAAATATGGAAAATTCTCTTTTCAGCCCATCATAGATTTCTACAGACAAAAATGCATCCCCATCATCACTTATGGCACAGAAACAATGCTCAATGCAAAGTCAATAAATTGGATAAAATACGAGGCAATATTCTGGCGCAAAATTCTTCATCTGCCAGCGCCATATTCGATGCCAAGAATAAGATATGAGATGGCAACTCAATCACTCGCCTCTATTGTACTCTGGAAGCAACTGGACATATTCGTAAACTACTCACTGACCAGAAAACTCCAGCCATACAAATCCTGAGGCTTCACCCAAACACCTTTAACAACACAGTCCTCCAAGAATGGAAACAGAACCTTCAACAAGAGATGGCAAATGAGGACATATCAGAAGAACTCTTCACACTGCGTCCTCAACATTCTAAAATCAAACTCTTACACAACGACTGGATAAAAACAATTCAAATCAAAAACACTTACCAACAGAACCTCCAGTGTACGACAGACATTCAAACAATCCATGAATTACCCAAATACCTCGCACTGTTCACAGACCCGATCATCAGAGCAACTTTCCTGAGAATACATCTGAACATGTTACCTATAAGATCAAACCTTGCTATTTCTAGACAGATACCCCTCACAGACCACCATTGCCAATTTTGCAATGTTCAAACAATACCTGTAAACCTATTCCACCTTGTGATGGAATGCCCATCACTCTCATCTCAATGGGAACAATTTGGTGCCTTCTTTGAACTCTCAGCACAACAAATTGGCACAGAGGAAAGATGGTCTACATTTCTTAGTGTTTTAGTGGCCAAAACAACAAATACACCTACACAATTACTTTATTTCTCCAAACCATTTTGGACCTCAACAAAAGAACTGACTGAGACTCTTCTAGCTTTGATCTCCCTCAAGTATCCCATCACAAATGAAAATGTTTATAAATAAACTACAACAAAAAAAAATAAGAAAGTCGCCTTTGAGTTACCCTGCTACCTCACAGAGAAACTTAGCATCTCATATGGACAGTTCACCACCAGAAACCAGAAGCCATGACACATGTAGACTTGAAATCTGCAGCTGCAAAAATGAAAGGAAAAGAAAACAAGCCTTCGCTGCCTCTGCCCTAAGACTATGGGCCTCCTCCCTGTCAGCATCAGACTCGCCCCCATGCTCCTACAATTCAGAAAAGAACTCAAGACCCACTTCTTCAAGGAGTCTCTACTCCTCAACACCTAGGCCATCACGCCAACCCTGATCCGCCTGGCTCACTAGACGATGTCTGCCCCTCTCCTCCCTGACACCCAGTACAGATGTACCACTCCTCTGTGCCCCTCTGTATCCTACCCCCCACTGTATATCTGTTCTGTTGCTACCTCTGAAAAGTGCTCTGTTATGCATCTGTACTGTTGTACACCTCTGTAAAGCTTTCTGTTGTGTCTGTATTGTTGTGTACCTCTGTAAAGCATTCTGATGCTTCTTGAAGCTAGGTCTGCATATAATAATAATAATAATAATAATAATAATAATAATAATAATAATAAAGTTACAGAGGAGTGGTGTACTATGTGATATCATCAGTGATGCCATTTGTCACCTTGGATGTCCTGGGTGTTAGTCTTAAAAGTGCATGTGTGATGACTGCATCCGGGATCCAATGTCCAATCAGGGTTCAATGCCCCAGGGTCCACTGTCCAACCAGGGTTCAAGGTCCAACCAAAGTACTGGGCAGAATGTCACCTTAATGCCTCCCCTATGCTGCAGCCTGATGCATTCCTATTGAAGATCATTCCAAGATGGCCACCGGTTCACAGAAATTAGACCCCGCCAATATTGCCACAGAGGAAGCCACTATAAACTGAGTGCTTATTGCTGACCCAGGGCTATATAAACCCCACAGTGGTTTGCGGCTTTGCTTCGTGTTACTTTGCGAGCACATTAAGCTTGCCAAACACTTACCGATGACCTGGCCTGATCCAAGGATAAACTCACTGTCACGCCTGATCCTAGTTCCTACCGCAGCTGCTGTCCTGACCCACCTGCTAACCTGTAAGAAAAGAACAAAGATATAGACATTAACACACACACCGGCAGAAGCAGCACACATATAAGCAAACGTCTGTGAAAATAACATGGCTTCCAGAAAGTAGCACGCAGATAGTAGCAAGCCCATGAAACTAACACAGCATTCCATTGAAGAGGCACATGCTCCTCAAAACCTGTGGCACACAGGTGTAAATATTATGCAAATATGTGTTATATATATATATATTTTTTTTAAACCGCAATTTGAAGTCTGTGACTATGTTCATGTTTGTGTCTGCAACCTTGTTTTACATTGACGTCACCCGGTGTGCTGATGTTCCGAACAGACCGCCACGCCTGTGGCAAAAGTGGCACACTTTTAATTAGTTTGTGGATGTCATAGTGTGGTCCTGGTAGTGCACCCAAATGATGTCACCTAGGTGCGCTAACATTCATGCATGCCGTGACGTGGTTGCAGACACCCTCAATTATCATGACGTGACCACGCCCGTTGGGCGTGAAGACATGTCAAGGGTCAATTTCTGTGCTTCACGAACATTTTTAAATCCAATTTACACCACCCTACAAACTCTCAAGCTGAAACTTTACCCTTCCACAATTGCAACTAACAGTCTTTGCGGTTCTCTGAACATTGTACAACTTCTAACGGCCTTTTTTGGCCTCTGAAGTTCACGGACAGGAGGAAAGACTGTGGACAGTTCCCTCAAGAGGACCCACCCTTTTCTTTTTGTCATTCCAAATCTGGCAGACCTCTGGAGAGGACATACTTTGGGAACTGCACTGTTGGAGTTGAGACCCATATGAAATAGTATCAGTCATGGCTATCCATCCCCGTCAGGGGTCACTACCACCACCATGACCAACCGGAGAACCTGAAGAAGGGAACAGGAACTCTGCAGCAGATAAGCTGCAGGAGGAAAAGAAGGATGAGCATGCAGAAGAAGTGGTACCTTCTATGTCCGGTGGTCATATAGAGTCATGGATGTGGAGGTATTTTACCACTGTTTGGGGAGTGTCGAAGGCTTATGATGCCCATGTGCGCTGCACTGATGGTAGAGTCATACTCAGTCATGGTCAGAAGTACTCCTTCGGCAGCACCTCTATGCGCTGCTGCACCCAGACCTTCCACCGACGGCCCTCAGAAAGGCAATTCCTTTCAGAGGACATAGCGGAACCTCCTCTATTGCGCCCTCATCTTCCACTTCTGCCACCACTCGTTCCACTTCAGTGGGCCAGAGAATTCTTCCCTCTGCATCACATGTCATACAGGAGGCAGTTGATCCATACCTTCAATAGACAACTGTGTATACTGCACTCATTTGCAGGGGGGAGCAATTCAGCAACACTTCGATGCTGTTGTGAAGGCCCATGAATTGCCCCCTCCCTTAGTTTTAATGACCAGTGCTCAACAATTTACCTTCTACACCTGTCCATCTGTTATAGTGGTAGGTGCCCCTTCCCTCCCCCACCCTCCTTATTCCTCTCCCTCTTTCTGCCAAAAAATGACCATAACCAAAAAAGAAACAAATAGGTTCTATGCCAGTGAAAATACTGGAGCATTTGTATAGCGCAGAGCAAAGAAGGTGATAGAAATGATGTTCTGTGCCACCCCTCTTTTCTACCATACAAACAATTAAAAATGCAGTGTGACAAAAATAGAAGGTGTTAAAGCCATACTCAAGGGTTTTAACCCCTTCCAGTCACATTACACCACCAAAGACCATGAGCTGCTTAGCTGTGTTTTTTCTTCCTCGATGTTCACTGTTGTAAGAATATGTCTGCAGACTAGAAGATCAAACAATGGATAATGGAAGCTCTATGAACTTGACTCCTTCTTTTCATACTCTCTAATGTTGGCTGTTAAAGGAGTTGTTTTGTTCTTGCAAGACTGATCTAAATATGTACACATACGATGTGTACAAATAAATGTTTTAATTACATACTCTTTTACTTTCAATTTAATTTCTTTCACAAAACATGTTTCACTGCATTCTGAATATTGCACAGAATGTGGTTATTTCCAATACTTGTTGAAGCACTCCATCTTTTCCGAAAATGTTCACTCCATCATATCATACATTATTATTATCAAAGGTTGACATTCCCAAATCTCACAGAACTTGCATACAACTTTATTGTCATTCCACCTAGCTTTTTTCTATTAGTGGACATAGCAACGTGGATCTTTTCCAAACTTGTCTAATGTGTGAAAAATAAATATTGTTTGAGGAAAAAGTTCCATCAGACTTTTGAAAGTATCTTTCATGGCAAACTGCAAAGATACATCATTTGCATATTCTAAAGTATGAGCTCCCCAATGTACTACAATAACTTCTGGATGTTTCAAAAGCACCATATCTCCACACGTGTAATAGTTGACTGCATTTCATGCCACAAACTCCATACCATACCACCTCAAATATTTCAAAGTTAGCATTATGTGAGATGCTTTGATTCTCTGCATATAGCTGCAGCCAAATATCCCATGAATCTCCTATAGCCCAAAAAGTCTCCCTGTTCATCTCCATGCTTTCAGCAATTCAAATAAGAAATATAGCAATTGCTACCATGTACCTCTCTGCAGTTAAACTCCTCCTCCATTAAACCTGATTGTTTGAGTCTCACGGTGTCCGCGTTCTTCACAGCCCTCTTTCCCTGCAGGACATGGTTAAAGATCCTGGCTGGTACGTGTAGTTTGTCTGCTAACAGTCGCGCATGGCTGCAGACATCAGGGCACAGGTCAGACCCTCTTCGCTTTTTAACCTTATCTCTGCAACAATACCTGAATGACTACATTCAAACAGTCACACACCCATCCACCAGTCAGATTCACAAACTCTACATCCAGCCCTCTCATCTTATTTCCACAGTTCAGGCCTATCTTTCAACTCTGAGAATGCATTTGCACTGGGATTCAGAGCCTTCTCTATCACAACCTACTTTACAAACATCTACACATTTCTATTTCCATATTCAACAGGATCTACATTCATCAATCTACATCTAAAGATAAATACTACAAGTATTCTTCTATTTTCAAAAGTAATATTTTATACCAAACTTTTTATAATATAACTGGAAGAACAACTGACCTTCTGTGCTGCAAAAATCATACCAAAGAGTAGGTGTGCCCCATTTAAGACGTTCAACACAGGGGCTAAAATGTACTAATGAAAACACAAATATGTGTATATAGGTTTACACGGCCCGCGATAGCGGGCGTGCAGTTATGGTTAAGTTGCTAAACTCAAATGAAGAGCACTTTTTCGGCGGCTTATAACATTGCTTCCGCTGGTGGAATCCTCACCAAACTTTGCAAAAAAAGTATATGGCTGGCTCAAGTTGGGTGAGGTTTGGTGCAGGGGCGACAAAGTTATAGCGGGGTCCCACATTTTTTTTTTCCCCTAGACTGATCGGGGGAAAAGTTTGCACACATTTACAGGCTGAATGGCTGGACGGATTTTCACCAAATTTGCAGGAGGAGTGGGAGATTGGCAAAACAAAAGAGTTGATGGCTGGAAGGTTTAGAATAAATCTTGACCTCTGGCATTGCTCTGGGCAACCCTCCAGACCATCGTTTTTCGCCTGCCAAGCCATTACAAAAGGGGAAAAACCATATGCAAATCAGGCTTGGTCCCACCCCCAAAGGGGTAGTCCAGCCCGAACTGCTAGGTCACATCCCTTTTTCACGAGACCACAAGCATCCCCAGACATGTTTCAGCCTTGTTGGGCGTCATCAGTGAGGAGTAGCTTGGGTCTCTAGGCCCAGCAGGCAAGGGACCCACGTCTGGGCATACCCTTCCCACTCGGGGTGACAATAGCAAAACAAAAGAGTTGATGGCTGGAAGGTTTAGAATAAATCTTGACCTCTGGCATTGCTCTGGGCAACCCTCCAGACCATCGTTCTTCGCCTGCCAAGCCATTACAAAAGGGGAAAAACCATATGCAAATCAGGCTTGGTCCCACCCCCAAAGGGGTAGTCCAGCCCGAACTGATTGGTCACATCCCTTTTGCACGAGACCACAAGCATCCCCAGACATGTTTTAGCCTTGTTGGGCGTCATCAGTGAGGAGTAGCTTGGGTCTCTAGGCCCAGCAGGCAAGGGACCCACGTCTGGGCATACCCTTCCCACTCGGGGTGACAATAGCAAAACAAAAGAGTTGATGGCTGGAAGGTTTAGAATAAATCTTGACCTCTGGCATTGCTCTGGGCAACCCTCCAGACCATCGTTCTTCACCTGCCAAGCCATTACAAAAGGGGAAAAACCATATGCAAATCAGGCTTGGTCCCACCCCCAAAGGGGTAGTCCAGCCCAAACTGCTAGGTCACATCCCTTTTGCACGAGACCACAAGCATCCCCAGACATGTTTCAGCCTTGTTGGGCGTCATCAGTGAGGAGTAGCTTGGGTCTCTAGGCCCAGCAGGCAAGGGACCCACGTCTGGGCATACCCTTCCCACTCGGGGTGACAATAGCAAAACAAAAGAGTTGATGGCTGGAAGGTTTAGAATAAATCTTGACCTCTGGCATTGCTCTGGGCAACCCTCCAGACCATCGTTCTTTGCCTGCCAAGCCATTACAAAAGGGGAAAAACCATATGCAAATCAGGTTTGGTCCCACCCCCAAAGGGGTAGTCCAGCCCGAACTGCTAGGTCACATCCCTTTTGCACGAGACCACAAGCATCCCCAGACATGTTTCAGCCTTGTTGGGTGTCATCAGTGAGGAGTAGCTTGGGTCTCTAGGCCCAGCAGGCAAGGGACCCACGTCTGGGCATACCCTTCCCACTCGGGGTGACAATAGCAAAACAAAAGAGTTGATGGCTGGAAGGTTTAGAATAAATCTTGACCTCTGGCTCAAGCTACTCCTCACTGATGAGCCCCAACAAGGGCGAAACATGTTTGGGGATGCTTGTGGTCTTGTGCAGAAGGGATGTGGCCTAGCAGTTCGGGCTGGACTGCCCCTTTTGGGGTGGGGCCAAGCCTGATTTGCATATGGTCTTTCCCTTCTGTAATGGCTTGGCAGGCGAAGAACGGTGGTCTGGAGGGTTGCCCAGAGCATTGCCAGTGGTTAAGATTAATTCTAAACCTTCCAGCCATCACCTCTTTGTTTTTGGAGTGGGAGATTGGGCCAGAAAGCATGCTTTTGTGTGTCTGGTGGAAATCTGACCGGTACTTTTGTTGTATACAACAGAAATGTATGTCCCAAATAATTAGTGATGTCTGGGTCCGCTCCATAGACCCATTTCTCTGTTCACTCCGTGGACCGAAGTGTAATAGTTGCGCGGTACGGCGTGATGTTGCCGAAGAGTGGACGTGGCTGGTGGTTGGCTGGAGGGAAGCGTGTTGTGCGTCAAAGGCTTTGGGAAACGCTGCCTTGGAGTGTCAGAGGGTAGTGTTGTGCTGTCTGTGGTAAGGGTAAAGAGGTAGTGTGCGCGTCTGGGCATCTTGTATGTAGAATTGTGCCCACTGAAATTAGAAGCATGCTGTGCTTTAAAGTTTTTGGGAAACAGCGCCATGGTGTATCGAACAATAGGGTTGTTGTGTGTCTGGTAAGGTTGTAAAAGATTTTGTGCATGGCTGGCACTCTTGTAGGTAGGATTGTGCGCAGTGAAATCAGTAGTTATATATGCCTCACGTCCGACGTCCCATTTTGCTGGTCGCTATGAGGGGGAAATTGTGATTTTACTGCAGTGGCCAGTGGCGGCATGTGTCCGAAAAGATATCTATGACAGCGCCATGTTGTGTGGGAGGACAATGTGATGACGAAAGGGCCTGAAAAACATAGTGCACAGCATGAGGTGGATGCAAGAAGAGATTGAAAGGGGGCGCGAGTGAGCAGCGCTTTGTGTGAGAAATATTACGAGAAGAGGAGGGTGGTGTGCCAGTGGTATTTGCGCACAGTATGGAAATGGCCGGTTACCTGAGTAGCCAGGAGTCTTGTGTGCAGATTGCATGGAGCCTTTGGTATGGCATAGGAGCTGCAGGGGTGGTGTGTTTATGTGAAGAGTGGTGGAAGGCAAAATCGGAAAAAATGGGAGTGCATTGCACAAGACAATACAACTTAAAGAGAGGGTGTCCTATGCTGTGAGAGGTAAGTCAGTAGTGCCTCTCATGTGTGCAGGCGTAGGAGAGGAAAGTATGTCCAGTGTCTGAAAAGTTATGTGCAGTGGCTCAAAGTAGGTGGCACATTGTTGCTTTGTGTGTGTGTGTGTTTGGCTGTGGTGATTGGTGGAACAACGTTCAGTTGTAGATCTGTGTGAGTGGAGATGTAGTGTGTCACATCAAGTGGTTCAAATAAGGTGGCACATTGTTGGTTTGTGTGTGGTTGTATGAGTTTGGTGGTTAGTGGAAGAACGCAGAGGTGTACATGTGTGTGGTTGGAGATGTTCCAGTGAGCACTCCCCCAGTGTGTGTACTGCATGCTGCAATGGGATACTGTATATATGGATGCCGTTATGGTGCTACTGGTTCTTATATGTGGTTGTCTGCTGTGCATTGGCAAGATTGGTAAGTACTGGATTGTGCAACGCAGCATTGCTTTTTTGCACATAGTGCAATGTTAAGAGCAGGTTCAATGTTGTGCGGAATGTGCTGCTAGGGTGCCATACTTCCAATGCTTTGTGATTGGAAGTTGGTAGTGGGGCAAAGCACAGCCACATGTGTGTGTGCTATGGTAAGTGGAATACATCTCCTTGTATCCATGCATTGTGGTGCGGTGGTTGGTTGAAAGTGCTGGAGGATATGCTGCTTTTTTTTTTTTTTTTTTTTAATTTTTTTATTTTGTTTTTGATGCAAACGCATCTTTACAAAATTAATTTACAGCAATTACAACCAATTACATTTCACATTAATACATATTATTTAAAAGCTAACATTTACATAAAACAAACATTTATATTCCCTTACTGTTCCTTAACCGCAAACATATTCTTTGCTTAAACAAGGGCCACAAAACCCATCACATCATATAAACACATCAAACATAAAAACATAAAATGCAGAAACACAAGGACTCAACAACGGCCTCAAATTGTCCCAGCCACACATTTACCATCAACACAGAGAAAAAAGTGCCGACTCAATTATGTTCACTAATCGCACCGTTGCCAAAATTATGGAATTACTGGAACCCCACATACAACGGGTCCAGATTAATTCTCTTCCCATGTGGGTATTAGTAGTACTGAATAATGAAATGTTTTTTACTCTCGCCATTTCAAAGACTGTACAGAACAAAAAAAGGTGTTTCAAAGTCTCTGTGCATTCAGGTTTTTTACAAAATCTACAACTAATATCAACCTCTTCTCTATCTCTGGTGCCCCAATGTTTCGTTCTTGCTTTCGTGTGCAATAAGTCCAGTCGAAAGCGCATGTAATCTGAACGAGTTTCAGCACTCGGAATAAGAATGAGATATTGCTGCCGAGGTACCTGAGCGTGCCTAAAACGAGCATATTCAGAAAAAGAAGAGTAACTCAATATTTGAGTGCAAGTCTCTGCCCAGTCGTTCAAAAAAACACACTTATGTGCAATATGGAATCTGCTTTGCAGATCTTCAGCAGAAATATTAATACTTTCAAGGACAGACAATATACGCTGCTTAAAGTCAGCAATAGATCTCGGCTGCGATGCTCTTAGCATATGACAAAAGTCCTCATACAGCGAATTTTCCTCTGGAAAACTCATTTTTAAATAAGTTTTCAGAAGACGCCAATTATATCGTGCTGCCAGTGAGTTTAAACCTAGCTCATGACAAAGTATTGCATTCGGAAGAGAAGAAGGAAGACATAACGTTGTTTTCCATAGCTTGGCTTGCAGTTTATTCAGAAAGCTTGCTACATCGTTTAAATTCATGTCCAAACCATAAAGAATGATAGCTTCAACTTTTTTTGAATAAAATTCAAATAGTGGACTTAGAGAAAATTTACAATGTTTACGACAAATAATTCTCATTTGATTCTGTAAAGGTATCACTTTTTCTGCAATCGCACGTTGCCAAAATAGTGCAGATGAATTGTTTGCCAGATTATATCCCAAATAGATTATCTGGACTGCAATTTGAATGATAGAGGACTCTAAATGCCACCGAAACTTCCGAATCTTTTTTTTCGAAGAAAGTATCAGGATATTTGATTTTGAGGGATTTATAGTAAGATTATTTTTTCTACAATACAACAAAAATGTCTCCAATTTATTTTGCAGCCCAGATTGCGTACTATCAAATAGTAATATGTCATCGGCATAAGCCAACCATGAGAGATGAATCTTCCCCAACTTCACAGAGTAAGATTTAGAAGAATCCCAAATACCTTCAATATCATGGAGGTATAAGTTAAAAAGCACTGCTGCGAGATTGCATCCCTGTTTAACGCCAATTGCCGTAGGGATAGAATCTGTTAGAATACCTTTACTTGAAATACGTACTATGATGGAAGTATGTTGATGCAAAAGAGCAATGAGCGCCACCAAACTTTGTGGAAAATTAAGATTTATCATTTTTTTCCACAAACTATTACGAATTGCAGAATCAAATGCTGAAGATAGGTCGAGTGATGCAATAAAAATCGGACCTTGTGACAAATTATGAGCCTCCGCAAGTAGATGAGCGAGGACAGAAGCATTCAGCTGGGTCCCCATATTTTTTCTAAAACCCGTCTGTACTTTATTTAAAATTTTTTCTGTTTTGATGTGTTTCTCAACTTCATTGAGTAGAAGAAGGGCAAAAAGTTTGGCAGCGACATCGATAAGGACAATTGGCCTGAAGGAATTGGGATCGGTGCAGGGTCCTTTTTTATGTAAGGGAATAATAATCGACTTGACCCAGGAACTCGGAAGAGATTTAGTTGAAAAAATAGATCTAAATATCCTCAAAAAGACATTAGCCCAAAAAATAGGGTCATCTTTTATGACACATGGCGGTAAACCGTCAGGGCCAGCACACTTTGACGGTTTCAGCTTCTATGACATCATTGAGCACCCACGGACAGTGCTCGGGTATATATTTCAATAGATATGACATATCTTCTTCACAGAAACTCGTCGGAAGACGATATTTTTGTTCAAAGAATGAAAACCATGTATTGCCATCAATTGCAGGTTCCATATGGGCTACGTTTGAATTGTCTGGTGTTCTAAGCATTTTCCAAATATCACGAATGTTGTGATTACATAATAGCTGAACCATGTTTTGATTCATAGACAAGTGAAAAGCGCACCGAGTAGCCTTTATCTTAGATTTGTATAATCTGAGCACCTTCTTTTTTGCGCACAAAGCCAATCTCCTGTGCTTGATCTCAAATTCTTTTTTTAGCGCACGTAATGCAGTGTTCTTTTCAGATTTCAATTTCGAGAGTTTATTAGACAGTGCATTACAAGGATGTAGCTTCTGGGTATGATTCAAAGCTTCATCAGCAAGATCCTTAAGATGAAACTGAATCATCTGCATGTTCCATTCGAGGATTGTGCCAAGCGACATGTCACAAACAAACATGTCGGGCCACCAATCACGATTGACTAAAAAAGTCAAACGACGACAAATGGACTTGTTCCAACGGATAGAAATAAACGATCTATCCCCCTGGGCCAAAGCTAACAAATGAGCCCTATCAAATAACTCAGTTGGCCCTGACAACGTGCATTCTAACATGGCATGGTCTCCATAAGGCAGAAAAGATGGTTTAACCAGAGAAAGTACACCCGAAAGCTCTTTAGAACTCACTATATAGTCAATGGTCGAAGAGGCCTTACCCCTGTGCCAAGTGCAAGAAGATTTAGATCGAATAAAATTGATAATACACAAGTGCCAACTAGACAAAAAGTTACACCAGCTCAGACCATTCTGAAACGATGTTTTAAAGTGTTGCGAAGATTCCAAAGGAGTGGAGCTCTTAGACGATGCATCCAAATAAGAATTAAAATCACCACCGATCAATAACTCTATCGTTGGCTGTATCTGGAAGAATTCTAAAAGCGAATCATTCAACATATTAATAGCATTCACAAGAGGGAGAGATTGAGGATTCCAATATAAGGATATCAACAACATCCTTCTTGGCACACCCACATTAAAGGTAACATCCAGAAAAAGAAAAAGTTGGGTCGCAAATGTGTGATTTATTACAAATCTAAGATCATTATTAAGTAGAATGACAATTCCACCTACAGGCCGGCCAGACACCGAGCGAGCAGCACCTTGTTGCACAACCGTAAAACCGTCCACCTGCAAATCATGAACACACATGGTTTCTTGTAACAACAAGATCGAAGGTAAAGCACTCATATGCCTATCTAGAAACCATTTCGAAATATTATGAAAACCACAGCAGTTCCATGAACAAATGGTAAAGCTTTCACATTATGACGAAGCTATGGAACTTCCACCTAAGGAAGATAGATTCGTCAGCGGGGCTGCATTAGGCAAATTCACCAATATTCCATTCAATACAGCAGTCAGCGAAGCTAAATGTGATAAGATTTGTGCATTCTCATTCTGGACAGCTGGTACACCCTCCACACTGGACTCCTGTTTCTTCACCACAGGCAAGATATATTCCAAGAATTTCATAGCTGTTTCCACAGAATGGAAAGCTTGTAATTCGAGTCCCAAAAATAACAAATCGGATTTATGTTCCCAAATCAGTCTCGCAATAATCGGAGAGACTACTTTGCACAACATCCGATTGTTATTCTCCAAGGGTAATTTAATCCAATCTACATCATGTGAGACCAGATTACGTAAGGAAGGAATTTTGTATAAAGAGTTCATCAAAAAGCTGCGGTTGATAGGAGCCGTGCCATTAATCTTTGGATTACTAATCCATCCAATAAGTATCTGATTTTCTTCAGGGATATCATTAAATTCAAGTAGGCTCTTGTCAGGTATAGAGCTTAAATCTGAAGACTGCTCAGTTATAGCAGGATATATGGATAGAGGAAGCCCTCCTTGCTGTTCAACCTGGGCGGCAGATATAGATGCCAAGCCCAGAGTCGGCATTATCATTTTAGCCAAATTATCGACAGGTACTGCTACGTGCTCCCATTTCGGTACTATAGGCAGGTGTTTAATAGCATCTTGCCTCACAACACAAGCTTCGTGACACGTCTCAGACGAAGGCTGAGAAGGAGGCTGAGAACTACAAGGGGCAGGCTTAGAAAACATTGCCTGCCCTAAGAACGTAGTAGATGCATCATCAGCACTTGCTACATGCTTCTCCCCGGTAAACACTGTATGACAAACAGATTTTTTATTCTCAATCATAGGAAAAAACTTATTCAAATTTGTTTGGCTGATGACAGCAGGTGGAGGTTCTTCAACAGTACTAGGGCTGAATACAGCAGTACATCTGTCATCTACCTTCTGCTGCAAAGACAAACCCTTATTTACACTGTTAGTACCCTTTAATTTACTCTTTTGATTTTTTTTAGCATCTTTTATTTGTAATGCAATTTGGCTCTCGTCAGTTAATTGACTTGCATTAATTTGAAGATCTACTTCTCCAATATGTAATGTAGTCGAAGAGTCCAAAGTCACTACCTCATTAGAAGCTTCACTCTGTATGACATGTTCTGTGGTGAAGATATTAGAGGCACCTTTCTTGTTTTTGTTCGCTTTGTTTTTACGTTTTACTGCTCTCTGGAATGCCTTCTTCATTTTACGGGACGCATGATACGTGTGATTATTCAGTTCATTTTCTTCGGCTACTACCTGCAACTCGGAGGATTCGATGATATTCGTAAGAGCCGAAGGACTGTCAGGCGTAATCAGATCTGCCATACATGTAGGTGAACTGATACACGGCTCACACATATCTATATTAAAGAGCTTAGAATTATACATAATATTTTCAATTTGCAATATTCTTTCATGATGTAATTTAGCAAGATCTACAAGCTCTATAGGCGGAGAAGTCACACTAGGCTGACCCTCAACCGCCACTTGGGCTACCGCAGATGCAAATGAAGTAGGCATACCATGTAGTAAAAGTGAGGCATTGGTTGTTTGGGTGCTTTGAGAGATTAAAACCTGCGGAGCAGGAGAGGAAAACACATTCCTCCTTACAAGTTCCACCATACGCTCTGGACATTTTACATGGAAATTATGACATGCTTCTTGAGCCAGCATAAAACCCTCAATCTTGGCCAGAAGAAGTGAGTTTGCCACAACAGAATCTTTCAAATCTTTTAGGAGTACATGAGTAAGTTTGTGCCCTTTATCAAGCAAATTGAGAATTCGTGTCAGAACAGGAAAAGATTGTAATTCCTGTTCTGTTTGAAACACTGAATTTCCCACATTGAGGATAGGAGAGCTTGAGGTATGGGGAAAGGCATGCTCCATAGGGGAAGCCTGGGGGGGCTGTGTAACTGGAAATTTCACCCTTGAGGCTTCTTCAGAATTGGATACCCCAGGTGAATGCAAACCACCCGGAAGAGTACTGCACATATTGGCAAAAACCTGGGGAACTTCCCTGCTACTAAGAGACCCATCCATGTTATATAACGGTAAAGGATGAAAGTGTACTTGATCGCGCAGGCCACAAGACACTGCCGCTGGGGTTGATGGCCCCAAAGATAGACTAATGCGTCTTTCTAAAGCATCGATTATCCCAGGTGCTAACATTGATATATCTGAAATTGGTGGATAAGATTTCCCCGTCTCATCTGCAAAAGCTACCACTGATACATTGGCCTCGTTGGCAGATTTCAATGTAAAAAGGGGAAATGCATTAGAGGGCACTGCCGACTCGTGCAATAAATTGCCGTTGGGAGGAGGCACTGAGCCTTGCAACAACACGTTTGATATGTCATCAGTGCAGGTTACATCAACACATATAGGCAAATGATTTTCTTCTAAAGTCGGGAGAAGCTCCATATTTACCAAAGACTTTGTAGTGCTTCTCAAACATTTACCACTTCTTAAGGTCGACAATGTGCCCTCCATATAACTCATTGCCTAGCTCAGGCCGATACAGCAAAACAATTGGAAGAGCTGCTTAAACAAACTTGCAGCACTACACTAAGAATCCTGTATCCATAAAGTATGCAATACTCACAACAGAGCACGACCCCCACAGCGCCCCGCTCCGCGCACCGCGAACAGAAAACAGCCCTTTGCAGTCCTTCGCGAGTGCGCAGCGCGTGTGCGCTGAGGGTCCGTGATGAAATAGGCACAGAAAAGAAGGCGTTTCCAATTCAGGGGAAAGGAAACGTGTCACCAGTCACCTTTAATATGAAAAATAAAAATTAAAGTGTATTAATAACTGGTAAGTATAAGGCGAGTTAGCCCAGCCACCAGATACACAGTTTCCAAAACACAATTTCCGGGGCAACAATGAAAGCACCTGATGCCGTGGAAGTCAGGCAAAAGCGGTGTTGCACAGAAAGACTTCCTCCAGAATGAAGTCAGCGTGCAGTAGTAGATGAGAAAATGTCCAATAACCAGCAAAGTCAAGAGAGCGGCAGAGCGAGGACCAGCAAACAGCCCTCTGCAGTCCTTCGCGAGTGCGCAGCGCGTGTGTGCTGAGGGTCCGTGATGAAATAGGCACAGAAAAGAAGGCGTTTCCAATTCAGGGGAAAGGAAACGTGTCACCAGTCACCTGATGCCGTGGAAGTCAGGCAAAAGCGGTGTTGCACAGAAAGACTTCCTCCAGAATGAAGTCGGCGTGCAGTAGTAGATGAGAAAATGTCCAATAACCAGCAAAGTCAAGAGAGCGGCAGAGCGAGGACCAGCAAACAGCCCTTTGCAGTCCTTCGCGAGATATGCTGCTTTTGGTATTTGGGTGCATGCATACACAGTGGCCTGCATGGCTCTGTTAAGGTGTGGTGGGTGTGAGTAAGGCCTAGACTGTTGGGTGCATGGCCGAAGGCAGTAGGCCTAGGCCATGTACTCAGCAGGCTAGGCCTTTATGAGTGGCAGCAGAACTAAATGTAGCCATGCAGTTGTAAGTCGGCATGCATTTGAAGTAAGTAAGGTGCACAGAATGGCTGCAGGGGACATAGTACACTTCGGTGACCAGCACAAGTGAGGTGGTATGCATATATTAGGGATGCATGATTAAGTGTTTTTTAGGCAGAATTAAATGCAGTACCCTTTGGGAACACACACAATTAAGGCTTCAAGAGACAGTACAAATTCACCTTTGGTACAAGCCTGTACTACACAGTAAAGTGGTAGCGATGGCTGAGCAGCCAGACTTATCTCAAGAGTAAGTGAGCAGTATCAATAGTTACACAAAGGACAGCACTATGATTCAAACACACACTGACTCAAGGTTTCTGAGTAAAAGAATATAGATTTATTTACACATCAGTTGTAAAACATTTCACTAAAGTAAAGCAGTTGAAAAATCCCACTCTTAATACACTACATCATACCCAATAGATTCTGGACAAGTTAGGCTCAAAATGAAGTGTGAGCAAAATGGCACTCCAGCAATGTAAAAAGGAGGGAAAGACAAAGTTAGACAAGAATTGAGCATCACCAACAAGTAAGTAAGCAGGGCAATCAAGAAAAAACAACTACAGTGAGGAAATAAAATTAAAGGGGACTGGCCCAAAGTCAATGGACAAAAGCCTTTGTTCAAGATCACACAGTTCAGGGTAGTGCGCCGTTAAGTCTTTGCCAAGAGTTCAAGACGAAGTTGGTCGGCAGAAAAGTTAGCTTAAAGAATGGAGGAGGACAAGCCCTCGGATTGGTGAAAGATTTCACACACTTTCACCACGGCTTGACGAAACAAACAACCGGATTTGGACAGTACCTTAAATGGAGAAGAAGGCTGTAGCTGAGGCGGACGTTAATTGCAGGTCCTGCAGGCTCACGGTTCCTGCAGTGACTGTCGGACTGACACGAAGTAGGAAGACTGGAGGGTCCTGCACTGCCCAGGGAAGAAACCAGCAGCAGAGCAAAGCAACAAATAAAAGGTGTGCTCCTTAAAACGCAAGCAAGGTCCATTCCTCCTGGCTATCCGGTTCACTGTAGCTCTGTACAGCAAATTCGACCAGAGAAGTGAGACCTGGCGAGCAGTTTGGTAAGCTGGTTGTTCACACCAGCTCAAGGGGAGAAGATTCCTTGCGGATCATCTCGGTCATTGGAGTCTGAAGATTCGGACCCGCAGCTGAGCTTCACCTGGTGGTTCAGTAGTTGTAGGGGTCCTCTTCTGTCAGCTCCTCTTTGGTTCTCTCGTTCCAGTGGCGACTCTGCCTTTCCAGACCCAGAGACCTGCTTTTTATGCAATTTTCCCGCATTCACACAGACTGGCTGTCAATCATACAGCAGGGTGGCTGTCCTGCTGGGACAGTCACCAAAGCTAATCAGATCAGAGAGCGACATGGGTCTCCAAGGAAAGCCTGTGTAGGGAGTCCTAAACCCCTCCGTCACATCCTGTACCCTCCAGAGATACAGGCGCCTAAGGTGGGCTTCTGTGTAGAAGCACGCGAAAAAACGTCGAAGAAAGGAACCAAACCTGGTTTGGCGCACAGAGCAAAACACGAGAAAGACTTTTACAAAAAGAAATTGCGACTAAACCCAGCTGGAACCTTATAAAAACGTATATGGTCTAGCAGGTTTAAGTTCGAGGCTAACAAGATAGCCTAAAACAATACCATGGCTATTTAAGATAACCGTGGTAGAAAAAATAGGGTAGTTACCACTGCCACCAGCTAAGTCTTAATAAAAAGGGAGCGAAACAATGCTCCAAGAGAAACAGACAATAAGTATTAACCCTTTCCAGTACTCTATGTAAGATAGTTTGTACTGGGACTGTGAGTTTTAAAAGAGACGAATAAAGTCATTGGCAACTTTACATGTTCTGGGATAGAGTAGTCAGTCCCAGAAAATGGAGTTGGATTTGGGAAGTCAAAAAGACAACTGTGTGTCACTGCACTGAAGGTGCTGTGTAACACACTGTAAAAAGATGATGCCTATGGAGTAGGTGTGGCTCCACAGTCTAAGAACACAAGAAAATGTTAAACACACACAGCAAAACACATGTAAGAGTGGGAAAAAAAAGGCTCACACTCTTACCAGGTGAAAAAAATAAACCCCAGAAATCCAGCAAAGCTGCTGAGAGACTCAGTAGGTAAGGGAAATTAGCCATTCTGGAGAATTCTCCCTAACACACGCCCCCCCAGACTAAGGGACAGGAGGATTTAATCCACTCCCGGATGAATCTCTACCTCTAGTCGGTTAAAGAAATCCTAGAGAGACCATCAGCATTTTAGTGGTGACATCCTGCTCTTTGCTCAATGGTGAAATCAAACCCTTGCAGGTAGATTGACCATCTCAGAAGTTGTGGGTTGTCCCCTTTCATTTGCATTAACCATCTCAAGGGTTGGTGGTCTGTCTGAATCACAAAAGTAGATCCATACAAGTATGGCCTAAACTTCTTCAGAGACCACACAATGGCAAAACATTAACGCTCTATGGTTGCCCACCTTGTTTCTGGTTCCTTCAGTTTCCTACTGATGAAGCAAATGGGGAGCTCCTTACCTTTCTCATCCAGTTGACTAAGGACTGCACCTATACCTATACTGGATGCATCTGTCTGCACAATGAAAGGTTGGCGATAATCAGGAGCTCTTAGGACTGGAGCTTGACAAAGGGCTTTCTTTAGGTTTTCAAAGGCTTGAGTGCACTCCTCATTCCATCTAAGTTTTTAGGGAATTTTGGAGATGAGATCACATTCCAAGGAGAAGCTATGGACCCATAGTTCTCTATGAAATTCTTGTAGTACCAAGTGAGACTTAGGAAAGCTCTCACTTGGTTTTGAGTAGTAGGGGTGGCCCAGTTTTGTACAGCTTGTACTTTGCTAAGCAATGGCCTTATTTCACCTCCTCCTAACTCATGACCAAGGTAGACCACTTTGCCTTGACCAATTTGACATTTGCTTGTCTTTGTGGTCAATTGGGCCCGCTCAAGAGCCTGCAAAACATATCCTAAGTGACCAACATGTTATTTCCATGAGTACACTGCAATGTCATCCAAGTATGCCATGCAGAAGTTCTTCATCCGATTCAGAACCTGAGTGACCATCCTTCGGAATGTTGCAGGTGCAGTCTTTAGTCCAAAAGGCATAACGTTAAACTGGTAGAGTCCTGCTGGGGTTGAGAATGCAGTTTTTTCCTTGCATGGTCTGTCATGGCTATTTGCCAATAGCCTGACGTCAGATCAAATGTACCGAGGTACTTGGCTGAACCAAGTCTATCCATCAGTTCATCTGTCCTTGGCAAAGGATGGGCATCAGTCTTAGTGACTGTATTTAGAGCTCTATAGTCCACGCAGAATCTCAACTCCTTGGATCCTGCCTTTGGTACTAGAACAACTGGACTTGACCATGGAATTGTAGAGGGCTCTATAAGCACAAGATCGAGCATTTTATGATATGATATGGCATTTGTAACACGCCTATACACAAGTGTTTCAAGGCGCGACGAGGCAGGGGGGGGGAACAGGGGGGAGACAGACAACGATCCTTCTAAGCCAGGTGTCATTCTGATCGCGCAAGTGAAAGGGTAGAGGGGAAGGGAAAAAGTGCAAGGGGAAAGGGAGAGGGGAAAGTGCAGTACAGGGTTATAAGCAAAAAACATTATAAATAACAAGGGCCAGCTGGTGGCAAGTAGCTGGTGGCAAGTGCGAGGTAAGTGCAGACAAGTGCTAGGGAAGGGGGGCTGTAGGGATACAAACACAGTCCCGCAGTGCAGGGGTTGCCCGGGAGGCAGTGCAGGGGAGAGTGGCTGGGCAGGGCCCGAGAACGATGAGTGGCCCAGTTGCAGATTCAGTGCAGTTTCAGTAATTTTAGCAGGGGAGAGGGGGAGAGAAAGCGGAGGCAAAGAGGAAGGTTTTGAGGTGCTTCCGGAACCGGAGATGGTCCTCCTCAAGTTTCAAGGAGGCCTCATATTTGATGTGGGATCTCACATGTTCTGACATTCTGTAACTTCTGCTTTTCACAAGTAGACAGTCACCTTTGAGGATATCATGCTAGCTCCAAGGGGTCAGGCCTGGTGAAAATGAAAACAGGGAGGCAAACTGATTTAACAGAACTTTGCACTCCTCCTATTGTTCAGATGTCAGTTGAGAAGAGAGATTGACTCCTTCTATTTTCTCATCCAAAGGTTGGCCTCTGAGGAGGTCAGGTAGAGGTTCACTCTCCTGATACTCTTGAGCTTAAGCTAGTAGCAAAGCTCCCACTTCTGGTCTCGAGACATATGCCTTCAAACGGTTGGTGTGAAAGACTCTGGGAGCCTCCTTAGGTCTGCTTAAGTCCACCTAATAGTTCACCTCTTCAAGTTTGCCTACAATCTTGAAGGCTCCTATCCATTTGTCCTGCAAGGCCCTCTGCCTTGTTGGCACATAGACCAATACAAGCTGGTCTTGAGTAAACTCAACATTGCTGGCCTTCTGGTCATGCCAATGTTTGACCAGAGCCTGACCTGCTTTTAAGATATCACTAGCTTCTGTCATCATGTGTAACATTCTCCTCCAGGGACCTATCACATAGTCAGTCACTCTGAATGTCTTGGGGGAATGAGCACTCTCCAACCCCTCCTTAATCAGGGCCAATGGACCTCTGACTGGATGGCCATTAAAAAGTTCAAAGGGACTGTATCCAACTCCCTCCTGAGGAACTTCTCTATAAGCAAAGAGAAGGCATGGACGCAGAAGGTCCCACTCTCTTTTAAGGGGTTCCTCTAAAGCACCCATCATGCTCTTCATAGTTTGATTCAACGTCTCTACCAGTCCATTTGTCTGTGGATGGTAGGCTGTAGAGAACTTGTAAGTGACACCACAGTTTTTCCACATGGCTTGCATGTAGTGGGATATATAATTGGATCCCCTGTCGGATATCACTTCCTTAGGAAACCCTACTCTAGTAAAAATATGAAGTAGGGCCTTAGCCACAGCCTGAGCCGTAACAGTCCTCATATATATTGCTTCTGTGTATCTTGTAGCATGGTCTACTTCAACCAGGATAAACCTGTTCCCTGAACATGTGGGAGGGTCAATGGGACCAACAATGTCGATGCCCACCCTCTCAAAATGAACTCCCACCACTGGGAGAGGCACTGGGGGTGCCACATTCTTGGCTCCACTCTTGCCAGAGGTTTGGCAAGTGTGACAGCTCCTACAGAATCTGTAAACTTCTGAACCCTTCTTAGGCCAGTAGAAGTATAAGGAGAGCCTTTCCTTGGTCTTTTTGAAACTCAAATGACCAGCCAAAGGTATCTCATGGCCAACTGTAGGAACTGGAGTTTGTTGGCAAGGGGCACTACAATTCTTTTGCAGTCCCCAGGGATAGACTCAGTCGGTTCACTGTAGAAGAGGCCATATTCCCAGCTTAACCTGTGCTTTCCAACTTCTTGCCCATCAAGTTGAGAAGCAGCTGTTGTCAAAAACCTTTGAGAGTAGGACACTCTCTTTGTCCTCTGCTGAGGTCTGTCCCATTGGGTCCAACTTCTGCCAGAAAAGACTGCAGCTCAGGATGGTCAACAGTGTCAAGATCTCCAACCAAAACAGTGTCTTCCTCCAGAGCTGATTCTTCAGCAACTCGATACACCACACATGGTTGTACTTCACACTGTGCCTCAGCAGGTGAAGGAGTCACAGGTGAGAATTTGGACAATCATGGGAATGTCCTTCTTGGTAGCACAGGGGTGCTGTCTGACTTTTTCTTTGAGGTCTTGGGTTTCCCCTTTGCCTTCTTCTTTCCAGAAATAGCGGTGAGCAACTCCTGTGGAGTGGGAGTGATAGTTTCCTCTACCAACTCCTCTGGAGAGCCTCTTAAGGTCCTCCCCTTGCAGGCCTAGTGAGCTCCTGTTTCCTTTTACTGGGAGGCCTGGGAGTGCTTGACACAACTCCAAGAGTTGTCAGGTCATTACCCAAAAAGACTCTCCCATGCACTTCACTCGACACGCTAACAGGTATTTTGACAGTCATATCATTACACTGGATGAGAGCTGGTAACTGGGGAAGCATTTGCAAAGGGCCTCCAGCTAACTTGGTGAGGGGTTTGGGTGCCTTAGCAAAATCATCCACCTTGCAAAATGATTCATCCACCACAGTTATGCTGGCTCCAGTGTCTCTGATGGCAGGAGTCTCCTGGCCATTCACAGGAACACTATCTTTATAATACTCTTTAGTACTATCTGGGATGGAATTATAGACATCTAAATTCTGTTGTTCCTACAAGCCCAGGGAAAATAAAGAAACACTAGCTGAGACTCTCGTGGGTTCATCAGCCACTAGGTGAAAGTTTCCACTTGCCGAAGGTACTTCTTCCTCTGGGGAGAAGGCTAAGGAGACAGTGTGGACCCCTGAGGGTTTACCCTTACATCTGGGATCCCCTTTCACATGGTCAGTTGACCCACAAACATAACATTTCCCAAATGTTTTGATGAATGGGGGTTTGTTCTGACCTCCATCTGGTTTGGGTCCAGATGGTGCACTAGCCTGATTTGGTTTCCCTTGTTGTTTACCTTTATGCTGCTGTTTGTGGCCCTCTTTTGGATTGGAGGTATTAGAATTCTCCTTATTATCTTTCTTTGGCTGTTTTCTCTCATTCTTCTTCTGAGTTGCCCCATAATCCTTGTGAGTAGCCCTGTTGGCAACCCACAAGTCAGCAGCCTTAACTAACTTCTTGGGATCTATCTACTTTGAAACAGCCAAGTGCTGTCTGAGCTCAGCAGAGCAGACATCATAAATTGACTCCAACCGAACAAGATTTCTCATACCTTCATAAGTGTTAACTCTGTGACTCTTAACCCAACCATCTAAGTTTTTCAAACATTCACATACCCAGGTAGCCCAAGGGGTACCATCATGCTTTTTGAAGGTCCTACACCTCTTAAGGTACTGGGAAGGGGTCTTCCCAAATCTAGCATTTAAAGTTAGCTTCACACACTCATAATCCATCCTATCCGCCTCCCCCAACTCCATCACAACATCAGATGCAACAGTGGGTAGGCTAGAGAAGAGCCAGTGAAGCAACTGATTCCCTGTAAGACCTTGAATCCCATGGTTATATTCAAACATTGCCAACCAATCCAAAATACCAAACTTAACCTCATACATAGCCACAATTTCTTTAGGCATACAGGGTCCCTTAGAACTGCAAGACCTAGAAGACTCTGGGAGAGAAGCATTTTCAATAGACAACCTTTTCATTGCTAAGGCATTGTCCATCTCCATTTCTCTGTGCTTAAGCTCTTGATGTTTTTTTTTTTAGTTTGAGCATTTAAACGTTTAAATTCCAATTCAAGCCTCATCTTTTCTAGAGCAATGAATTCAGGACTGAGTGTAGAACCTGTAGGGGTCCCAGTGGACAAAGGTTGAGGTTGTTGAGCAGGTAAGGGAGCAGTGTGGCGGCCTACATTATGAGACACCTGTGCCTCTTCTAACTCATCAATAATAGACACATTATCATCCTCTTTATTTTTCACATTTGCTGAGAGGTCAGGTATTTCAGACCCACCCTCCTGAATTTGTTTCTCTAACATTCAGACGTTTTGCCTTTGACAGAGAGATTCCTGTCTCTACACAGATTTTTCAGATAATCCACAGTGTAACTAAGGAGGGTCTCCTGAATGTAACTTTCCATATCAGACATGAATAATATTGCTTTTTAGTGATGTTTAGCCTTGTGGTTAGTTGATCCAAGGTAATAGCAGCACTCTATGTGTAATCACTATACTTGATCCTCAGCGCTGTACACCAGTGTTAGGCAGAATTATATGCAGTACCCTTTGGGAACACCACACACAATTAAGACTACAAGTGACAGTACAGATTCACCTTTGGTACAAGCCTGTACTGAACAGTAACGAGGTAGCGAAGGCTGAGCAGCCAGACTTATCTCAAGAGTAAGTGAGCAGTATCAATAGTTACACAAAGGACAGCAATTACTATGATTCAAACAAACACTGACTCAAGTTTTCTGAGTAAAAGAATATACATTTATTTACACATCAGTTATAAAACATGTCACTAAAGTAAAGCAGTTGAAAAATCACACTCTTAACACACTTCACCACACCCAATAGATTCTGGACAAGTTAGGCTCAAAATGAAGAGTGAGGAAAATGGCACTCCAGCAATTTAAAAGGGAGGGAAAGACAACGTTAGACAAGAATTGAGCAGCACCAACAAGTAAGCAAGCAGGGCAATCTAGAATAAGGAACTACAGTCATAAATCAAATTAGATTGGCCTGGCCCAAAGTCAATGGACCAAAATCTTTGCTCAAGATCACACAGTTCAGGGTAGTTCACCGTTAAGTCTTTGCCAAGAGCTCAAGACGAAGTTGGTCGGCAGAAAAGTTAGCTTAAAGAATGGAGAACGACAATCCCTCGGGTAGTTGAAAGATTTCACACAACTTCACCGCGGCTGGACGAAACGAACAACCGGATTTGAACAGTACCTTAAATGGAGAAGAAGGCTGTAGCTGAGACGGACGTTCCTGGCAGGTCCTGCAGGCTAACGGTTCCTAAAGCGACTGTCGGGCTGACACGAAGTAGGAAGATTGGAGGGTCCTGCAATGCCCAGGGAAGAAACCAGCAGCAAAGCAACAAATAACAGTGTGTTCCTTAAAACGCAAGCAGGGTCTGTTCCCCCTGGCTATCCAGTTCACTGTAGCTCTGTACAGCAAATTCGACCAGAGAAGGGAGACCTGGCAAGCAGTTAGTTAACTGGTTGTTCCCACCAGCTCAATAGGAGAAGATTCCGTGCAGATTTTCCCTGTCGTTGGAGTCTGAAGATTCAGACCTGCAGCAGGGCTTCACCAGGAGGTTTAGTCATTGTAGGGGTCCTGTTCTGTCAGCTCCTCTTCGTTTCTCTCATTCCAGTGGCGACTCTGCCTTTCCAGACCCAGAGACCTGCTTTTTATGCAGTTTTCCCCCATTCACACAGCCTGGCTCTCAATCACACAGCACGGTGGCTGTCCCTCCGGGACAGTCACCACAGCCAATCAGATCAGAGTACGACATGGGTCTCCAAGGAGACCCTGTGCAGGGAGTCCTAATCCCCTATATCATATCCTGTCCCCCCCAGACATACAGGCACCTAAGGAGTGCTTCTGTGTAGAAGCCTGCCAAAGGACAGCGAACAAAGGAACCAAACCTGGACTCAGTAGGTAAGGGAAATTAGCCATTATGGAGAATTCTCCCTAACAGTGTTTCAATACATTTTCCCTTCAAAGGAAGTTATCAGCATGAGAAAGTTGCAATAGGGAAGTGATCAGCAGCAGAAAGGTGCAATATGGACAAGGTACATAGCTACTCATGTACCGTTTTGCACAGTCAGCACAGGGTCATGGATCGATGCATGTACAGATGGGGTTAAGGTGAAAATTGCCAGGACTCCTTGCACATGGGGAGTGCATTACACATGAAAGGAGGAGTGCAACATGGGTTGCGCTAGGGTGTGCTGTGTGGGGTGCTGGGCTAGCAGGCAGGAAGGGTACAGCAATGGCAGAAGGGGCCTCGTATGCACTGGGAGCTATGTGTGATATATAAGTGCAGCACACATAGTATCGGAAGTCGCGCCCTACTGTTGTAGATGCGTGACAGAGGGAGGAGAGTAGAAGGTGGTAGATTTGAAGAGACTGTTGCAATTATGCAGCCTACACATAAGAATAGTTGTGTAGATAATGATCTTTTATGTAGTTGCAGTTGCTTGGAACCATAAATTGCATGGTGCTGTTGCTTTGATACTTTGGCCAATGTGTGTGTGCGATGGGGCAGTGGGGAAAACATTTCATTGTATTGAGGACAGGAAAGCAGAGAGATCCTGTTTCGCTCTTAGAAGGTATGATATGGATAAAAAAAGGTGCAACGCACATGGCACTGAAGTGCCACTTGAGGGTAGGGGATGGTGAACAAAGAGGCATGATTGTAAAGAGCGTAACGGCGGGTGTGTGTCACATATTGTGCTCACAGGCACTTGTAGCACAGTTGTAAGCATACTGTAGAAAAGGTGTTAATACAGCAATTTGGTGGCGGTGGGTGCTCAAGTGTAGGAAAGTGGATGCAGTAAGTGTGCAATTTTGCAGAAACTTTTGTACTGCAGATGGTGTGCGGTAGCAGGCTGATTTTGTAACGATTCCTACTAAGTGTTGTGCACAGCAAACATTGTACCATGCTAATATCTTGGATGCCATTTGTGAAATCGTGTGTGCCTATTAACGTGTATACAATGCGGTAGTGGCAGAGAAAAGGTAGTGGAGAGGTAAGGTGGACTCGTACTTTACTGGTGTGCGGCCCTTGAGATGTTTGTAGAACCGCACGTGCCACTATCTGCCCTTCTCACCATGCTGGCCAATGGCCATGAGACTGTTGGAATTATCCAATCAGGTAGTGTGAGAGAGCTTAGAAGGAAGGGATGGTGATCATTTTGTCCATTATACAGTGCGTAGTGAGGATGGCTGACATGGCAACCGGCATTGGGCCTCATCACGAGTTGGGCTGTATTCCCGGCTGGGCTGTAATACCGCCGACTGTAATAGCCCTAGCACTGACCGGTCCGGCTGTATTACCGCCGGATCACGAGTTGGGTGTTAACGGTAAATCCCCATTCCCCATTGGGTCCATTGGATTGAATGGGGCATTTTCAGCGCTAATTGTGCAGGCTAATAAAGCAAGCTGTAAACAGGGGATTTTCACCTCCAGAGAAAGGCTGGAGGTAAAACAGCCCATTTAGCGCCCAACTCGTGATAGGGCTAGTTGTTAAATGCGGCTGTAATACCGTTACCACCGCATTTAAGGGCTACAGCCCAACTCATGATGAGGCCGAGTGTCTGGACTTTCAGTGATGCCTTTGTGATAGTTCAGCGCAAGTATGCCCTGGAAAGAAACGTTGCTGCCATTTTCACCTTGCAAGGAGTGGACACACTATGGAACGGTGTGTAGGAGCACAGTTTTGCCGATATGAACGCCCTTTGCAAAGACTTGCACACTTTTGGTTCAGCTGATGTTGGTAGTACCCACTACGGCGGCATGCATATCTGTTACGTGGGTTGCAAAGGTTTCTTTTGTCAAGTGAAGAGCGATGCAAATCCCACTGCAAAGGGCTTTTCACATCCATGAAACTACGAACAGTATTGGACACTGCTACTGGATGTTGGTCGGAGACCGAGGCAGGAAGGTGTCTTATCAACAGAAGCATGTACACTTTTGCGTCAATTGCAGCAATGTTGTTCTGGAACGATGACCTCATTAGTTGTGGAAAACTGCAGTTCTCTGAAGAAAATGGGATTTCTCTGTGGCCCATCGGTAATGCTGTGTTGTTTGTTCATCTACAAGATGCAATGAAGAAAGTACTGTACGAATGTACGCTCAAGGAAAGAAACAAGTAAATAGTATCTGAAAGACAAGGTGTTTCTGTAGAGGCACTTTAAAACAAAAAAAAAGGGAAAGCTTTCATCAGAGGCGCCTCCTATAACAGCCTTCCAATACCCAAAGTGCACTTGGATCCCTTAGCCTGGAGGAGCTGGAGCTCCCTCTACCCACTGCAGGAGCAGTAGCTTGCCCAAAGATGCCACCACAGCAGTGCCTGAATTAAGGTAGGCTACCTGCCTATTTACAGCTGCCCATTGATCACTGCAGCGTGAGACCGACTTTTCCCCAGCCAGCGGTGGATCATCTCTAATAATATCCGCTATTTATCCTATGCGGATTACTGATTTCGCTTCAGCAGGATTTGCCCATTTCATACGGAGTGTAATCACCCACCATTGTCTACCACAAGATTTTCACCTCTTCAAAATTGCCGCGACCTCTCCTTTGGCCCACAACACCATGTTTGATCCCATTGGCCACTCGTTCCTATTTGTAAGTCAATCGCAAGCCGTCAGGCTTGAAGCCGGCCCACGAACGAAGGCACATAACAAAGGCACCTTCCCCTGTCGTGAGCATGTCAGGAGCCGTCGAGCCTAGGGCCATGACCCATGCTCCTTCCATGACGACCACCTGCCTAACTCGGTAGGCGTGCTGCCATCTCACCTCACAGCCCCACCCATGTAGCTTGTACTACGAGTAATGCACCTGGGCTCTCACTGCATTACTGTTCGCCTAACTGTCCCTAAATCCCACCTTGTTTGAATCCGCACGGCTCTCCCAGCTAATGAGCTAATGCTACTGTACTGCTACGGCTCACAGACCTCCAAAGCCACCCACGACCGCTACACCTACGTACTAACAATGTGTATATGCTATCTACATTAATGAACTTATTGCACTGCATCTAAATATGACACCTGCTTTAAGGTATGCTCTAAACTTGCACCTTTGGCCTACGCCCTACTTGATCCTGCGCAACTCAATGCACATTCAATGGCTACGCCGTCCTTTTGACACACCAGGTCCGTACGTGTCACTGCTCCTCCGATACCCCTCCGCTGTGCGCCCTATTCTTATACCACTCCCACAAAACTGGTTCAGAATTTCGTTGCACCGAGCCTAATTTCTTGCATCTCCAGACGGCCGTGCACCACTGCCTCATGACCCATAGGGGTACCTAACCTCTTGCCTACTGGATACAGTGACCCTAACGGCTGCATTAGCTGGTACAAATCCTCGCCCGTATACTCTGTATTCATTGATGAGATCAGATTGCTGAATCTGCATAGTCTGTGAATATCTAGCCAGAGTTGAATTTGCCTGTTTTGTGCACCTCTAGCTAAAGTTGATTCTGCTCATTTTGTGAACATCCAGCCAAAGTCTAATTTGCCTATTCTGAGAACATCTAGCTAAGTTGAACCTGCCTGTTTTGTGCGCCTCTAGCTAAGTTGATTCTGCTCATCTTGTGAACATCTAGCCAAAGTTGAATTTGCACATTCTGTGAACACCTAGCCTAGGTGGAATTTGCCAATTTGCATGCACCTGCCAATGATAATTCTGTTTCCCTGTATGTGCCTAGCCTTAGTCGAATCTGCCTATCATAGCCCCACAATCTAGATCAGACTGCAGCCAAGACCATGCTCATCTGGTTCACTCTCATCATGTTCCCCTTTTGTGTCATGCAAGATAGTGTACCTTGCAGTGGTAATAACTACATAGCTTTCAGTAATGGCTTAGTCAAACGTTGATGCTTAAGACACTCCCATATGCCCTGCCCCACACCCTTCCTGCCTACCATGTCACCCTTCCCAAATAGCTACCACCTAAACCACACCACCAAAGATAGTGACTGCCCAGCCAACACCCCAGCCAATACTATCCTTGATAGAACCTTGTGTCACCTCAGACCTAATGCTACATATTTGATAGTGGGTGTCTATCCTAGTTTTAAACCTAACCTCCCCAAACCTAAGCCCACAACTAAGCTGCCAGGTAACACACTCACAGTCAACCCTAACTTTGCTGCCCGTAACAGTAGACTAGGCACCAGACTCCCCTTTACGATTAGTAAGCCTTCTGTAATACCCCATTCTAAGACTAACAATAAGGTCATAGCCTCTAACAAGCCCAAAGCTCTCGCCCTAAAAGGAGCTCTACTTAATGTCAGGTCCCTTGTTGCCCATCCCACAATTATTGCTGACATCATCCTATCTGACAATCTTGACTTTCTCGCCATAACAGAAACTTGGCTACATGCGGCATCAGGACCTTACTTAACCTTAGCCATTCCCGATAAATACTCCATCCTCAGAGGTGACTGACCCAATGCTCAAGGAGGAGGAGTAGCTATCATCTTTAAATCCTCACTAGACCTTAGATCAGTCACCTCCTCTCTACATAAATCATGTGAGCATCTTACTATCAAGCTACAAACCACCCCCAAGATCACAATCACCATTCACTTAATATACAGACCCCCAGGTCATCCTGGTACCTTTGAGGAAGACATCACCTCTCGAATAGCTGAGAACTCTAAACCATCAGCACAAAATATCATCCTCAGAGATTTTAACCTTGGGTACAATGACCCCAATGACACTCCAGCCTCTTCCTTGGCTAACGCTCTAGCTGAGCATGGCTTCATACAACTGAGCTATCAACCTACTCATCAGAAAGGTAGAATCATTGACTGGATAGCGCCTCTCAACTGCAATTTTACTTGCAAAGCCCCCCAACCACTTGCATGGAATGACCACCACCTGATCCCATTTGATATTGATATTAACAACTTAGATCCTAAAAAGTGCCCCCCCACCCCCGCACCAGCCTGTCCGACCAGGAATAAGCGTAACATTACTGCTGAAGCCATAATTCCCCTGGTCCTTCCCATTCTCAACGCACTTCCGGCCACTGCCGAACTTAACCTACTGGTCAACACTTACAACGACACCATGGCCAACGCCATTGATACTATCGCCCCATTGAAGCTGCGCAAAGGTAAACCCAGAACTCATCTAAACTCTTGGTACACCCCTGAACTTAAAATATTGAGAAAAAATAAAGCTAAACTAGAAATACTATGGAAACAACGCCATCTGCTGAAAACAAAACCAATCTTACGAACATCTCCTTATACAAAAAGGAGATAATTTGTACCAAGAAAGAAACTTACAACATTAGGAAAAATCAGGCAGGATCCTGCACTAAAGAACTTTTCACTATTCTAAAGGAATTAGAAAATCCCATTCCTCCCACAGATACTTGCATAAAAGACAAACCTTGGTGCACCAGTATCCAGCACGCCCTTGCCAACAAAATCACAGGGCTTCAAACTAAAATTGAGGTCAAATGACAACAACTTATCAGTAGTAAATCTATTAGACCAAATACACCACTGCCCATAGATACTAACTCAGTCTTCACTTTCAAAAAGGTAAATATACCGGAAGTTCAAAAAATTATAACCTCCCTAAAACCATCTAACTGCAAAGGAGACAGCTGCCCTGCCCAGATTATAAAAGACGCAGCCAGAGATCTATCCCCTTTCATCACCAAACTAATAAATCTGTCCTTCTCCACCAATTCAGTCCACAGCAACTTGAAACAGTCTTGGGTTCTCCCACTTCAAAAAAACAATCATTAGACCTGGCCATTCCCACTAATTATAGACCCATCTCCACTGTCCCATTGTTGCTGAAAATCCTTGACAGAGTTGCCTACCTGCAAATTCAGGACTACCTAGAGACTAATCAACTGCTAGGAATATGTCAATCTGGCTTTAGACCTCAACACGGGACAGAAACTGCCTTTGTTGACCTCAAAAGTCAGATTTATGAAATTAAAGATAAAGGCAACGCCGCTATCCTACTCCTTCTAGACCTCTCAGCGTCCTTCGACTTGGTCGAACACAAAATGCTCTGCAACCACCTATCTTCTGCAGCTCACTTCTCCTCCTCTGCAGTCATGTGGATACAATCCTTCTTGGCTAATAGAACCATGATGGTCTTTTCACCAGTGGCGGCAGCAGACCCTATCCCAATCACTTGCGGTGTCCCACAAGGCTCTTGTGTTTCTCCCACGCTGTACAACATATTTACAAAGCCACTCTTTGACATACTGGACCATCTGGGTGTCACCTACACCAATTATGCAAATTACACCGAGATACTCCTCACCATCTCATGTAACTACACTGATGACGTCATCCGGATCAACAAAATCTTCTCCATCATTCAGGCATGGATGGCCACACATGGCCTCTGCTTGAATGATGAGAAGACCGAGCTTCTCCTTGTTGGCTCACCCAATAACCTGCTGAAACTTTGCCCTAACTACAATAACATCATCATCAATGGTAACATTATTCCTATTGTTAAAAGTGTGAAAACCCTTGGCTTTTATCTTAACACCAACACTAACCTCTCCAAACAAATTAAAATGACTGTCTCAGCCACTGCCTACACTGGCAAGCTGATCAGGGCCTGTAGACCATTCTTATCCTGTAACAGATGCCTTACGCTGGCCAGGGCTCTTATCCATTCCAAGCTGGACTACTGTAACAGCCTTTACCTAGGTGCAAACCAATCTATAGTTAACAAACTACAGGTACTCCAAAATAACACGCTACGAGCAGCATTAAACATCACCAGGAGAGAGCATATCTCTACCACCAGAAAATCTTGCAAATGGCTCTCTATACAACAAAAAATTGACCTAAAAACCATCTGACTCACTTACAAAGCCGTAAACCATCTAGCCCCACCCTACCTCACTAACAAATTCACCTTGAAATCAGCCACCAGAGTTACCAGATCTTCCAACACCATATGCCTATCAGTACCCAGATTCACCTTAAAAAGAGCCAGTGGATCCAGCTTTACGGTCCTTGCCTCCCAACTTTGGAAAACTTTACCATTTAACATCAAATCTATTGAATCCTTTCAATCTTTCAGGAAACAAGTTATTGGATGGTTACTGGATAAACACTAACATTACCATCCTCTCTCTTCTATGTCTGACGATACTGCCTATACTTCAACTGTGTGGTGCTCTTGTAAACTGTATTAATGTATAACTGTAAACTGTATATTATGTATTTTGTAACCTTGTCCCGAAGTGCCCTTTACCTCTGGATCTGGAGCGCTATATAAATAAATAAAACAAACAAACAAATAAACAAACAAACCCTGCTTGCAAGTTATTTTGCCGCTGTCGCACGCAGTTGCAAACCCACATCTGGGGACTTTGAGGATGGCGCACATGCAATTGGAACTGTACAGGTACAGGGATTGTGCAACCTTGGTGTGTACGCAGAGGCCTGTTGTACACAAGTAATAGTTTTAAATGGACAGCTCTTAATTGTCATTGGTGGAAGCGACTGCAACTTTTCACCACTACGTAATGACGCTATGCTGTAAAAAACCCAATGGAAAGAGAATTATAAATGCGTGTACTTCATTTGGACGAGGCCGTGCCGTCCTTGGGTACACGCATGTGACTATACTCCCTTTTTCTGGAAGTTATCAATGACAATGGGAACTATGGCTGCTGCGGGTGTGGGTGCCACCAAGGCCCATCCATGATTTTTCCTGCTATTGTGCGCACCTAGGAACAGTGACATAGTTGGTACTACTTGCAGACACCCTGTAGTGAGCAGATGTGGTGCAGCATTATTTGCAGGGCAAACCTATCTGCCGTACTCTGCTGCTGAAAACAGACATAAACACATTACATAGCACTTCAATGGTGTGCCTTTTGGCCATATTGTTGTGGACATTTTTCACCCAGCAAGCATACATTGTTTGCAAACATGCATGCCTGTGCAATGGCACATAGTGAGGTGTTTATAAGGCAGCCATCTTAAAAAAATACTGCGTAAATTGATCTACCGTATGCTTTGCCGCTGGTCAGAGTCCGGCTCATGTCCCCGAAATGAGGGTCATTGCGCACTGTAGGTGTGGTCAGCTGGTCACGTTGGCACTGCGGTCATCATGCAGCTCGAAAGCCACATCCAGAAACTTTCAGGATAACGGTTACAGAAATGGGACTGTACAGGCAGAGGGATTGCGCAACTACGTTTGTGGCTGCGGTGTGTACGCAGAGGCATGTGGTAAAGAACAAATAGTTTGATATGGGGAGCATTTCAAATTATTTGGTGGAAACCTGTGCAACTTTTTACGAGCAGGCAATGTCGCAATGCTGCAAAGAAGACACTGCAAAGGGAAGAAGTAATGTGTCACCTTCATCCGGACAAGGCCGTGCCCGTCCTTGGGTAAACACCCGTGCGTGCACTCCCTTTTTGTGCAAGCTACCTATGCCTTTGGGACAATGGGGAGTGTCGCAGCTGCTGGTGTGGGTGAGAGGAAAGGAGGTTCATAATGTTTCCTCTACTGCGCATACTCAGCCAGAGTGAAATGGTTGCTGGTAGTTGCAGAGGCACTGTACGATAACACTTTTATCCATATTTCTTTTACAAATGGTTTGAAGAGACACTCTCTTACCCCAGTCTAGCCAGGCCTGTAACATGTACTTGTCGCACACTGTTGATGAAAATTCAGAGACCTTCCGTAGTGTTTGTGTTCCGTGTGCAATCTAACAGATTGTGTAGGACACTGAGAGATGCCTTATGAAAGTCGCCAATGCACTTTTCACAGACACAGTGTATGTGTAGTTTGTGACGTCTCAGTGAGTGTGCAGGGAAGTAAGTGCTGTCTTCTTTCAGCCTGTATGTTCCTTTCACACACACCTAATGCTATATATGTATCTGTTCCTTGTGAGATGGCATTGGCTGTGTGGGAAACTGAGCAGTATATTATGTTTTATTTAATTTTTTCATTTATGTATTTGGATTTTTAAAGTGCCCTACCAGCCCAAGGGCATTGAGGCACTCTTGCATGACATTGTGTTAGTGACATGCACTTGTCTTAGTTACATAGGGATACTTGGGTCATGGTTACAGTGATATAATCTTATAAAGACTTTATACACAATCCAATCCTTTAACCACTCGGGACACACAAGAATACAATGAATGTAAAAAAGAAAAGGACATTTACGGCATAACCTGTCCTCACAAAGAAACTCCTGCTCATGGCCACCAAGGAAAGAAGTATCTCCTTATTCCTCTCCATGAAAGAAAAATTACATTATGAAACCCATTTGAATCAACCTGTAGAAAAAGCTTTGCTACATTGTGTGGTGAAATTATAACACACACTTCCACATGATAAATAGGATAAATAAACTTAGGAGGACTTTTGACCTCCGGAAGCTACATAATTGGTGGTAAAACAGCTGTTAAGTACTATTGGTTGACTAACTAAGGAATCTTTTGTGGAATGATTGTGATGCATGTGTCTTTTACTGTTTCATTACAGATTGTCCCACATTCAAATTGTTGTGCTTGTTTGCCAGTGGTTGGTGTGGGCGTCTAATGTTGCTCCTGCTAACTATTACGTGTTAAGGTAGGCAGGCCCTTATTTGCTACAAGAAGCATCTACACTGCTGCCAGCTGCCCTCAATTTGGAACCCTGTATTGTATGTTTGTGTATACTTTGGGCATATTTTTGTGATGCTTACTTAATAAAATGTAACATTACGGTTTGTACCACCAAGTATACGTGTTTTTAAAAAGAAATGTAGGCTTCCGTAGGCCTCTGCATAAAAAAATGATTTCACCCGAAGGTACACTTTGCTATTTTAAAAAGTTACTGCCTTTAGCTACTGCTATTATAACTTTCTTTACTTGCTCATCTTTACTCACTGACATGTTGTTTGTTTTAGCAAGACCTATTGTAATGGTTCATTCGTCCAGAAGTAGTACATGTGTCGTCCTCTCATACATTGTTCAGTAGGTTTCATCCAGTTCTACAAATCCAACGTCACTGGTGAATTACATTGCTGTTCTTAGTACGCTTGATGAGGGAATTGTATTGTGGTGAGGAAGAAAGTGGTGACAGTATGTACACATCACTAATTAGCTACATAACTTCATTATGATGGGTGACAGTATGTGGGATGCAGCACATCAGGCAGTACGCACATGTAATGTTTTCAAGGCCACATGCCAACTGAGGACATTTCCTGTGATGTGTTCAGGTGAGACTTCATGTGACATAATGTCCTGTGATACATGATTCCATGGGTAAATTGAATGAGGAATTACCGGGTCCTCCAAGTTTGGAAGGGCCCGGTAATTCCTCATTCAAGGAACCCGGACCAGAGTTTGGAGGCAGCCATGCAGTTTCATTGTCCAAATGTGGAACATATTTTCATCAGGACTAGCTCCCTTATCATATTTTACAGGAAGATCTCCCTTAGCCTGCAAGCAAAAAGACACACATGTTCACTATAAATTATGTGTGTGCTGCGAAGCTTCTAATGTGATAAATATAAATACACTAATTTGAAAAATGCCCTGGCAAATATCATGCATATTATGTAGAGCAGAACCCTGCAAAACATAATGCAAAGCACAGCCTGGAATTAGTGAAATTCCATGAGTTGCCATACTGTTCAAACACCCCTTTGTTAATTACACACAATTAAAATAGCTTACAGAGATTCATAGAACATGTGAACGCCCTCAGGTCCTGCCATATCATAGGGATTTTGAATTATCTATCTAGCTTCCAAACAGTTTCCGTTTGAAGGTACGACGCTGCAAATGCTGGCAAGCATACTTCACTGCAGTCCCTATCCAAATACCTATTAAAACTATTTATGCATGCACAGTGACTCACATGTGCTGCTACTTATACCACTCCATAGGTCCATAGTTGGCAACAAGGCCCTTTCCAATCTGTAGATACTTTTCCGGTCCTGTTTATTTGTTTTGCATTCTGGAACTTGTAGGTCTGCCTTTCTCTCTATACAACTCAGACTACAGAATGATGATGTTGGCAACGATGCAATTCTATATTTAAAAGTACCTCAATTATCAAGCTACATTACAACAAATAATGGCATCTTTTTTTACAAAATGACCTGCCTTCTGTCAAAATTATAGCAGATTGCCATATTACACTGTTTACACAACCCTGCCTTTTCCTTCACTTCCACTGCAAATGCTTTTCACAGCAGAAACTACACTTACTTGGAATATGGAACTTGTCACCTGCCTGAAAACCTAGAAAAATGATCAAGATTCTCAGCATCCTTCTGGAAAAAGATCATACCCAGGATTCAGAAATCTCTATGCATCAGTAAGGAAATGCATCCACCAGCTTCAAGGATTCATACAGATTATGCCATTCCTCACCTTCTCTGATGGATGTATACTAATTGACCTTTTCACAATTTATTGTGGGAGAATTTACCTTCTGCACAATTGATTGTGAAATGAAGGTCAATTAGGACACATATGCAGGGGGAAAAACCATGCAACCCCCTATTCAATCCTGTATGGGAGGAAAGGTTGTTTAGGCCCCCTCCCCTCCATTCCCTCTCCGCATGCACACTATACTCGTCCCACGACTGCCCATGTGCCTGTGGCCAGAGGTGCCGGACAGCCTCGGGACGACACATACGAATGCAACGTCCAAAAGAGGGTGGATTACTGACTTCATTTTTACTGAATCCCGACTCCATTTTGTATATGCCAAAGCAGGCCTCACAGCAAAGCCAGACTGAGGCCTGCAGCTCTCCCCTGGCGCCACGCACAGTTAGCCAGCTACTCTGTCCCTGCAACTGAGCTGTTCTCATGGAAGACTGAGCGCGAACAGTTACAAGTTGAACACTGTCTCTCTCGCCGTCCTCCTTCCATTGCTGACATGGGAATGACCGGGCAAGAGCTTAGGCTCAGAAAAAACAATCAATCTCCACAAACATGCCACATGATTCACATACTCTACCCTTATGATAAATAACATGTATAACCCCCCATCCTCACACCCCTTTTGATGTAGCAGATGCATACCCCACGACTGTGTGCCACCCTGTTTCACCTACAATGCTAATCTCCTCTGTAAGACTATACATTCCCTCCTGTGTTTATGTATAACGGGACTGTCTCTATGAGATGTAACAGAATGATCAATAATTAACCTATCTAAATCAATTGCAATGAATATGATATCATGATTCACATGTCGGTGTCCTATAATGTTGGTTACAAATTGTTCACTACCAAAGACCCCCGCAAATGTATGGAGTGCTAGGTGACTTGCTTGTTATGATGTAAAACGTATGGTTCGCATGCACACTTGTTCTTCAGTATTGTGTATACTCTTAAATATATTCAGATGATGTTATAAGATTCTCATGCAAAAAATAACTGGTGCGGCCACGAGATTAATGTAAATTAGAACCGTTCTGTAAGCACAGGTGACCATGGTATATTTGATAATAGTAAACATGATCAAACCCCATACCAATGGTTTACGTATTATTTCACTGATCGAACAGGGCCATATTTGACGAGCCAAAGGTCCCTTCTTCTCTCTCCAGCAGCGCCACGCATGAAGAGCGCACAGCCCCCACCCATTTCTCCCTTCCTCATGAGAGTGCTGCTGCCGGAGGCCCATGTCTCACTAATGCCTTAATGCAACAACAGTATCTTCTCCCACTTCTACTAGCCCCCCACAGAATGTCACCTCGCTGCACCCTAACACATGATGACCTTCATACCTATCCCCCCTTTCAGGTGCACAATACAAATGCACGTATAGATAAGTGTGAAACATATGATTCCCCCTCATTCTTTTTATTGCATACTTTGAAGTGGTATCTAGTTGAGAGAGTTATTATCAATCACCACATCTGGGGCCAAATAACCTTCACCTCACACTGACCAGCCCGGCTGAAGCATGTGATGTCTGCCTTCCCGCCAAGCAACTATCCAATCATCTGGAGGCACCACCTACACAAATATACTGGATTTGGGAATCTACCAATGAGATTTTGATTAATGTAACATATGTAGTGATGTCATTTATGATGCTATAACCCTTTTAAAGTACTGTTAGAGTGATGTTGGGCAGAGCGCTCTCGGAGTTTGCAGAGTTCTCTGCTTTCCCTATTTTGGTTTTAGATACACTTTACTTTTACTTTCACCTGCACATGGTCTTGGTCTCATTCCCTCCTGGGGTGTTTCCATTAGTGACTCTCATTGTGGAGTTTTGATTGCATTTTGGGGGAATCTAACTTTCATTTGGTGACCCCTGTATGTGATGTTGTCCTTCCGGTCCTTCTGGCTCAAGACGTCCCTAGCCACAGTGGAGATGCAGGGTGTGCCCCCTTAAAGAGCTGCCCGCCTACGGCAACCGGTACACCTAGATGTGCGCACACAGTAGGGCAAGAGGGTACGGGTCCCCGCTTTGCAAAAACCCACCGTAACGCTCGCCGGAGCCGGGTGCGGCCATTGAGTGCGGGGAGGCGCCTTGACAGACCGTGTCCAGAGGGTCTCGGATCAAGACGGACATGTGAGTATCAAGTGCAAGCGACATTAAAAGGAACAAAGGGGGAGTGAAAAAATAGTATATGGAGTCAGATAACAGGATATTGGGTTTCAAAACAAGGGAAACTGGAGGGGAGAAGAGTTGACATAACAGAGAGAGAACTTGTGGGCTTAAATCTATTCTTCTTTATTTCTGCATATGGCCATTAGGACAGTTAAAGAGATTATAAGGTGAAAAGGGATACAGGAACCTAGCTCTGCAAGGGAGTGAAGGCGGCACCGCATTGTGCTATCTCGACTAGTACAGGGTATAACGAGGAAAATAAGTGGAAACAGTAGGATTCTTATATAAGGAGAAGACTCGGAATAGTATTTATAAACGCTTCATCTTTTTCTCTTTTCCCGGGTAAGGGGGTAGTGCGTAAGGGATTAAGATAGGGAACGGGCTGGCATATCAAGGGAGAATATTGTAAGGGTAAAAGGGGACAGGCAGGGAGGATTTATGTTAAGTGTTACATGAGTTATGTTTAATGGTCATTGTTCTGTAATTGTCTTGTTATGTCTGTTGCGTACAATGAACATGGATATGCAATGATAAAAAGCAATATTGCATAATTGTTTTTACACACTCTGTCATAGTAGGTGTGACAGATTGTACATTATCAAGTACAGTGTAACAGAGGTGACATACGAAGAAGTGAAGTATTGAAGTATTGTGAATTGCACTGTTTTACTGATTAACAAGTTTGGAAAGGCATTATTAAATAGGATGGGTGCAGAGACACCATTGTCACATATTTGGCAAAGTTTGTCAGGGTATGCAGACAAGATCACAAAGTATCATGACAAATCGATTACAGAGTTGAAAGGGGAAGGTATACCCCAGGTATGGCCCAAAGGAGGGTTGTTCGATAAGAATGTCCTAGACATGGTCGTAACCTGTTTGTTTGGGAAATACAAAGGCAAACAATTACAGAATAGACAGGAAATATTATATTTGTGGAGACTCTTAGAGGAAGTGCCTGCAAGCAAGGTAAAGCAACAGGGCACATCCCCCTGGCAGCACATAGCAGTGAAAGGGAGGGGGAAGAGAAGGAGGATAAGATAATGGTTGCACGATTATATCCCCTCCTGCCAAAGCCAGTACCAGCAGAAGGGTATAGTGACCCAGTGTATGTGTCAAAGCCCATGTCCCCCTCTGTGCCCCAACCAACTGCCCCACCGACACCCCCATATGAGTGTCCAAGAGAAAGTGGTCAGGTGAGTACCCCTGCAATAGATGTCGAAAAGCTCACCCAAGACTTAGACTCACGAATAAGAATGGCCCAGACAGAATTATCACTATTAAGAGATACATGTGAGCAAGCAAGTTCCAGTACCCCCAGAGCAGAACAAACACAGATGTCACAACCACTTGAGAGATCAACAAAGGAGGGGTGGAAGAAACGAGAAATATTGTTCCGAATTAATGATACACCCACGAAAATAATAGAAATAGATCAGGCTGTCAGTGAGGTGGGCGCAGAAGAAGGGGACATGGCATCAGATAGAGAGGAAGAATATTGGTGCAACATAGAAGAGCAAAAAGAAGAAGAAAGGAGGTTGGGGTGTGCAACAGGCGGGGTGGTGGCAGGAATAGAACCGTCTCCCTTGGTGAGGGTAATGGAAGAAGAATGGCATGGAAGGTTGAGGAACAGGATGGGAAAAATGGCAGTATTGGGGAAAAAGGGGGCAAAGGTAAGTACAGGGAAATCAACAAGAAACAAATGACAACTACCATTGATACACAGAGGGGGAGAATGACCCAATTACATACCCTGGGCCCAGATGGATAAAGCAAACTTAATAAAAACTTTACCCCCGCTCTCGGGAGGGGAAAGTAAGTGGATATACGCATTTGAGAAAAACACTGCCAGTGTTCCTTTAGCAGTAGGTGATGTTAAAAGCCTATTAGTATCTGCAGTAGGTGATCAAGCCAACAGAGTGTGAGAAAAGGCAGGATTCCCTGGAATAACACTAGACTGTGACCATCATGATGGGGCATCTTTTAACACAGTAAGCAGAAGAGTATGGGATGCACTAAGAGAAACTTTTCCAGATACACCACATTTACAGTCTGTAATGCAATGCACAATGGGATAGGAGGACGATGGGATGGCCTTCATTCTCTGGGTGCAGGAGATGTGGAGAGTGAGACGGGCACGGCTTGGGATCAAACCACCTCCCTGTTCTATTTTATAATTAAAAGAGGGCTCCCGAAAGAAGTGCAGAAGGCTCTTGATAAAATAGCTGGGATATAAGCCAAGGGCTGGCCAGAGATAGAGAGCATTATAGTACATCATTGCAAACAAATCAAAAAAAGGGAAAGGGAGATAGGCCAAAGGAGACTGGCAGATGAGGCTAAATTAATACAAATGAAACTAGTGAAGGTCACAGCAGCAGTAGCTGACCTCCCACCAGAGAGAGAACGAGAGGAGGAGGAAGGGCCTATAGAAATACAAGCAAGGATTGCCGCGAATTGGGCAGGAAACGGACAGGAACAGTAGAATGGTGAGGAACAATATGGAGGGGGGCTGCAATGGCAAGCAAGAAGCACCCATGGAGGAAGAGGTGGGTACAGGGGATCCAGAGGGGGCTGCTATGGGTACGGACGGTATGGAGGACAAAGGCCCAGAGGAGGAGGACAAGGAACATGCTGGAACTGTGGGAGGTGGGGACATTTGTTGAAACCGACCCATGAACCCCTACCAAAATGAACAACAGTATGCCCACCCCCACCCAGGAAGCCCACACGGGTTGCCTATGGGTGGTGGCAGGAGAGAAGAGCAACCCGATCCCATTTACACAGATGAATGCAAAGCACCTCCACAAAACACACAGCAATATATGCAGTCCCAAGAACACATGGCCCCGGTTCGTTGAAATCCCTTTGTCACAACAGCAAATGGTGCCCCCGCACCTTTCAGAGGAACCGCAGTAGTGTCAGGCAATGTTTTTGACCATGGGGAGGACACAAGATACTCAGCATAGGACAGCTCACGAAGTGCGCTTGCATGTCCAGTACTATCGACGACCCTCAACACAGCTGAGGATCCACTGATGGGGTGGAGATAGAGGACAAACAGTTAATTTTTATGGTAGACTCGGGAGCAGAAAAATTGTGCCTATAAGAAGACAGGTTTCTGCTGTCTAATCATAAAATAGAGATGCTGGGGTTTTCAGGGGCGGTGGTCGAGGTACCATACACAGAAGAAATGGAGGTAACAGGGGGGGAAAACTGTTCAAGCACCCCTACTGTATTACGAAGACTCACTGATATATTTGCTCGGGAGGGATCTCCTTAGCAAGCTCAATATGACTATCTCATTCACAAAGAGAGGGATAGTGTGCTCAACTCCTGGGATATGTACACAGTGAGCAATGCTAGTGATACACACACAAGCCATGGCATAGCAAGTGCATGGAATACCTGTAGATCCAGACATGTTCATCCAATGGTTAAAGGCCTTGGCACGAGTTGTGCCCGAGTTAAAAGACCAAGAATGGAGAGTGCCATCAACATTTGTGTTTCATTCATTAGCATTTCCCGAGATAGTGCCAGGGTTGGTGGTATCCCTAGACTTACATGGGTTACAGGTATCATAACAAAGGATAGCAGTGATTGGACTAGACATACACGGATGTGAATGGCGAACAGTGCTGTGCATAAATGCTAACACAGCCTTGCGAGATTTGTCTGACGAGAAGCTTTTCATTGACTCAGACAGTGATTGGGAAATAATAATGGAGATAGAAATTCCCTGTGACATAATGATTCAGACCAGACAAGTGCCACTTCCACTTATGGCCATAGTGAGCGCACCACCAGCATTTTTCGAAGAAGACATGCAACATGTACCAGTAAACCTATGGACAACTGACCCACATGACGTGGGATTATTGCGTAAGGTAACATCTGTAAAAATATAACTCATTTAAGGGGCATTATTGCCCCAGGTAAAACAGTACCCACTGTCTCGAAATGCAGAAGAAGGAATAAAAGAAACAATATACGCCCTACTACAGCAAAGGATCACAGTACCTTCAAATTCTCCCTATAACACTTGTAGCTATCCGATCAAAAAGGCAAAGGGAAGGGCTTGGACAATGATACAGGATCTACGCCCCCTCAATGACATCATACAAATAGAGTTCCCACTAGTCCCAAACCCTGCATCAATATTATGTAGCATACCCAAAGACGCATCATGTTTTACAGTGGTGTATTTGAAAAACACATTTTTCTCTGTACCACTGGACCCTGAATCACAGTACCTGACAGCATTCACCCTGGGGGGGAAAGAAACGAGTGGTATAGATTACCCCAGTGATACTGTGAAAGCCCAAGCATATTTACCAAACTACTGCATGAAGATCTTGGAAATATTGACACAAAAAGCACAACCATTCAGTACGTAGATGATCTCTTGATTTGTGCAAAAAATGAAGATTAGTGTAGACAGGATTCAGTAACACTATTAACAGTACTAGCACACATGGGCTACAAGGTGGACAAACACAAATTGCAGTATTGCTTGACAGAAGTAGTGTATTTGGGTCAACTAATATCAAAAGAAGGCAAATGAATAATACCCGACAGAGTTGCAGCTGTACGAGCAGTAAGTGAACCCAGAACAGTGAAGGAAATCCAGAAATTTCTCGGCATGTGGAACTTTTACCATGCCTGGATATCAGAATATGCAGCATACACGAAACCTCTCCTACAAGCACTAAAGCAAGAAATGCACATTGCTTTCAACACACTAAAAGAGTTGATATCGACAGCACCTGTCCTAGCGACACCTGATTATGAGCGTGAATTCTCTTTATTTTCCCATTGTGATGGAACACTCATGACAGCAGTGCTGACACAAAAAAACATCATTGGGCCACAATCCTCTAGCATACTACAGTAGTACACTAGACGCAGTGATGCAAGTACACTTTGCTTCCAAACAAGCTCTCGCAGCTGCAGCGTTCTCAATTGAAAAAAAGTGAAACAATTGTGATGGGATACTCTGTAACTCTATACATGGAGCATTCACTGTTTGCCATACTTGAAAGGTCAAAAAGTACATCTACAACACAGAGAGCCACAGCCTATGAAATAATCTTATTAAGTGCAAACATACACATAGTGTGGTGTAAAACAGTGACCCCAACCACATTTCTCACAGAAGCATGCACAGTGGGAGATATGCAAATTCACGATTGTGCCACGTACAGGGGGGAAGATGATGTACACCCACAGCAAATGAAGATGCACTGACTGAAGGAGAAGTATATTTTGTAGATGGATCAGCATCAATACATTGTGAAACAGGAGAAAAACGCTTAGGGGTGGCAGTTGTACGATTGGAGGAAGGAGAATATGAAGTGATTGTACAAAAGAGGTTACCTGGCATTTTTCAGCACAAGCAGCCAAACTAGTAGTGCTAATTGAAGTACTGCACACAGCCAAAGAAAGTGCAGTAACAATATACACTGACTCCGCATAAATGACCACAGAAGTACATGGGGTTTGGCCCGATGGGGAAGAATAGGATTTAGAAGAGCAGATGGGACCCCTGTGCAGCATGCAGAATTACTTTCTAAATCAAAAGAGGCATTAAAGGAGCCAACAGTTGTAGCATTGGTAAAATGCCAGGCCCACACAAACAAGAATGACCTCATCTCAATAGGAAACCCAGCAGCAGAAACTGCTGCGAAGGAAGCATCTTACCTAGCAAAAGAAATAACAGGTGAGTACATACTGCAAAGGCATGTGGAGGTAGAGAAAAAGGAGGGATACAACTCCATGCCAGTCTCACAAATACTAGAGTTTCAGCAGGATGCACCAGAGGATGAAAAGGAACTATTGTTAAAGAGAGGGTGTAGTCAATCATCCACTGACCTTCTCTGGTGACAAAACAACACAGATAAAGTAGTAATGACACAGCAACTACTAGAGATAGCATTCCAGCAGCTTCACTTCCCAGCCCACAATGCTAAACAACATATTGCAGCAGACATTCAGGAAAATTGGTTTGTGCCAGGGCTACAGGAAGAGATATCCAAAATGGTGATAGAGTGTACCACATGTCAAAAATATAATTCAGGAAGGAAATTGAGAACATTACAAGGGACACTGCCTAAGCCAGTTGGGCACTTTTGAGAACTACACATAGACTATGCAGACATGGACGAGTAATGGATCATGGTACTTGATAGTGGTAGTGTGTCCCTTTTCAAGGTGGGTGGAAGCAGGCCCCTCCGCCCACCCAGACGCAAAGTGTGCAGCCAAGTTCCTAGTGAGGGAGGCCTTTTCCTGCTGGGGGATATGCGGTATCATACATTCCGGCAATGGAACGCATTTCGTCCATGACCTGTTCAAAGCAGTGACAACAATGCTGGGCATCACACACAAATTATGCACGATTTATCACCCGCATTCCAATTGCATTGTTGAGAAAATAAGCAGACTCCTTAAAAGTTGGCTGTCAAAACTATGTCACACATTGAAGAAAAATGGGATATATTGTCGACCATTGGCCCTAGTTGAATTGAGGAACCAACCCAGTAAGGGCCACCACTTGTCACCCCACGAGATAGTGACAGGTAGACGCATGCATACAGCACACTCCCCATTATGAAGACAATCTGATGCGCACAGAAATGCAACAGCGTTGGGGGAAGAATTTGACAAATATTTGAAACAACTTGCAAAAGCAGCACGTATGATTGCAAAACAGCTAGCGCCCCCCGCCCTTCACTCAAGAAACAGCGAGTGACATGGTAACCCAGTCACAGATAGCCAAAGCTGCCAGCTCTTGCCAGGGAAGATAGTGTATGTGAGAAGCTATGTACGTTGGTGGAATGCACCCAGGTTCCATGGTCCATATATAGTAGTGTATTGTACACCTACAGCAGTGAAGGTGAAGGGCCTGAGAAATTGGATTCATTTGTCCGACGTACGCAAAATGAAGGAGAAAACAGGTCAGAAGGAGAAACACAAAGGTAAAAAGAGAAAAAAGACATAATTGATAGACATCTGAAACAAATGAAGGGAGGAAATGATAATAGAAATGGTAAAAGAGTATGTAAATGATGTATTATGAATAATAAATGTGAAAAAGGAGAAGAAATATGCATTTGAATAATAATTGCATTCAAATAATAGTGATAGTAGGGAATGTCTCTCTCTCTCTCTCTCTCTCCCTCTCTCTCTCTTTCTCGAATTGGTTTTCCAGAATTAATAATGATGTTTATGGATGAACATAAAAATATTAATTGGAAAAAAATGTGTAGAAAATACAAAAAGCTTTAAATAACATCTACAATGGAAAAAGTGGTGAAATGAATGTATGCTTAACATGATTTTATGTCTCATTCTGTAGGAGTAACCATGGCAACGGAGGCGGCCCCCAATGTGAACAACAGTAGATTAGATAGTAATAGGAATAGAGAATTTAATTTAAGACATTATTCATATGAGTGTGTAATATCTTTTTCAATGTTGTTTGGCCTAGTAGTGTATTGGATCATAGCATTCATATCTATCGATCTGAATGGGGGGAGGGGTTGTGGAGGGCAAAATTGGTGAAACAGGGGTCCCATCTCATATGGGATGGTTTTAAGTTGATCTGGTCACACGGGATCCATAGAAAAGAATCACACAATGACAATCATACAACCAGTACTTCCACACATGTAACTTCTACTATGTGTTATAATGAATCTGAGTTCAGTATTTACGAGATGAACGACCCAGACACCTCTGAATTACCCTTGTTACATGAGGATCCCAATCCAACTTATTATTTACATCAGACACAGGTGAGCAACATACACCATACCCTGAGAGTGCAAAAAATGGTGATGAAAATACTGTCGAGAGGTACATGCCCTATATAACGAGTGGAAGAAAGGGGGGCCTGGTGGAACATTCTCAATCCAACATGATGAAAGAAAACCTCTGGGACACCCGGGAGGGAATAGAAGGAGGAAAAGGGGGTGGGATGGAAGATATATGCTGAGTATCACAGGCTGGGACTGGACACAATTGGAAGACCCAAAACACCCACACCAGTCTAACAAATGGTACGCAGACATGAGCACCACGGCAAAACAGACACCTAATGAGAGCTGTTATGTGTGCTCTCTGATACCCCATGCCTCGGGTACTCCTAAAGAGATGTTACCACAAGTAAGAATGAGAGGACGTGCTATGCAAAACCACAAGGACAAACCTGCTTGAAAGAACCTTTCCTGGTGATCAAAGGAACATCATATTTGGACAAGAAAGGGCTATGAAGAGCAAATAACATGCAAAGCAGAGGCATTGCGAGGACTATCAGATGAAAAATTGCAATGGATCCATAGAACATGCGCCCCGATATGGACCAAACACATCAGGAAACTCACGTGGGTGACGGCCCTCGAAAAGCCATTCAAACTGCAGAAAAAAATATCCTATGAGCTGTGCTTCCACGGAGAGGGAAAAGTAAATCTGGGAGCAAACAAGAACTGTAGCAAAACACTCATCATCCCAGACATGAAAAAAGGAAAGGCTGCATTAATGGACACTTACTGGGTTTGTGGAAAACAGACGTACCTGCACATTCCACAGACATGGAGGGGCACATGCTCTCTGGCAACACCGCTCTGATGGTGATACCCAAAAGCCATATCCAAGAGGGGAGAGGGCCACCTACAATCATAGCTCCGGAGCCCCTGCGAACAACTGAAGAAACGCCCGTATATGCCCTTTCCGAGGAGAAGCTGCAGAGCACAGTGTCGCGAAAAAGAGGATCATCAATCTATATCTCCAAGGCATTCTCAGAACTATTAGCACAAATTCCAGATCGGTTCCGACTGTTCAACTGCGCTGAGATGATCTTTGCTTCCCTTGTTCCAAGCATCCAGGCACGGCCAATGCAAAATGGCTGCAAATCATGCTGGGAACTGATCCAATTGGCCAATGAGACAGGAGAAGGGTTTAATGTGATAAAGGTGGAGCAAGGGCCCTGCGGTTAATGATGATGCAGAACAGGTATGTTGTGGACCTGGTGACAGCTATGGATGGAGGTGTTTGCTGAAAAATAGGGAGCACATGTTGCACCTTTGTACATTCTGCAGATGCGGACAATGGAACTCTTTCACATGTCATAGCAGCCGTGCGCAACCTTGGCAAGCGTATGAGGAAGAAGGAGGGGTGCAGCCCAGCACTTGGTTTGACGACATGTTTTCGTGGGTACCGTCCTGGCTCGGAATGACTGTCAAACCGTTAATACCCATCATCGTTTTTCTACTTTTGATTTTTTGTGTGTGTCAATTAGGCCTTAGGTGCTGGGCAAATGAAGATGGTGACAATGGGCAGTGCAAAAGGAGTGGTCTGATGATACGCGAGGCACAAGTACAAACAGGAGATGACTCAGAGCCAAAATATAGAATGACTGCTATATACAACATGGGGTACATTGTAGACAGGTTATATCACATAACAATAAAAGAGCCCTGTGAATTAGCATGGTGTGTTGAGGTATGGGTCGACCTGGAGGGGGGGGGTTGTATTTACATGACTTGTACCCCGAATTAATATGCTAGGGCGGGAGAAAGCCTGAGGGCAGTGTGAAGAGCATGGAATCCACGAAAGGGAACACCTGCATGAGATGAGGCAGTAGCAGAGGAAGAAGAGCATAAAAGGTTGGGTGAATTACAATATTTGTTATTTAAGTAACGAAAGGGGGGAATGTATGGGAGGAAAGGTTTTTAGGCCACCTCCCCTCCATTCCCTCTCTGCATGCACACTATGCTCGTCCAACTACTGCCCATGCCCCTGTGGCCAGAGGTGCTGGACAGCCTCCGGATGACACATATGAGTGCAACGTCCAGAAGAGAGCGGATTACTGACTCCATTTTTACTGAATCCCGACTCTATTGTGTATATGCCAAAGCAGGCCTCACAGCAAAGCCATCCTGCAGGCCTGCAGCTCTCCCCTGGCACCACACACAGTTAGCCAGCTACTCCCGCCACCTTCTCCCTTCTGGTGTCCTTGCAACTGCCCTGTTCTCAGAGAAGACTGGGCACAAACAGTTACAAGTTGAACTCTGTATCTCTCGCCTTCCTCCTTCAAATACTGACCTGTGAATGAGCTTAGGCTTAGAAAAAACAATCCATCTCCACAAACATGCCAAATGATTTGCAGACTCTACACTTAAGATATATAACATGTATAACCCCCCAACCTCACACCCTTTTGATGTAGCAGATGCATACCCCACGACTGTGTGCCACCCTATTTCACCTACAATGCTAATCTCCTCTGTAAGGCTATACATTCCCTCCTGTGTTTATGTATAACGGGGCTGTCTCTATGAGATGTAACAGAACAATCAATAATTAACATATCTAGATCAATTGCAATGAATATGATATCATGATTCACATGTCGGTGTCCTATAATGTTGGTTACAAATTGTCACTACCAAAGACCCCCGCAAATGTATGGAGTGCTAAGTGACTTGCTTGTTATGATGTAAAACGTAAGGTCCGCATGCTCACCTGTTTTTCAGTATTGTGTATTCTCTCAAATATATTCAGATGATGTTATAAGATTCTCATGCACAAAATAACTGGTGAGGCCACAAGACAAATAAAGAACCATTATGTAAGCACAGGTGACCATGGTATATGTGATAATAGTAAACATGATTGAACCCCATACCAATGGTTTACGTATAATTTCACTGATTGAACTGGGCCAGACTTGACGCGCCGTAGGGTCCCCTCTCCCCTCTCCAGCAGCACCGCGCACGAAGAGCGCACAGCCTCCACCCATTTCTCCTTTCCTAATGACAGTGCTGCTGCTGGAGGCCCATGCTTCACTAATGCCTTAATGCAACAACTGTATCTTCTCCCACTTCTACTAGGCCCACACAGAATGCCACCTCCATGCTCCCTGGCACACAATGACCCTCATACCTATCCCCCCTTTCAGGTGCACAAGACAAATGGATTTATAGATAAGTGTGAAACATATGATTCTCCCCCCAACTGTCAGAATATCAGTGATCTTTTTTATGAGTGTCTTTTTATTGCATACTTTGAAGTGGTGTCTAGTTTAGAAAGTTAGTATCAATCATCCCATTCGGGGTTCCATAACATTCACCTCACACTGACCAGCCCGGCTGAAGCATGTAATGTCCGCCTTCCCACCAAGCAACTATCCAATCATCTGGAGGCGCTGCCTACACAACTATACTGGATTTGGGACTCTACCAATGAGATTGTGATTAATGTAACATATATAGTGACGTAATTTATGATGCTGTAACCCTTTTTAAAGTACTGTTAGAGCACTCTCAGAGTTTGCAGAGTTCTCTGTTTGCCCTATTTTGGTTTTAGATAAACTTTACTTTTACTTTCACCCACACCTGGTCTTGGTCTCATTCCCCCATGGCGTGCGTCCATTATTGACTCTCATTGGGGAGTTTGATTGCATTTTGGGGGACTCTCACTTTCAATCCAAATCCCCCCCGCAACACCCTACCAAATTCCATTATATTATTTATTACCCCAAACACACCCCACACATATATATATAAATAAAGGTAAAGGTAAATTGTGCAGAAGGTCAATTATGACCACTATTATTAGGTCAATTAGGACAAAAGGTCAATTGTAAAAAGTCAATTTGGGTATTACCTCTCTGACAGGACGCTTGCTGTCATATTGCTGGTACTATCTGAAATCTAGCAACAGTCCCTTCATGGGCATACTGGACTACCACACAAATAAACATCAACTAGACAGAAAAAAAGAATGAACTACGAAGCACTACAAAGCAACCGGCATTCAGGGATTACAAGGCAGCCTTTCACCTTGATTCTTGAATCTACTACTACAGACCATAGGATACACGAGAGAGAGACACAGAGGAGCAGCTTTCTCCAACATGGTGACCATATTCTGTAACACGCTTCTAAAGAAAATCTGCACAACTCAGGCATTCTTTAGAATCAAGAAAATGCTAAAGGGCTGGCTTTTCAACACTAACTGAACTTACTCAACAGTAAACCACAGAGCAATCTGCCCCCAACATTCATTTTACAACAACCAGCAAAAGAGTCTGTAGAACTACCAACACCTGAACATGTTCTATAGTGAAGTTCTCCAACACTGTTCTCTCTTTTCCTCATCAACTCTTTTAACAGTACCTCCTTCATCTACTTCTCCACATGCCCAGTCTTCCTTCCCTATCCTGTCTGATTGTAACAATGACCTTTTTTGCCTAAGCTCGTCTCAGAGCCTCCACTCTTGATCCTTTACCTTGTGTTTTTTTCCTTGTCTCATTCCTTTATTGACTGCCCTCTCACATGTGTCTCTTTATAAATCCACCTTCCCCGTCCATTTCAAATATGCTGGTGTTCTTCCAATCGTCTAATCTTGGACACTTTCCTTAATTCTAATTTCTGGCCTATCTCTCTTCTTAATTTTCTATCTATAGTTCTCAAGTGAATCGTCTACACACAAGTCTCCATGTGCCTAGACCATAATTTCTGTCTGCCCCTACATCAATCTGGTTTTAGCCCCTAAACTCAACTGAAACAACTCTACTTTATGTTACTTATTCAACTTGTTCTGCATGGCACTCTATACTGTATTCTTATTCTCTCTACTCTTTCAACTGCCTTTGACACCGGTGTTCACCCAACTTTTCTTAACAGTCGTTCCTCTATGGGTTTCTCTCGCTCGGCTCTGCAATGGTTGCACTTCTATATTTCTGGCTACACAGTTTTATGTCTCCTGGGTGGGTAACCAGTTCTCCTCACTTTCTCTTCAATACAGGATCCCAGAGTCCTCCATTGTGGGTCCTCTCCTGTTCTCTCACCACACTTCTCCCCTTTCTTCTATAAATATATAATTTGGTCTTGCCCATCATTTGTCTCTGTTTCAGGCAGAATCAACTCCTTCAAAGGTGTCTCTTTTGATTCTCTCCTTTCTTTTTCTTCACACATTTATAATTGTTTCTCAATGTGCTTTGACACACTTCACCTGTGCATAAGCACTCTATAAATAAACAATTACAAACAATTACAATTACAATCTTGTTAATGCCACTGGTTCACCATTCTCAAAATTCACTAATTTCTTTCCTTTGCTGAGACTAAATTACAAATGCTGCATGTATTCTCCCAATTGGATTACTGTTCTCCCATTCCAGTGGGATTGCAGGTTTATCAGCTTGCTCATCTTCGGCTCGGTCTTGTACTTCATATACATTTCCACTTTTCCCTACCCCTCTATGTCTTCTTCGCTTTGTTCTCTTTGCTGGCTTGCCTTTGAATTCTGCCTTCTTTTTCACTTCTTCTCTATTGTCTTTAATTGTTTTCATGGTTTTTCCACTCCTGATATTTCTTCCTCAGTTGCTGTTTATTCTTCCTTGTGTCTTCTGCATTCTCAATCCCAATTTCAGTGCAAAGTTCATTTTTGTGAAGATACTGGTGGGGGGTGCCTGTACTTCCGCTCTCTATATGGTAGAGGAGAGGCATAGAGGACCCCAGCCAAGATTCTCAAGCGGTAGCAATGGACGAGCAATCAAGGCCTAGCTTCTCAGGAGGTGATGCAGGCTGGTTCTTAAGTACAGTGTAGTCCCCAAACCCCCACAAAGGAATGTCCACACACTGTATTACTGAAAACACAGTCTTTATATAATTAATATTCGGAAATCAACAATGATAAATATATACAATTCTAAAGTGGTACCACCAATGTTATCGAATCTCATTAAAGTGCATCAACTGTACGGTTAAAATGTCACACAGATCAATAACGAGGACACCAGCAATAGAGATAGGAAGGAACGTAAGATGGTTGAAACAATAGGCAGAATGCTGGCCTATACCGATAGACACAGTTCTGTGTGGAGATCCCCCCAACTGGGCAACCTGTAAAATAAAGATATATAGCACAAGCCCAGTCCATATATTGTTCAATAACCTTATTTGCTTCTGTTAAGGTTTTACCCCCCCCCAATGTACCTGGTGGAGTAGAGTTCTTCGAAGACGCGTTAAAGGATCCTTCTTGAGTGACTCCCTTTAAAGCAGGAGCCACGGATCGTCGAGAGGCGTCGAAGATGGTGAACCTGTCGTCGACGGCGGCGATGAGAAGTTCAAGGGTGCCGAGACCCCGATCTCGATCCAGGCGGTGCTCGTCAGCAACGTCCTGCGAGGATGAGGTGTGCGGGGCACCTCGGCAATGGATTGTTCAGGACCGCAAAGAGTTTCAGAAGAACTGTGGCCCAACAAGGGCGTCAGGTCGGCGAAGTCTTTGTGGCCTTCAGGTGGCGGGAAACCAATGGCAGATTCTCCTCGGTGGGTTGGTCGTCCTCGACTTTCTCTGGCGGAATTAGCGGTCGACGTTGCGGACAAGGGAGTCCTCGGATTAAAATGTTCTTAGGCAAAGGAGCGGGCGACTCCGGTCATCGGCGGCACGGTGTCAAGTGGTCCCCACGGCTGGGCAACACAACTTCGACGGGCCTCCAGCTGTTACACAAACCTGCAAACCCTGGTCGATGGCAATAGACTTCGACAGCGGCGAAGTCCGGGTGCTTTGCTTCGTTCTCCTCAGCGGTCCCTTCTCGGGTCGGCAGCCTTTCCAGGGTCTGCCTTTCAGGGAGCTTCGGCGAAGGTTAGCGGTGCTCGATGGTCCCTCGGAGCACGGGAAGAGGGCGCCTTACCAGGTCCTCTCTCGGATCAGTCCTTGACGAATTCGGCAGCATTCAGATCAGGTCGAAGCAAATGCAACAGCAAGTCTTCGTCTTCCAGCTGGGCGTCGAGGATCAGCAGTTCCAGTTACTCTTCGAGTGTAGACACAGCTTCTGAACAATTTCCAGTGGTGAGAGGTCCCCAGATATACTATCTTGTCTCTCATCCACACTGCTGGGTCACTCTCAGCAGCCAATCGTACAGAACGTCATTCATGCAGTCAGTCAGCCAATCAGGCACACAGTGCATTCAGGCAATCCTCCTCCCTTCCAGACATTCACAACAAGGAATGTGGATTGGGACAAGTACTCAGCCATTCAACACTACACACTGCATTCAGGCCAGTTTCGGACAGAGTTGTCTCAGTCTTTGTCTCTCATACCAGAAACCAGACAGCCACAACAAGAAGTGCATATTGGTCACACACTCCATTCACCCAGGTCCCACCCACAGGGCGTACCCACAACATACAGTCACTGGGAAGGCTCCAGTCAGTCTGGACTGGACTTCACAACAACACCATATATGGAACTTCCACCCAACAGCCAATCAGGGGGAAGGGGCAGAGTCAGGGCTTCCCAGGACTTTGGGAAAACAAGGTAATAGGTAATAGAAAGCAAGAGGCCACAAGGGGTCATCTTGTTTTCCATCAGGAATCAACTGATTCCAATGGCAGGGCCTGGGGATCCCCAAAATGGAGGCTACTCAGCGCACCTGTCAAAGTCAGCATGGAGCTGCCACCAGCCCATACCCTGCTCTGCGGGCCACCCACAGGTGCCCAAAAACATACACTAGGGCACAGGGTTGTACCCCACCCATGGGTGCCGTAAGGGTATCCCACGGGTCTGTTCACCAAACCAAAAGAGAGAGAGCTGCACTGCCAGGAGTCCCACATGAACTCCTGCGCAGAAAATATGACAGAACACACGATAAAAAGGCAGTAAAGGACAAGGATACGGAGGCTCTGTCCCTCCGATGCATTTCCAGCATCACAATTTTGCACTGCAAAAAAATGACTTTGCATTGCAAAAATACACTTTACTCAGTTCCATGAATCAGGGTTTGTGTCTGCAGTGCAAAGTCACTTTTCAGCAGTGCAAAGTCACTTTGAACTGTGCAAATAATTGCATCAATTGGATCCTAAATCTCAAGTTTGAACCCTGTTGTTCATACAACCAACATACATATCTCTATGGGTATGTTTAGTGGGGTATGGATCAGGAGCGGATGTGGGCAGGACAGGAAGGGGAAAAAGGTGGTGTATAGGGGACCACCAATTGAAGAAAAAATAGTTTGACCAACAGGAGTGGAAATACTGGTCAACGAAGTAAGTACGGTTGATGAAGTCACAGAGAATCCATGGAAGCTTCTTCCGCAATCAGTATGCATCTTAACCATTGCCATACCTGATGGATACTCCTAATGGCCAACCAGGTCCACAAACCCTCCCCCCACTGACATGCTCAACCGCTATCATAAAACACACTATATTCATTCCCACCAAACCACTTGCACAAAGCAATGTCCATTAACCTTCACAGGTGACACCGCTCAACAGATTGCTACATCTCAATGCTCCATTTATATAATCTACATCTGGCTAATGCACCCTAGCTCCACGGGCACACAAGTCTCACCCATGAACACAAATGCCTCCATGCTCTCAACACAGGACGTGATGAAACAGCCCCACTTGCAGAGCTTAGGGAACGTCAGGGCTGCACGCATTAACACAGTAAAGGTGTCTTGTATTTCATCTCTCTTCCCACTAACTGGACCTCATCTCTTTCAGATCTGGCTGAGCACCTGGAGAACATGCAAATGGCGCCAGTGAACGTTTTAAACCTAACATAACATATCATGATATAACATGATGCCCACTATGCTCAAAGGACATCAAGGGCTAAAATATATAAACCATGTATGGCACTGCTCTGCAGGGGTGTTAAACTGTGGTTACACAGGCACTGCAAATAGACTGTAGTGTAATGTACCAAGTAGAAAGCCTCTGTCCCTTCAGACAGAAGACTCCCCTGGGCAGCGCCAGAATCTTGCTACAGCAGCACATATAGCTTCAATTCACATTAGGGCATCACCTGACCCACTTTCTAATGCCAAGGAGCACAGTTTGAATGACATTGTGCGCACAAGGCACTGCTCCCATTCAGCACCCAATGCATCTATGTAATCTGTGCCCCAGGGCCCCATTCTCAAAATACCTATGAGGTCAGTGACCTTAAACGAACATGGCTAACAAGTTCAATCGTTAGCATCTCACAAATGTCAATGCTGCTTGAGCGTAAAAGCATGTTCCATCCTTCTGAATCATACCTGCACCCGTTGGAGAGCATTCTAAATGTACACGTCAGGTGACCACTAAGTGGAAAGCTGCAAGGGAAGAATGTGAATCACCCAGTCTGATTCCTGCATAACCCTCGTTGAATGTGTCTGAGAGCAGTTCTGCTGGGCTTGGATATGGGCCTCACTGTGACTTTGCTGGTATCTGGGTGGTAAATCCACTCAGATATCACAAACTGTTGGATCACTACCCCACAGTTTAGTGCTCATAAGCAACAAGAAATTCACACAAATCGGGTGGTGGTCCTAATAAGACGATCACCACGAATTATTCTCATGAGAAACTCAGTAGTTGATGGTGCATACAAAGGGGGACAGAAGGATAGATGTGAATCCGCTCAGATACCACCAAACTGTATTACTGTTAATGCCACTTGGTCCCACGGTATTACCACTCGATTACAAGTGGCAGTGGCGGTTTAAGTCCTCATTTTGCTTAGTCGATAGGACGGAATGAGGCATTTTCAGTGGAATTACTGCAGTTGTAATTCCGCCACTAATTCCACCAGAAATGTGCAGCAAATCCGCCGATTTACCTCCAGCTCATAGGAGCAGGAGAATCCTCCAACTTTCCACCCACCTCATAGTTGGGCGGTGCGATCATGCAGCGGTATACAGTAATAACCTGCACCACCCAACTCGTAATGAGGCCCAAAGTAGGCTCATTGCATCTAATTCTAGTCACCGGAGAAAAAGCAGAGACATGTACATTACCTCAATTTTTATACAAATGGAAGATGCATGTAGCTTGAAAATAAGCTTCTTCAGCTGATGTACCAAAACTTCCACGATTCTAATGCAGGTTTTAAACTTGAAAAGTACCGCAATGAGGTTCAAAAACGTTCTTAATATGACATTTCACAATAATATATAAACAGAGCCAGGCCAGCAGCCCGCGTTAAGCTCTTCTTTCAACTTGGAAATGTGCTTAGTTACTGCGACATTTGTAAGACGCAATCTTTTAAAGCACCTGCTAAATAAATGTGCCTGCAGTTCTTGTGATGTAGGTTGCCCTTTTTGCCAGGATGTTGTTGCTGTGGTTGTACGACAAAGCGATAACACATTCCTGTTGCCATTTAATGACATTTTATAAAAGCTGTTTATTTATTTTATGTATTCGAATTTGTAGAGCGTGCATCACCCCGTGGGCATTGTGACGCTTATTACAGACAGATTTCTTAGTTACAGAAAGATGCAGGAAGACATGATACAGTACACATATGAGAGGATAGTGTGGCATCGTGGAGCTTGTTACAGACAAATTTCTTATGTTCATTGACATATTTAACTTTATTTACCCAACTTAGTATGGATTTAACTAATGGAAATGGATTCAAATAAAAATGATAGCACCCCCTCCACACGCAGACCAATGAGACATCAAGGAACTGGTACATTAATTGGTGGTGACTGATAAGATATCATATGGCATTTATAACGCGCAAATACACAATTGTTTCAAGGTGCAATGAGGCAAGTGAGGGGGAACAGAGGGAAGACAGAGACAACGATCTTACTAGGTCAGGTGATATTGAGATCGCACACGTGTAGGGGGGAAGGGAAAGTGGGAGGGGCAAAGGGAGTGGGCAGTGCAGTACATAGGATAATGGTAAAATAAATAATCAATGAATACAATAAATAAGAAGTGCAGCCAAGTGGTGGCAAGTGCTGGGGTAAGTGCAGACAACAGGTGTCATTTAGAGGGCTGTACGGATACAGAAACAGTGTCCGAGTGCAGGGGATTTCCAGGGGTGCAGTGCAGGTGTGCACCTGACGGGGAGGGGACTTGGATCTGAGAACAGAGGGTAGCCAGGTGACCAGTGCAATTTCAGTTTCAGTTTCAAATAGCAGTTCAGGAGGGGAGAGGAGGAGAGCAAACAGAAGCAAAGAGGAAGGTTTTGAGGTGCTTCCGGAACTGGAGATGGTTCTCCTCATGTTTCAGGGAGGCAAGGAGGCTATTCCAGATGGAGGCCTCAGAAGGAGAAAGAGATCTACCACCAACTCTTTGCTTGGAGAAGCGACTGACCTTGAGGGAGTCGGAGGCGTATGAGCGAAGGGCTCGAGAAGGAAGATATTTAGGAAGAGAGAGTGGAAGGTATTGAGGCTGCAGGCCACCGAAGGCCTTGTGGACAATGCAGAGGGTCTTGAATATAATCCTTGCAGCCACTGGGAGCCAGTGCAGAGATTTCAGTCCTGGAGGGATACAATCCCTGGCCTTGAGGCCAAGGACTAGTTTTGCAGTCCTGTTTTGGATGAGTTGCAGAGGACGTAGAGTAGAGGCAGGCAGAATTAGAAAGAGGCTGTTGCAGTAGTCCAGTCTAGAGAGAACCAGAGCTCTCGAGACAGTGAGCTTCTGGGCAAAGGAGAGAAAAGGAAGATTACCTCTGAGGAGGTGCTGCTGGTAGTGTGAGTTCTTAGAGACGTCAGAGATGTGAGGATAGAAGGAGAGTGAGGAGTCGAAGAGGACCCAGAGGTTTTTAGCCTCACAGGTGGGAGCAGGAAGAGGGCCAAGAGACGACAGCCAGAGAATGATAGGAAGGAGGGAGCAGGTGTGCCGATGAGGAGAATCTCAGTCTTACTTGCATTAAGGCAGAGATAATTGGCGGCAAGTACAGTTTCAATTAGTGTATGGCACTCTTTTGTTATTTTTCACATAGGGATTTTTGGTTTTGCTACACATGTAGCAGCTTACAGAGGCATGACCGTGAGCATCTTTCAAACACCTTTGACATTCTATACCAGTATTATTAACATTGTTTACCCAATGTGGAATGACATACATAAAATACAACCTTAATGTTGCTCTTTCTGAAAAACACATTCAAGTCCGACAGAAAAAATCTTTAGGGACATTTATAGCACATCATCACTTTCCAATATCCAGGTCACCATCTGAATGTATGTCCAACCCAGATGGCCTGAAGTGGTGCAATGCTTTGTTCGCGTTTGTGACCGCCCAGTGCATGTGTACAATGACATGAGACTCGGTTGCCAGGATGTCAGTTCTTGTGTTAGATGCATGGCTTAGCGTCTGGTTCCAGAATGCTTTCACAGGGAATATGACAACTAACATTAGTACCCGGCACTTGCTGCACACTGTGAATACAACGTATGGATTGGCTCTTTTCTGAGTCATTCCACACGGTATTCCCGTGTACGTAAGTGCGTGCCGGGTACTCTGTTCCCGGCAAGGGGCGTGGCAGCCCCTTAGACAATGAGGAGGCTCAAAACGGGGCAGTCCCTGCTCCGAGCCTCCCCATGTCTGGAGGCTGCCTTCGTCCCCACCGGGGGCTCAGGTTAGTTTTTTTCCTCCACCCGCCTCCCCCGCAAACTATCCCCTTCTCACCTTCCCAACCCCACTTACCTTCTTTTTTCTTCTTTTCTTGGGTGCGAGCGCGCTGAAAACACGTCTGTTCCCAGCACATCACTATGCTCTGGCCTGTAACTATGGCCCCGGGGGCATCACCTGGGGTGGTTTTGGCCCGCCGCCTCGGGTCTTATTGCCACAATAATTCACACTAAATGAGTGCCATTTTAAACACAAATAGAAATAATGACAAACACTGCGAGGCAGTAAAAGAAAGGTGCGGTCGGTTTATTCTAATGTGTGGACGAAATTTTTTTATGCCATATTACTTACAGTGGCATGTAATGAATATTGCATTGCTAATTGGGACATTCCACGTAGATGGATGCTGGTATTTTAGGATACACGTGAACAAATAGCACTATAAATACCGCAAGCAACACAGACTATGATCCTCCCTCTAAAATGGTAAATTCCAATGTAATCCTCACCATCAAAGTGTCACATAGTTCCACCATTTTCCATTTCATAAAGACTAGTTCTATTTATCAAACTTTTAACAAAATATTGTGTAACTAGGTATTTCCCTATGGTGTCTTCATGCTGTTTTGGACGTATTCCGAAAAAATGTAAGTACCAAAACAAGATGGTACCCCCTTCAAGAGGGGGAAGGGAGCATGAGGGATCTATGCCTGCCATGTGTAGGATGGTGTTTCACGAGTCTGTTTCATGGTTCGCGTATTATCAAGTTATATCAAACCCACATTTTTTTTTTGTATTTATTTACAGCGCACATACCCTTAGGTATCTAGGCGCTAGTGTTATTTATAATGCACTCCTTTTTTTTCTTTCTTTCAAGCACGGGTCCAGGATTCTAACCTGCGTTTGCTCATCGTGGTTTTGCATGCAAGACCCAAGGGTTGCCACAGAGCTATCCTCCTGTCCCTAGTCCAAAGAAAAAGCAACAAGGTCAAGACAATTCCGAGGTAGCCAATTCAGATTTCTAAACCGCATTTCTTTTGTCACATTCGCAGAATGAACACACCAGATAAAGGTGTGATTTACAGAATTCATCGTGTATCCTATGTAAAGGAGAATGGACGCAAGGATAGCAGACGTGTTTATCCGAGTACAAGATAGACTACAAAAAGCCGAAATGTGCATGGTAAAAAAAAAAAAAAATCTGGGCCGAAAATACATGTTCACAGGGTTAGCTTGAAAGCACTACATCCACAGACATGCACATGCTAACAGTAAGTGCGAAATCTAGCCCAGCGGCATAGGAGCTATTACTATGTACATCGTGTATACATTACCCTCTGGTCGGTCTTTTTTTCACGATTTGCCTAACTTGAATTGTCATCTCTTTTTGCAAACTTGATGTGCATTATTTTGGGAGTATAGTCTTTATTACAATCCTTTGTCGCCATCGTGTGGATCTGTTAGATATTGCCCAAATATGTTTCGTTTATTCTAGACGGTATTCGGGAAACGAAAGACGCTGCTCATGTATCTAAGATGTTGGTCGCTGTGGGGTAACACGTGCTTTCTCCAGCAACCTACTTTCTAACCCTGGCAGCCCCTCTCCCACCAATGGTAAAAGTGATACTCTCAGTGGAAGTTACAAACGCGCGGCTCTCTGCAAACATTGCACAACGGGGTACCTGTATACAGCAGCTTAGCAAACTATTTTGTATATTAATTAAAAAATATATATTTTTCTGAAAGACATGCAGTTCAATATAGAGAGAAAACTGTGATCTAAAATCTATTTTCATAAAACAAAGTGTGCAACTCCAAATGCTACAGCAACATGTTTATTTTCAAATCGCTGAAATTTAAAACTTACAAAAAGAACCTGTCTGCAAGGGTTCTGTGGAAGAACATAACACTCTCATCAATTGTTGAAAATCAGTGATCCTGTAGGTTGCTGTTCCGAGTCGCTTATCTCTTGATGTGCTTTGCACTTTGAAGTCAACTGCAGTGAGAATCGGCGCGTGTGGCTGGCATACCCTGGAGCAGACGTAGAAGGCCATAGAAAATTAGCATGCTGCAGCATAATGGAACCTTCTGTACGCTCGCCTCACCCTGGCACGGAGAAGTGGGTTGCGGTACAAATATTTTAGAAACAGTGTGTCATACGCCCTTGACAAGTGGTTTTCAAGGGACCTCTGAGTTTTGTCCCCCGCGTTGAGACACTTAAAATAAGCTTTGGTCAGTCCTTCCAAGACCACATTAATGTTTTAACGATTTCAAGCAACCATCTCATGTGTGAAGGGGCTGAAATAAAGGGGAAAACGGTGGGGTGTCCACATGTCATGTAGCCAGCAATGCCTTCAGGGTCCTGACAGATTACTAGTGCAGATTGGAGGAATGCTGTGGAATTGAATAAGGAACAAACTAACAGATGTTCTGCTTTATATAGAGAAACACAGAGTTAGAGAGGGCAATTATATTCTAGTAACTCACTCTTGAATATGGAGAAGACTGGCACTTTAGGACTGTGAGTCTTCACAAGAGCAACGCTTTGGTGTTTAATATAATGGCAAGAGTATACTTATTTCCATAGATTGTTAGCCCAATACCACTATTTTTATTGTATTTATTATCTTTTAAGCAGCACACGCCAACATGCTCACCAATGTTATTTGCAACAGTATATGAGTACATCACAACTGATGACACATTAGGGGGCCATTATATTACACCGGTTTTCATCAATACTGCCTGTAAATAATCTCTGGGCCATTACAAACAGCTCTTTTAGTACTGGGTATTCCTGAAATACGTTTGGCAGTATATATGTCCTTATTGCAGCCTCAAAATTAGTGAAAAGACCTCGAGAAATCTCTCCAGCCTAAAGTCAGTGCTAACGACAGACCGGACAGCACACATGATACAATCTGGCTGAAAATGGTCTGCAGAGACTGAAACACCATGAACAATCAAGCTTACACCCATGCACAACATGTGTGCCCCCTCATGCAAATTTCATCCCATCAACAAAAAGATATGTATGCATGCAAATAAATGTGTACAGGCAATGCTCTTTTAGTCTACGTTGCTGGATTAGTCCAGTACAGGGGTAATTAACACCACCTCAGCATCATACGCCATTGAAAGATTAGGGTGCAACCCATAGCATGCACATTACGAAGAAAGAACCCCAGGAGAGGTGAGGGGCACCGATCACTACATTTGGATACAGATTGCTGAACCGATATATGCATGTGTTCAGTGTGCTTTTGAAGGGAGACAAAACACGTATGTTCACCATTTTCCACAGCAAAGCAAAATAGGTGTGGGAGTCTACTTCCCTGCGGTTATGTGGCAACAGTTAAGTGTGTGCACTCACTTCTTACTGCGGGTGTAACACAACTCAGATAGGTGAGGGACTCAGGCAGTTCACCTGTTAGGGTGGCATATGCAAGGAAGGACATTTCTTAAGAACAACAGCACGTGCAGACTATGTCTATGATGAGGAAGAAGGACGCAGAAGCTGCTGCCAAGTAAATATAAAGAGTTTATTGGACCGTGGCTTATTTCAGGACACCCTTTTCAGTCACTAAGAGAGTAAAGGGCACAATAATTGTTCTTGAGCCCCTGAAACCTGTTGACATTGAACCGAGGCACACTTAAGCCTTGATTGAGAAAAAGGATATGCCAAATTTTGAGTTTCTTTTTCACCATTGGGAAGAGAGAATAAGTCCCTTATTTATGTCTTATTGAAAATCCTTTCTAGGGTGCCTATGGTGGTGCCTAACGATAATGCTTTCCGGATCATTCTTGCAGTTTTTTTGTTCATCGTATGCGCTTACCCTGCACTGCCAATGTTCACTTGTTCTTGCAAGATCCAAAAAAGGGCCCAATTGTGAGGAGGTTGCTCATAGCTATAATTGAGCGGATCCTTCAGATTCCTGAGTTCAAATTGAAAAACACAAATGCCCCTGTCACCGTACAGCGTTTCTTTATCTAATAGAGGAATGCCCAAATCTTTTTGGAAGGCAAACCGATTTCCGAATGTTCTTTAGAGATCCATGAAATCATGCAGCACTCAATGAAATATTGAAATACATCATCAAATAAGTGAATGGATATTCTGAGAGAACCTAGAGGATGGAGTGAAAATTCCAAGGAAAAGAATCAAGAAAGATTTTTCCAAGTGAGGAACTTTTGTTTCATGCGGAAAGAAGATCTTCTTGTTATCCGGTCGGAAGCCAAGTTGTGGCATTTATTGGGATTTTGCGCACATTATTGTATAGTCATCCTGCTAAACTGATCAAGGAACTTTTTGAGCCGATTCCTCAGATTCCAGAACAGTGCATGATGTTGCCACATTAAAAATACTTTTTCCTTTCTTAAATGTAAAATGTGCAGCATCAGTAGCAACTTCATAATGGAAGATCATGACAGACAGCGACAGTGTTTTAAAAGTTGTTGCTTTAAGTGGTCAAGTTTATGTACAATTTACACCTGTATTTTGTTCACATTGAAACTACTTTCACTCACAGTACGAACGTCATATTATGTAACATAAGTAAAGTGAAAATTCCTGTGCATCCTGCTGTGCAAGATAAGAAGGATACAGATGTGGCAATTACAAGGCAGCTGAGACCCCATGTCATTGTTCATATCCTAGAGATACACACAAAGGCATCTGGTCCTGTGCTAAGTGAACCAAGGTTAGTTTCTAGAAGGAAGTCACACATGGAGATTTTGTAAGACATGTTTATGCCTAAAGGTCATGCTGAGAGTATGAAACTCCCAGAAATTTCTCCTACTCAGGTAGCACATATAGATTCAGCCAGTTCACTGACAAATAGTTCTATGATTGGTCCAGTAAGAAGAACCTATGCCGACATACTTCATGACATGATTGCATAGGTTCATAAGAGAAAAATGAGACCTAAGAGAAATGCTAGGGAGGATGATCATGAGATAAATGATTACTTGGACAGTACAGCACACTTGGGGAATAACATTTGGTATCAGCATATGAAAGAAGTGGGAAGGAGACCCTCCAAGGAGGAACGTTCTGTACGTGCACTCCTGCCTTATGGTATGGGGGAATCTAAAATCTTCATAGCTATTGAAATAGATGTCCAGAAAGCACATTGTCTATCACACATAGCACTCTGCAGAACAAGAGGCCAGTTCATGGGTCAAGATCTCAAATAGGCAACTGAATGGACAGATCTAGATGAAGATGACTATGTACAGGATACAAAGACAAGAAATAGACCTCATACCAAGAAGCACGTGATCAGATATGAAAAAAACCTGGAGTAAAAGGAGCTGGAATCAGATGGGAAGTGAACAAAAGACTTGAAAGTCCAGAAAAGACTGAAGAAAACATCCAACGCTGGAAAAAAAGGACAGATGCATATTTGGGGATCAGTGTTATCACCAGGTGAATGGGAAGAAGGCGTGGTTAATTGGTGAGCCTGGATGATATATGATTGCCCTGAATCAACTGTTTGGAATGCCCAGGTGTGGTACAAACCTTTATGGTCGAAACTTGCTAAACTATTTACTGGGTCGAAGACAGAGGAGGACCCTTGCAGATAACATCGTTGGAAAAATCGAAGTTATTCTTCAGAAATAATGGCACAAGAAAAGTCAGAAAGAATGAGAACTGCAATCATATCTTTGATGCACCAAAGATGAATCCTGGGACAGCTGTGATCATGGATCGTTATTGGGCTTGCAGATCAAAAGCATATATGAGATTACTTAAAGATTGGGGAGGAATATGCACACTGGTAAATGTTCATGTTCCAGCGTTGGTGATTCCTAAAAGTGACCTGAATATTGACAGTTTCCTGAAAGCAGATGCTCATCCTGGGAAGAAGAGATCTGTGGAACTGGTTCATTGAATGAAGAGAGAGAATTACTTTTCTGCCAAATCGATAGAAGCCTTTGACGCCATCCCATATGAGCACAGACTATTTAGCCAGACGTCGTCTGTATTCACGTTAATGTTTATGCTGAGAATCCAGGTTGGCGCAATGGTTACAGATAACCAAATGGGAGTGTAAGGGGTTTTGTCATAGAGCTTTTACCGTTATATAGTATGGCTGTATGATAGTGGTGAGCATATTTATAGTACTGCCCTATACGATGCGACAAACTCTTCCCCTTTTGTATTTGTATTCTGTTTTAGGGTTGACTGTAAGTACAATTTACCGGACCTTACACATTTAATAGGAATAAAATATTACCACATGTTGTGCTGATGACTTATATACAACATCAGCCTACCGTATTTAACGGTTCTGTTCAGCCTCCAACATGCACAGCTGAACACATTCACACATGAACCACAAGTTTTCTGGCTTGCTTCTCTGATTCTCTAACTTTTTTTTTACTCTACCACCGGGATTAAGTATTTTACCACTGTAGTGTATGCGCTGGGCACTTCCTGGTTATCTGCCCTCATTTAAAATAATCACCAGATACACAATAAAACAATCCCACCATTTCAGTTTTGACCATTTTTATACACGTGTTAAAATAACACTAGTTGCAATAAAACCTTATTTCAGTTCATAATAACACATTTGTTTGTTCTTACTAATGTATCAACACTGACACAGTTATCTAAGAGAAGAAATATGAAGCACAGCACAATACATGGTAAATGTTTCTTTCATCGGCATTTGTCATTTACCATTGAACATGTGAGAGAAAAACAGAAAACATTGTGTTATCCTGACTAACTGATGGGAACCACACATGCAATTGTCCATTCTCCTCATTTTTTTTTACAGATACTCACATTGAACTATGAAGTCCCTGTGCTTCCTCAGGAAATATTCCCTCTCTGCCGTGGGTTATCAGCAAAGAAGTGTTGCAAACTCTGCACTGCTTTTGCACCCCCGAAGGTCAGCCCAGGACACCAGCTGCATCTAAGACCTGGACAGCTCAGCTCTTCCCTCTGCCCTTTCTCCCTCTTCTTCGGACAGCACCAGCAAAAAGCCACACACCCTTTCTGCTTGGTGTATTTATGCCTGATCCCTGTCAATCAAACTAAACCTGCCAATTTTTTGATGTATTCTATCACCCCAGTAAGTTTCCAGAGCCATAGCACTTCTCTGTCCAATCAATCAGCGAAGGCATACACGTATCAACTTTATTTCCTGCACAAACGAAAACAATAGCTTTCTTGAATGGAAAAAACAGCTCATTCATTTTGCTTTACATTTACATCCACAAAACGAAAAGCAGCATTTTACATCTGGGCTCACTTGCATTTCAATGTTAACAGGAGCACTAATTAATTACTGGGATATTATTTAATAGGAATGGTTAGTTGAGTAATCTGGGTTAGTTTCCTCAATGCAAGACTACACAGATGGCGAATTTGCTTATAACATGAATCATTTTTACATGTGCTCAGTGCATATTAAATCTGCTGTCTTTTGCATCCGTTTTGCTGACACCATTGAAAGCCTAGTTCACTGCACCCATGAACTCAATGTATTATCTTTAATCTGCTGCATTCCCTTTCACTAAATAACTTACAGTCCTCATTTGCTTTTATCTATACTGACCCCACTGAAAGTACTGTCATGTTTAAATAATTTGCTGTTCCCATCTGCACCCATTTTACTGGCCTCCATTGAAATTGCTGCCAAATAAGCATAGCATCTTACAGGAGTTACTGCATATGATCAACACAACCATAAAGGGATTCAATGCTATCAGGGAAGAGATGAGAGCCATATGCCTGATGACTCTTCAGAACAGATATGTCCTGGACATGATAACAGCTGTGGGTGGAGGTGTGTGTGCAATAAATATGGATAATCATGTTGCACATTCATACCTTCTCATGACGACGAAAAAATTGAACCTTTACTGACGCCATGGAAATGCTAACAAAGCTACATGTCCATATGACAGACAAAGTAGAATACATTGCTGATGAGAGCTGGTTTGGAGCAGTTTTTTCTTGGGTTCCACAATGGATGGCAGACATGTTCAAATTCCTTGGAGCCCTGATCGTTTTAGTGTTGCTGGGATTCTGTGTGATCAAGATAAGCACACAATGCAAGAAAACAGCAAATAAAGCTATATAGATGAATATCATGATTTATGTTGAATTAGGATGGAAGGCCAGAGACTTAACAGATGATGAGATCAGAGACTTTATGAAGGCCAGTATCCATGCACCTGAGGGAATGAAGTTTCTGTATCCAAAGAACCATAAGGAGTATGTTGGAAGATGGATTTATTGTAGTCCAGGTGGACAGTGTGTGCTCATGGATTGGAACAAAGATGAACATGTTAAATCAGCTGGATGACTAAAAGGAGTCATAAAGATATGGGTCCCAAAGAAACATTTCTTCAGCCAAGGATGTATAGATTTGAAGAATGATGGGAGAGTGGTCGAAGAATCGCCCAGAGGGGGGAGTGTAGAGAAAGAGCTAAGTACCCCCACCTCAATCACTTTGCCCATATTGCCTATCTGCTGGAAAACAGAATCTGACACACGTGCAAAACCATTTCAAGTACAGATACCAAGGAGAATCTTGGAAGTAAAGTTCCCATTGAGACAACCATACCCGCATATGAGACAGTATGATGGCTGTGCAAGTGATAGTATGGAAGAAACCAGGACACATTGAAAAAACAATGAGAAATAATCACATCATACAAATGTAAAGCTGACGTACGTAGAGAAGAGATGCAGAGACTGGAGGATGCAGACAATTCTATAAGGCAATCGGAAAGTATTGAGATGAATGACACCTTGGGATCAAGATAAAGACGCATATGCTGCAAAAATAATGACGATATCAAGCAATTTCACAAGTGTAAATATGCAAAGAAACGCAAGCAGATGAAGTATTCTTGAGGCTAGCTTCATAGTAAATACAGTGCGGCATGCCCCAACATTTATATATATATATATATTGGAGTCAGTAAAAGATGGATGTTCCTACTACGTACAATAGCAGTGCTGAACAAAAGGAGGAAAGCTGCGTTTTTCATGTTGTCGCAGTCAGAAAAGCTAGTGAATTACAGGCAAGGTTGGATGAGAAAAGAAGCCAAGGCCGTATCAGACTGGGGTGGGCTGATATTGGATACAAATCGTGTGAAAGAGCAAAGCTTCTGTTCAGAAGGCATGAGCGAGAACAAGAAGACGTCAGAGGTATATGGGAAAAAAGCATTTTAATACACTGAAAGCTCAATTTCGTGATCTTCAGTCACGTGGGGCAGAGAAATCGGATGAGCATGATGGTCACACCTACGCACGAGGGCAGAGTGTGCCTTCACTCCCCTGAAATCTTCAGTAGCAAGGAACATTTCCAAGGAATAGTTCAAAGCACTAATTGATGGCAGACCACTGAGGTGATGATCGATGGTCATGCTAATTGGTGGGAAGCTATGGTTAAGACTAGCTTTTCTGCACCTGGACGCTCAGCCTGCGTGCTGTTCTACGTCGGTTGGGAGGGTACTGACGGAGGTTTGAAAATAACCAATGATAGAGGACCGCATGATCAAGGGTCCTACAGTTGTATAGCCAATTAGACGTTGTATATTTAGTGACGTTCATAGTGACATATTTTAGGGAAGGGCTTAGTTTCCCCACCTGATGTTAAGAAGCCTTTCACTTTATTCCACTGTCCAAATGAGTATGGATCATATACCTAGATGATCTGTTTAGACCCGATCACATTTAACCGTAGGTTTTTAAGTTTTTCCACATAGGATGACGTTAGTGACATGCAGGTTAACAACATCAATGACAAATATTTACTATAAAAAAGTGATATTTCTTTCACATATTTTTATTAGTTTTCCAGTGTGATTTTGTATGAAATGCTTTGAGATTGTGATGAGAAACGTCTGCTGATGTCCGTTGTACTCCCTGTTTTAGATAATTGATATTAAAACAGTTATCCTTTTGCCAACTACCTTAGTTTTTTCAATTATTGCTATATTCCCATCTATCTCAAGGGTATTGCTATCTCATCTTAAAGGGCTGGAAGTTCATGTGTCACACAGAGCAGCTGGTAAGCGGCATCTATAGTCATTGAACATAATATTTCACACAGAGCATGCTCTGTGGGCTAACATTATTGACATACAATGCACTTGGCTGTTGTGCTCAGGCAGATGGCAGGAAATATGGCACTGTATAAGGATAGCAGGTGCCATGGGTGTAACTAGTTATACTGATGATCCTCATGTGTTTGCTGCTAATTTGGCGAACGTCTGGCAACAGCATTCAGATCCCATGAGATCAACAGTTGAACATCCTGCCACGCGGCTCTTTATGATACCAGAATCTTTTCATACTCCACAATCTACATTACCTTGTTGCCTTGAGAAGGAAACTTCGAGTTCGAAACACGTGTCAGCTGACCACTATTTAGACAATGTGTCTACTTTATGAATATTAAAGAAACACACCTTCATACTCTGCATTCAGTGTGTAAATCTTTGTAGTCACAAGATTCAAGGTAACCAGGAATTTCCGACTACTCAAATATAAAAGGTGCTGGGTTCATCTTTCCCTACCTGTGACCTTGTACAGACCAATATGAGACCATCAGACCTAATACCAAGTCCCATTCTAGAACCCCTTTTTCTACTTTTTAGTTATACTGATGGCCTGGTAGGTGCTGCCATTCCCTGATAATGATCTAGCATGCTGGCAATTCTTGGTCCTTGACCAGATATTGCAAAGGGAGTAGAGAAAGGATGTGTGTTTTGTGGTATATCAACACTCTGGTCACACGCAGAGATTGTGGTAGCATTCATCATTTCAGAGTTTGGTTTCATCCTTTGCTTGCATCCCCACCTGTTCTCCTGGCTGACTTCTGGAGTAGGGGTGTGTCTTTGTATCAGTGTTCACAGTTGTAAGGTGAGAAGTTGGGCTATAATCAAGCTCTTGATCACCTTCACCAGATTCATCATCACAACCATTGCTTTGTTCTAAATTATAGGCCAAAGCAGTGAAATGGGCGGGGGGGACATGTACTGGGTGTCTAGGCTGAGACACACTCTGCACCTCTAACATAGGGCAACTGATACTGGCCATGCTACACCAAACTAGCTGATGGAAGCTGTAATCAAGCACATCCCCTTAATAAACAGATTCAAGGGGATGCCCCTCTGTTGCAGGTACGGCCATCGACTGAGTGCCTATTTGCTCTTTTCCTGATTTGTTTTAATTGTTTCCTTATCTGATTTCCTTTTAGCTTGTTTTACAAGCAGGTGGGTAACTGGTCGCAATGTTTTTAGCTTTATTGCTTTAATTATATTTTCTGTGTATGTTTTCATTTATGTTATCATTTGGTTCTTTGTAGAACACCACTTGGTCTGGAAGTTTCCTGTCTTCATGGCTCTGACTTAGCCCACCACACCCCCGGAAAATACATGCTATGGGGTCTGTCTTCACTCTCTTTGAGCAATGGGTGGGGTTTGGTAGACATTTCAGAAGCCTACTTCTACTCGTGTGTATTTTTATACTCACGCAGGTACGGCCATCGGCTGAGTGCCTATTTGCCCTTTTCCTGATTTGTTTTAATTGTTTCCTTATCTGATTTCCTTTTAGCTCATTTTACAAGTGGGTGGGTGACTGGACGTCACATTTTTAGCTTTATTGCATTCATTTTTTCTTTGTATACTTTCATTCATGATATTATTTGGTTCCTTGTAGACCTCTATTTGGTCTGGAAGTTGCCTGGCTTCCTGGCTCTGAGCTACCAACTGAACAAGACACGCTTTGCAGTCTGCTTCACTCTCTTTGAGCAGTGGGTGGGCTTAGGCTACATCGATAACATGTACCTAAATGAGTAACAATCGACTCGGCCATGCAGCGGACGAGCGCAGCAGGTCAGGGCCTTGCATGCCAAAGTTGCACCAATTTAAAGCCTGTCTGTGCTTGTCCGGGCTGTGAGAGAGCTGTGGGGGGTCAGGCTGAAGGTACTCATTGCAGTTCCCATGCACTGTCATGCGAACAGCTGATAAAGGCTCTGTTGGTGGATACAGTATGGCCTGTAGGTTTTAAAAATGTTCCTACACTGGGTCGGAAGTTCTGTCATCGGGGTAACCTCTCCTGTCTTCCACATAATACACACACACTAGCAGCACATGCCTTGGCATGTCATGACTTACTTGAAGACACAGCCATTTTTACAGAAACATGGCTTCATGACCACTCTATTCCCACTCCTGTGCAGGCGCTTCCATCTGATTACAGCATTCTTTGCCTTGACCACCCCATCTACATCTTGGGGTGGGATTGCTTTTGTTTATGAGTCAGCTTGGACTGCTAGTATTCTTCCTTGTGATTGAAGCTCTTTTAGTCCACTTATTGATTACACCTTCATATTCCTGCTATGTTTTAACAGTCTATTGACCCCCCTCCTATTACTCAGTTCAATACAGTAATCTGGTGATAGTTGGGGAATTTAACCTAAAGGTGAACCCCTGAGTCGATCCACCCCTTTTGCACTTCTTATCTGTGATGACAAATCTTGATCTCCTTTATCTTGAGTTAAGGCACACTCTGGGCCTCATTACGAGTTTGGAGGTAACCATGGCGCTACTAGCGCCATGGCTGCCTCCAAATCCTTACCGACTCCACCCTGGTGAATGGAGCTATTACCGCCCCATTCCAAGGTTGGCGGGGTGGTAATTCCCCATTCACCAGGGCCCTTCCCCATTCCCATTTGAGCCCCCATAGGGCTCAATGGGAATGGGGAAGGCGCTAATAACGGTACCGCAAATTACGGTACCGTTATTAGCTCCAAAGTCCCTTTGCGGGTCCCGCCCTTAACGCCTTGTAAAACCAGGCATTAAGGGAGGACCCGCAAAGGGAACTTGTAGTAGGGCGGTAAGGGATTACCGGCACAGGTGCCCTTACCGGTGCCGGTAATCCCTTACCGCATACCTCGTAATGAGGCTGACTCACTGTTTGGGCAACACACTTGACCTTTTTTTGTTTCATCTCCCTCTTTAGTCTCAGTCTTCCCTGCTCTTCAGCTGGATTGGTCTGACCACTTTGTAAATCCTTTTTTCATAATGGTTGACATTTCTCCTCAGATCATCCATAAGCCCCAAGTCTTAAAGAGGAGCTCAATGTGTGTTAATGCGGCCTCAGTCAGTCAGTCCATTTTGGCAAGGTGTCAAACCCTACCAATTGTGGATCTGACAACACTTGCTCAAGTATTTACCAAGACAGCTGACCATCTGGCACCTGACAGACTGTCTCGGCAGAGTTCCTGTCAATCTAAGCCATGTTTTGATGAGGCTTTAATGTTCTTCTCCTTAAGAGGCGGCAGGCTGAACGTAAGTGGAGAAGTTCCTTTCTCCATTCAGATCGGGCAATCTTGCATCAGGCAACAACAGCCTTTCAAGGATGCTCAGTGCATGTTCCACTGTGAACCAACCTAGGGAGCTATTTGTGATTGGGTGCTCTTTATCTTCTCCCACTGCAGCCCAAGCAGCGGTTGCTGTTGCGTTTCTTCTCTGAGAAAATTGTGCTAATTCGCAAATCTATTGCGCTCTCAGTGTTAGGCTCTGGAGGGCCTTTGTCTGTTCCATCTGTCTCCTCCCCAATGATGCTGTGGTCCTCCTTCCCAGAATTTTCAGTGGAAGAGATGTCTATGCCTAAATCTGCCTTTGCCTTGGACTCCATCCCGCTGGCGATGTGCAAATAGGTTATTCTCCCATTGCCCCCTTGGTGGCACATGCCATCAACCATTTTTGTCAGTCAGGAACCATCCCTTTGCACTTGAAGCACACTTTTGTGATTCCTCTTTTGAGAAAATCTTCTCATGATCCAGCCTGACCTGCTAATTTCCACCCTCTCTACTACCTTTTTTCATGAAGTTCCTTGAGTCTCTGATTTCATCTCTTCTTAGTTCTTTTCTGGAACCTTCCACTTTTTTTCGATTCCTACCATCTCTGTTACTCGAGTGTTGTCTTTCCAGGTTGGAGGATGTGCTTTTTCAGTTGCTGCCACCAAATCTTGTAATGCACTTCCACTTCATCTTCAGGGTCTGGCGGATCATCTGCCCTTTCAATGGCTACTGAAGACATTTCTTTTTGCTTGGGCATGATACAGGGTTTGAGCTCTATATGTTAAAAAAATCTATCAAAATCAATCCATCTGTTGGCATCTCAAGAGGCCAATCAAAACTTGAATATCTAGTCTGGCCTGATGTAACATGGGAGGGTGGGTTACATTCCTACATGTACAGGCTCAGCTGTTAGGGAAAGTGGACCTTGGGCTGGCTGTAGTTAAGTGTCAGACACAGCCATGCAAGTGAGGACATGCAGGGATTTGCATCCAACTCATCTGGTGTTTACCTGCTTATGGTAAAGGTAGATGTAGTTGTTCTCCTAATTTCTGGTTCCTATCTGATAAAACTACTTCAGCATACACTGGCCTCTTATGTGTTTGACGTATTTATCTCAAAAGTGACATGTGAAGAAAAGATGACTGAAGTCTGTGATCATCTTTTTCCAGTGTTAGGGAGAATTCTCTGTTTAGGCTGAATTTCCTAACCTAGTGAGTCCCCCAGCAGCTTTGCTGGATTTCTGGAGTTTGTTTTTTTTCCATCCTGCCAAGAGTGAGACTCTTTTTCTCCCACTCTTGGACATGAATGTGTGTAATTCCTTTGAATGTCAACGTGTTCTATGGGCTATGGGGTCTTTTGCTCCATAGGGTCTCATATGTTTTGCTATGTGTGTTACACCGCACCCTCCGTGCCGTAACACTAGGGCGTCCTAGAGGATCCCCACCACAGACTCCATACCCGGGGACTGACTACTGTCTCCCCGGGCATGTAAAGTCACCATTGGCTTTACTAGACCTAAATTTACTAACAGAACTAGTACAAACCATCCTATTGTGGACGTACTAGTAGGGGTAATTCGATTACTCCTGTATCTGTTATTCGAGGGGGCACTGTCCCGTCCCCCCTCGTCGAGTTTTGGCTGGTGGCAGTGAAAACTACTTGTTATATTCGACCCCGAATACAACCCCATTGGATTCTTCCCATTGTTGGAGATTAATACTTTTTCTTGTTAGTCTCTAACATACCACCGGTTTATTTGTCTTAAACAAATCTATCGGTTGGAATTTTCTGCCAGAACTCGGTTTTTAAAATGGCGTCTGTGTTCGTCTCTGTGACTCCTAAACCAAAGGTTGAGCCCTTTGTTCCACTTTTGGCGGGCTTGTACACAGAAGTCCTCCAAAGTGGTGCCATTCTGTCTGGGTACTACAGGGGGTGTGGGAGGGGGTTTAGGCACCCTGAACTGAGTTGCCTTGCCAACTCAAGTCGCACTCTGGTGTGATTGGCCCAAGTGGTGAGCCACCCCGCTCACCACTTAGCGGGTTTTGATTGACAGCTAGGCTGAATGAATGGGGGTTTTCTGCATAAAAGCAGGGCTTTTGGGACTGGATCTTCAGAAGTCGCCACAGGACCTAAGAATCCGACGAGGGTAACGCTGAGCCGACCTGCAATGACGACACCTCTAGTGGAGCCCTGCTGAACCGACTCACCACTTCCCGAGGACAGAGGAGATCTCTCCGCCGGAGAGTGTTCTTCCCCTGACTGGTGGGAACAAACAGTCCCCTTTGCTTTTTCTTCGTTCCGGGGCGTAGTGGTCGAATTGCCCGTGCTGAGCACACCGGCAACTGGATAGCCACTAACCCCTGTACCGCGACCAAAAGGTCGTGCCTTGTGACGGAGCACTCCGCGGCTGGTCTCTTCCCTGGCGGTGCAACGATCTTCAACTTTCCTTGGACGACAAGATCATCTCTTCTCTTGGCAGAGCCCCGATGTGCATCCACCACCAGGAACAACTGCCCCCGCCGGAGCTGTCTCTCCACAAACAAGGTACCGTGTCCGCCTGGCTTCCCTTGTGTCGGTTAGCCTTTCCATTGGGTCGCCTCCAAGCCTTCTTAACTTTCTGTTCTGAACTGGTCCAATCTTTCTATAACAATTTGCGACAAAGACTCGAAGTGCATTTCCACTGTGATACTTTTTGGGACATATCGCCTTGCCTCTCTCTGAGTGGGCCTGGCCTCTGAACTTTGTGATCTACAGTAGACCCTGCCTTACTTGCCTTGCATTTGTTCGTAAAAGTGTTGGTACCGAGTTGATTTCATACCCTGCCTTTTCTCTCCCGTCCTAACCAATACTAGAGTGCCATCTAGGTTAAAGCATTCACCTCTGTCTGCAAATAAGTGGTGCCGTTGAACCTAGACTTGTCGAACTATTGTTAGTGGGATTGATTTACTTATAGTAATTGTGATTGAAGTTGTTTGCCGTATTAGTGCTAGAGTGTTTTCCGTAGATGTGTTTGTATAAATAAATAACTATATATCTTTACACCGAAGCCTTGTTCCGTGTTTGCTTGTTCTACTGTGTAAATTGCCCTATTTTGTATACTCCACATACTGCCTAACTCTTCTTGAGGGATGTCTGCCTGCTCAGCCACAGCTACCAAGTGAATCTGTGTGGTACAGACTGCTACCAAGTGGGTTTGCTGCCAAACACCTGTAGTCCTAAATCTTTTGCAGTGGTCCCAGAGGGAACTGCACAGGTTTCCGCCTAACATCCAGCACGCCTCTTCTTTTTGAAAATGTATTCTAAAATAATTTCCTTAAAAGATTATCCTTGTTTTCAGGATACATTGGCATTCCAGTAAACTGTCAACAGCCACTTGGTTTTCATGGCCCAACAGTGGATTACACGTACGTTTCTCTCTTCATATGGCCAGCTGACACACAAACAGCAGTACGTCGTTTCGAAATACCTTGTTTCTTTAGCTTGTTCTTTTTCAGCGTGCCTGGCGTAGGCATGAATTACATTAGTCCCAGTATATTTTGTTCCAAGTTATCCAAAATAATTAACTAACACAATAAACTGAAATACTGAATTTAACTATTGAAGGATAACAAAGCAGAAAAAATGTCTCAGGTGCTAAACTGCACAATCCAAAATTTCAGGAACCCCATTCAAGAGATCTGCTTATCAGGATCCAGCAGGAAATGAATAAGAGAAGGAGTTTATTTAAGATTCAACCTGATTTCATGCAGGCCCAGCTCCCACAATGACACCCTCTGCCCCTTCCCCTTAGAAAGAAGGCCTTGCCAGTGGCGTTAACCACCAATGGGACACAGGGAACTGAGGGTTGTTTTCAGGCAGGGGGCGATTTAGCAATCAGCATTCTGAGGGGCTGCACTGCTGGAGGCCTTGGCCAGGATTTGTTGGCTTGACTTCAGTCATCGAAGAGTGCGGGAGCAGTTGGGAGCGGTGCTCTTCTACAATTTTTTTATTGTGTTTCACCATTCCTATACTTTTATTTTAAAAAGGAACCTTTCCGGAATGGTTTTGTTTTAAAAGTTGAAACTTGCACTTCAGTGCACTGCCCTCACTTAAATTGAAAATACTGCAGGCACAGCTGCATGTGCAGTGAATAGGCAAAGGGGAGGAGTGGATTTAAATCTTTAGTGTGCCCATTAAGAAGTCTTAATGGTAGGGGATTAGAAAGGGGATTGTGTTTTTAAAGTTGCATGCTGTGGGGGACAATGAATAAAGGTAATGGGGGTCGTTTAAAATGCATTTCTTTAACCATGTTTTGTATAGAATTCACACAATTGTGGTTTGTCTTGCCCATTAGATGGGGCATGACAATGTGGTTTGTGGCGGACAGGGGTGGGCCAGCATAGTTCCACATTTTTTCTGTACACTTTGACCACAGCTTGACTTGGACAATGATTTATGTCTTACAGCAATGAACGCATAAAGGACCCTGACAAAGTGTACTCAAAGTATATATTCTGCTGCATGACCTACTCATGTAGAAGTGAAAAAAAAAATAAGATTGGTTGTAAGAAATATGTAATTCTGGAGAGGAGATGATGGTAACATCAAAAAGTGATTTGATGCAAGACTAAATTGGACATTATCATTTCTCTGGGCAGTCTTCCAGTCCATAATTATTAAGTATGTCTGTGCCATTACAGAAGGGGACAAACCAAACAACACAGTTTAGACTCAATTCCTAGTCCATGTCCCCTCTGCACTGGAACACAAGCCAGTTCAGGCATGTTTAGGCCTTGTGGTCCAGCAGTCTGTTCAGGGCTGTTCACATTAGTAGCAGGGCAGATTTGCAAACAATGGTGTGGAAGGTTGACCAAAGCAATGCCAGTGGTTATGATTGATTTAGAGACGTACATCCATCAAACTGGGGACCCTTACAAATTACACTCAAAGTATATATTCTGCCGCCTTAACTACTTAAGTGTTAACCACCCAGGACCCGAGTTAAAGGGCCAAGTGTAAGCCTTTAACTTGGGCCCTGGCCGTTAGCACCCGTTCCAGCCCTTGGAACGGCTGGTTAATGCTATTAGCACCCATTCCATGGGCTGGGATGGAGCTAATTTAAATATTTTCTCTCCGTGAACAGGTCTCCTCGCCGAGTCCTATTCACGGAAAGAAAATAATGTACAAACACGGCCGTCATGGAGAAGGAAGGCAGGTCTCCATACAGAACCCCTTTTCCATTCCATAACCTTTAAATTACCTAAAAGTGTGTGGGATAATGTTCAGCAGAAAAGAAAGGAGTGTTTGCAAAATAATAAGTCAGGATGGTATGACTGGGTCTCCTTTCCCCAAGTTTTAAGCACAGGACAAGGCGGGACTGCTAAGCACAGCACTCTCTTTGGCCTCGTCAGCACGAGGTGCACAGTTCACTTCAACGATATCAAAACCTTCAGATGCTAAGGGCCTCATCACACAGACGGCGGTAAGGGTTAACGGTCACCGTTAATGGTACCGGTGACCGTTAACCCTTACCGCCTTACTACGAGGTCCCTTTGCGGGTTGGAGACCTTAACGCCTGCTTTTTGCAGGCGTTAAAAACCAACCCGCAAAGGGACCAGGGAGCTAATTACGGTACCGCAATTTGCGGTGCCATAATTGGCACCTTCCCCATTCCCATTATGCCCTATGGGGCAAAAATGGGAATGGGGAAGGGCAATGGGGGAAGGAGGAATTACCACCCCACCAACCTTGGAATAGGGCGGTAATTCCCCTTTCCTCCAAGGTGGTGCCGGTATTTTACCAGCATGGACCAAGGTGCTAATAGAACCTTGGTCCACCGCCGTCCGTGTAATGAGGCCCTAAGTCTCTTTCCTGTAAAAACTATATTGCCTTACAAGGCATGCTGATTCCAAATGACAGACAAACAAATGTTTTCTCAGTCATCTTGCACCTTGGGCAATTGCTCTTCACCTCACGATTTCCCTCTGCCGAGCTCGGATCCTCCTTGCAAAAATGGTCCTCCCTCTGTCGGGTTCACACAGTGCATGTATTTTTAACACAGTTCATGCTTTATTCAATTTCATCAGAAACAGTTGGTTTCCGTTCTGCTAGCTTTCCTTCGGTGGTAGCTCCTTAGAGGTTATTGGAGCTGAAAGAGGACTTTCAATGCAACATTACACATGTAGATTGTGTAGAGGTAGGATATTGAAGAAGTTAAACATGTATGTGTATCTGCATGTGATATCCTGAGTGAGTTTCAGAGACTATTTGCTCTGAAATAAGGTAATGTGCTCTGTGATGTGCCTATTACTCCAGATTGAATTGAATTGAATTGATATTTCATTTGTATTGCGCTCATGCCCAAGTGATTAAGAATGCAACAAGGCAAGAGAGGGGAACAGGGGAGAACAAAACAACGATCTTACTAGGTCCAGTGACATTGAGAACACGCAAGTGCATGGGGGAGGAAGAGAGGGGAAAAGTGCAAGGAAGGGGGGAGAAGTAGAAATACGGAGCAAAAAGGAGAACAGAATATATAATAATGCATACATAAATAAATATTAAAAGCAACAAAAGTGGTAGTGCAGCCAGCAAGTGGCAAGTGCTGAGTTTAAGGAAAGCAGAGTGGGTATGTCAGATAAATACAGGAAGGAAAAGGGGGGGACTGTATGGGTACAGATACAGACCCCAGTGCAGGGGGTGGCCCGGAGGCAGTGCGGGAGGGTGGCAGGGTGAGCAGGAACCTGGGCCCAGAGGACAGAGTGTGGGCTTGTGCATGGTGGGAGGAGAGAACAGATCAGCAGGGGAGAGAGGGGGCAAAGGCAGAAGCAAAGAGGAAGGTCTTGAGGTGAGTAACGAACCGGAGATGGTTCTCCTCAAGTTTTAGAGTGGCAGGGACACTGTCCCAGAGGGAGGCCCCAGCCGAAGACAGAAATCTAATCCCAGCTGATTTCTTTGAAAAACGACTAACCCTGAGGGAGTTAGAGGTAGAGGAGCAAACAGCTCGAGAGGGGAGGTATTTGCGGAGGGAAAGCTGAATCTATTTTGGACACAGAAAAGCCTTCTGAACAATGCATAGGGTTTTTATGTAATCTGTGCATCCACTGGGAACCAATGAAGAGATTTCAGAGCTGGACAGATATGATCCCAGGGCGTGAGGCTAAGGACAAGTCTTGCAGTCCTGTTCTGGATTAGTTGCAGAGGGAGGAGAGTAGAGGAAGGTAGGTTTAGAAAGAGGCTGTTACAATAGTCCAACCTAGGGAGGACCAGAGCTTGGGAGACAGTGAGTTTCTGGGGGAAGGAGCGGAAAGGCAGAGTACCTCTGAGGAGGTGCAGTCAGAAGTTTGACTTTTTAGAGACATCAGAGATGTGGACGAAGAAGGAAAGTGTGGAATCAAAGATGACCCTGAGATTCTTATCCTCGCAGGTGGGGATAGGAGGAGGGCCAAGGGAGGCTGGCCAGGGAGTCAGTGGAAAAGATGGAGAAGGTGTGCCGATGAGGAGGATCTCTTGCTGGCATTCAGACAAAGATCATTGGTGGAACACCAATCAGGCAATCAGAGATGAGAGAGGGAGAGGAGGTGGCCGAGGGCAGCCTGAAAATGAGCTGAGTGTCATCAGCACAGCACTGGAAATTTGAGCAGAAAATGGTAATGCAGTGAGCGAGAGTTGCCAGGTATTGGTTAAAAAGCCTGGGCGAGAGGTTAGACCCCTGGGGAACACCACAGGTAGAGAGGGAGATAGATGATAGGAAGGACCCCAGTATGACCTGAAAGGGTTGATCAGAGAGGAAAGAAGTCAGCCAGGCCAGAGCCTGATCAGTGATACCCAGGTTATCACAGAGACAGTTGAGCAGGATTATTCGGTTGACTGTGTCAAAGGCAGAAAAGAGATCGAGTAGGATGAGGGAATGTTAGAGTCAAGGTTGGAGAGCAGATCTTTACTGATGTTCAGGAGAACAGTTTCCATGCTTCTGGCAGCTCTGAAGACAGACTGGTGGTCATGGAGACAGCCAACAGAATTAGAATGAAGGTTAAGCTGGGACATGGGCAGCTTTTTCAAGAGTTTTCCCAGAAAGGGAGTAATGGAAATTAGGCGATAGTTCGGAGGACAGGAAGGATCAGCTTTGGGTTTCTTGAGAGGAGGATGAACAAGGGAGTGCTCCAGAGGGGAGAGGAAGGATCCTGAGGCAAAGCAGTGGTTGCAAAAATCAGCAAGGGTCGGAGCGATGGTGTCAATGTGGTCCTTCATGGTTTTAGAGGAATAGGGTTGAACCTGTTTTGACAAAGCTTTCATAGATCGGACTTGTCTAGCGACCTCATTGGGTGAGAAAAGAGGAAAGGATGAGAAGGGGGTGGGGGTGGCTGAGGGAAGGTCAGCAAGCACAGTTGGACAGGGTAGAGGAGGGGAAGAGGAGGAGAGGGTGACAGGATGTCCTGGGTTTTGAGATAAAGTGAAAGGCAAGGGCATTGCAAAGAGCCTGGAAGGAAACAGGAGGGGTAGAGATTGCAGCAGGGTTGGCCAGCTCCTTGCAGATTTAAATGAGTTTGGCGGAGTTGTTAGATGCCACCAAGACAGGGGCTTGAATGTGGACTCTCTGCTTGTTTAGGAGAGTCTGCATTGCCTTTGGAGCAGGAGACAGGCCAGTTTGTCAGAGGATGAACAAGAATCCAACCATTTCCTCTCAGCCGCCCTACACTTACGTTTAAGTGTAGCTAGGTCAGAGTCATACCAGGAATTGCGCTTGGCTTTGGACTTCAAGCGGATCATCATGACAGGGGCAAGAGCATCAAGAGTATTAGAAATAGAGGAATAGAGAATGCATAGCGCTGTGTCCAGGTGTGAGTCAGCCAGAGGAGGAGGGATAGAGAAGTTGGCAGCAAAAGCCTCATCTGACACGCGCTTCATAGGCTGGATGTCCAAAGAGGTAGGTGGCAGTGTAGGGGTAGGCTTGGCTTGGGGGGAAGAGAGTGAGAGATGAGAGGAGAGGAGGCAGTCCTCACTCCAGGAGTTAGGAGTGGTCAGAGGGATCGACAGGGTGAGGCCAGAGAAGATCAAGACATCAAGTGTGTGACCTGCAGAATGCGTCGGGCCAGAGGGGAGGATAGAGAGAGAGAGAGGGAATCGCAGAGGTCATGAAAGAGCAATGATGAGGGACATGGAGAATCGAGATGGATGTTGCGGTCACCAAGGAAGAGGAGTTGAGTGATTGAGGCCTGGAGGGAGGAAAAGAGGTCAGCCCACTCTGAGAGAAAAGAGGTGATTTGACCAGGGGGCCGATAGAGAGTAGCAACAGTAAGAGAGTGGCTATGAGAAGATTGAGAGCCTGCAGACAAGGCATTCGAAAGAAGGGTAGATCTGAGTGGGAATGATAGTGGCAGGAATCCACTCAGGAAAGATCAGGTCACACCACCTCCGGGCTGGGTGGATCGGGGTGCGGAGAGGATCTTGTAGCCATCAGGGAGAAGAGTGTCAAAGCTTGTGACAGAGCTGGCCTTGAACCATGTCTCAGTAAGACTGAGTAACTGAAAGTTGCAGGAAAACCCTACGCTCTGGACCAGGGTATTACTGTACCAGAGATTACTGAAAGATTGTCCAGAGGACGTTATTTCTTAATAAAGTATCAACATTTAATTAGCATGATACAGAGTTTATAGAAAATGATTCAAACATATAGTAATGAGCACTTCAAATTTCATTTGCATTGTAGGTAAACATGGAAATACATAAACGCCATAAAAGCCATACCCTTCTACTCCATTCTCCTTGAACCATTCACTCATTCAACCACGTTCAGTGCCAAACATTCATCCACAAGCCACTAAAACAAATACAAAAATAGTGAGACATCATGTAGGGGAACAATCTAATTGTCACCACAAACAACCCTATTTCATATACATTTAATGTTGAGGATCACAATAATTGTGCAACATGTGATCTACTGATGGGGTGGATTGAAACAATGTTATCCAACTGATCACATCCCCACTTTTCTTCTCAGCAAGACCGAGGACATCAAGGTCCAGTTCTTCGAGGAGGTGGCAGATGTCAGAGGATTGTTTGACAGCGAGAGTTGAGAGTGGCAAAATGCAGAAGGTTGCCAACCTTAAAGACCTTCCAGGGAAGGGTACACATCAGAGGTATGCCCTGGGGAGGAGTGGAGGTAGCCTGAATTGGGGCAGAGGAGGAGGGAGGAGTGGGCAAGGTAGCCAAGGAATGAGAGGAAGGGACAGCCGGAGATGAAAGGAAGTTGATGAGGCGAGGGAAATGCCTATTGAAGAGGAGGAGATTGGCCTGATGACCTTGGACCATGACAGTGCCATTAAGATAGACATTAAGGTTGACTCTGGAGGAATCGAAGGAATCCATGAGGACTTCCCAGAAAGTGTCACCATTAATGGGAGAGGAGGAGACAGGACAGAGCACAGAGATCATATGTGGGGTCCATAGATACGGCAAAGGAACAACAAAGAGGATGTCGGTGAGGGTCTGTTTGGAAGAGTTGCTGGAATAGTTATCAGCGATAGGGAGACCAGGGTTAGAGGCCAAGATATCCTTTTTAAACTTCTTCTTTCCAGACTTAGTGAGAAGGGAAGGATAGTTTATAGCGAAACAGTTGGAATATATGGAAGAAATAGGAAGCGCCATGAGTGGGAAGAGAGAGGAGGCAGACTGAGGACTATGCAAGTACAGCGGTATGGAACAGTCACTGGGCTAGCAGGTTACAATCAATGGGCAAAGTTAAATGCAAAATACACCCAAGTTTGACTTTCAAGTTAAATGCACAATACACCCACATTTGACTTTCAAGTGAAATGCAAAATACACCCAATTTTGGGGCTGATTCATGGAATTTGTGCGCCGAAAAACAGGGATTTGTGCGCCATTCTGCCCACAAATCCCTGTTTAACAAATGGCCATTTGTGGGCAGAATTGCACACAAATCCCCGTTTTTCGGCACACAAATTCCATGAATCAGCCCTAAAGTCTTTCAAGTTAAATGAAAAAATACAACCATGTTTGACTTTCATGTTAAATGCAAAAATAAACCAAAGTTTGACTTTCAAGTTAGATGCAAAAGTATACCAACATTTGACTTTCAAGTTAAATGTAATATACACCCAAGTTTGACTTTCAAGTTAAATGCAAAATATTAAATGCAAAATACACCCAAGTTTGACTTTCAAGTGAAATGCAAAATACACCAAAGTTTGACTTTCAAGTTAGATGCAAAAATACACCCACATTTGACTTTCAAGTTAAATGCAATATAGACACACGTTTGACTTTCTAGTTAAATGCAAAATATTAAATGCAAAATACACCCAAGTTTGACTTTCAAGTGAAATGCAAAATACACCCTAGTTTGACTTTCAAGTTAAATGCAAAATTACACCAAAGTTTGACTTTCAAGTTAGATGCAAAACACACCGAAGTTTGACTTTCAAGTTAAATGAAAAAATACACTGGAGTTTGACTTTCAAGTTAAATGCAAAATACACCCAAGTTTGTCTTTCAAGTTAAATGCAAAAATACACCCAAGTTTGACTTTCAGGTTAGATGCAAAAATACACCCAAGTTTGACTTTCAAGTTACATGTACAGCCCTGTTGTTAAGGACATGAAGTTGGAGTAAGAAGGTAAAGGTGAGTACAGAAACAACTTAATTTAGTACATAACAGAGAGAAGCTTAGAGTACAGGAAGAGATGAGGGTACAGGGCAGTCAGGAGGAGGTAACTAACCCATGCAGAGTGAGGTAGCAGAGTTATGGTAGTCCAGTAGTCCAGGGATAGCAACCTCAAGGAGCGCTGGGTTGTGATCGAGGTCTCATGTAGCAGCCTGTCAGCAGACAGGGAAGCTAACAAGGGCCTTGAAGTGGGCCTTTGTAGATGGAACCGACTCCCGCCTCCCGGTTGCTCTGATTGGGCAATGAAGGCCCAGGCAACCAATGGGGGTGGGAGTCAGGCCAGGCAGGAGGACATCAGGACAAAGATGATAGTGAGGCCATCTTGGAGGGGCCTGAAAAGCTGTGCACGCCAATGTAATGCAGCAGGCAAAAGGGACAAACCCACAAGCTGGGTGCTGCAGATATGAAGAAAGCAGCTATGAGCAGACCGCCGCCATCCAAACAAAACCGAAATTGTTTGTGAAATATCACGCTTCACACGCAAAATGCACACGACAATTCAGGGCTTACCCTGTAGTAACATCTGTTCTCCGGAGGGTGAAGAAATAGGCAGAAAGGGCCAGTCAGGCCACTGCAGGCGATGGTCAGCTCTGGGAGGCTCTGAGAGAGTGGAAGATGAGATCTGTTTTCATGGAAATCACACAAATCTATTACTGGATGCAATTCTGGTGTTTGTTCAAATGTGTCATGGATGAAATTGAATCTTAAATAGCATTTCCAATTTTTAAGTCCTTTTAAGCATGCCATATTGTGTACTATGTTCATATTAATGAATTGACTTGTACCGTGTGTCCTTTTAAAATGGTGTGAGGACTATACAAAAACTTACAGGTTATATTATACTAAATACATTTTTAAAAAATAGACACGACCCACTGTGAACTATACATTTTAGCATGGAGAATTTGGAAATTGAGGTCTCTTCAGCAGATCTCAATTGTATCAAAAATAAATAAAAAAATGCTCCGGATTGCATGCCCAATCAAAAGGCATTCTGCCACACAGGCATTCAGTGTCTTCGTGACTGTAAATGAAACACATGTACAAAAAGACAAACAACTGCTTCCTGTTTGTGCTTCATACTTGGGAAGAGAGGGTGGAGCAGAGAAGCAGTCATGGAGCCAGCTTGTGATTCTCAAATGTGCATGAGTTTTGTGGGATAATATGCACGTCCCTTTATGTGAGTGACTACACTTAGTTGGAGGAATAGAGAATATCTGTGGATAGCAAGTGTGAGATATGATCATGCATGAGGAGGTGGGTGATAGTCAGTGTTCCTCTCTTAAAGAGAGTGAATGGTGCACATATGATATGACATGATAGGTTATTTATAACATGCTTATTACCCAGAGGTTTCTAAGGGCGAACCCAGGGATTGAACCTGTGGTGCTCCGCATCATCTTGCTTCCAAGAGGAGTGCGTTGCCCTTGAGCTATCCTCCTGACACCCTGAGATATCCTCGCAAGACATGTCATTGGGTAGCATGTGGGAAGAATTTCAGGAGGAGCAGAGAATCCCAGCGGGCTGCTTGAGTGAGACAGACACTCACTGATTTTTTTGGGGAAAATATGAGAGATTTAGAGCAGCAGAAGAAACCAGTCATTATACATCTCATGAAGTGAGCTAAAGACACACATGTCATTAGGTTACACTGGTTTTGAGGACCAAGATTTACTGAGGGTATTCTGTGAGACTCATGTGATTTTTGTGGAAGTAGCATAGTTTCATGGAGCCATGAAACAGCAGTCAGTTTCTTTTATACGTTCCATGGAGTGACACTTAGGAGAAGATGTAGTAAGATCAGAGTATCCCTGTGGACAGCTTGAACTTCAGGGAGTCAGGATATATGAGTCACTATAGAATGATGTGGACAAGACCCTGGCCATCAGGAAGATTTTGAGAAGAAGAGCATAGAAGCCCTGAGGGCAGATAACTTGAGATGCTCTCTCACATACATGTTATGGAATACATTATTCAGTGCTTCTCACTTGAAATGCGTGGACCAGGCATGTGGCGTTGGGTGATGCTTGGGAGTTGGAGCAGGCTTTGCAGATAATCTTTGGGGCTAGCTTTCGAGAGACTCATGCTTGTGTGCATTTTTCTGGAGAAAGTAGCATAGTCAGTGAGTGGACACCACTTGTTCAATTAGGGGACACTAAGAGAGCAGCAGGAGGAATAGATAACCCTATTAGGGCATCTGGTGCAGACATACACTTGCATGATTTTTGCAGAAGAATTTAACAGATATTCTGGAATACTATTGAAATAATTGGAGGAAACACATGCCATACAGTGAGACTTGGCAATTTGAGCATTATGAGCAGAACATCTCTGATGTCCGTTTGTACATTGTGTGATTTTGTGGGGAAATGAAGCAGATATTCACAGAGGCAGTAGTTACTAGTCAGTGCCAGTCTCTTGAAGTTAGAGGCCAAGACACGTGGAATCGGTGACACTTTGTAAGAGGAGTATGAGGAGTAGGGAATCACTGACAGCAGCTTCTGCAAGATTCACACTCATTTGATTTTGTGAGAAAAAATGGAGCAGAGATGAATGGAGGTATTTGTTGCCAGGCAGTGTTCATCTCTTAATTGAGAGGATGAATCATACACCATAGGGTACCACTTCAGAGGTGGAGCAGGATGTGCACCAAGTCCCTGTGGACTGATCATTGCATGTAGGAGTGGGCCAAGTGGCTACAAGTTGCTCTCTGGAATCGACATAACTGTTGTAGCATATCTTAAAGGTCAATATCGGTCGGTAATTCATAGAGTCACTTCTGTCCACCTTCTTAAATATTGGAATTACCACTGATCACTTCCAGAAAGGGTGTGTAGGTCTCTGTGACTTATTAGTGGACATTGAAAAGGATAAAGGTATGGGTAACTGTCTTCTTTTGTATTTGAAAGGCATATTGGTATCAGATGGAATGAGATGTATGCGCGGTATAAGAACTGTATCTACATTCCATAGTTTATACAGGCCTCTATGATGTGTCTTATCAGACCCATAACTACAGCGCCTACTTCAGTTGTATCTTTTGAGGAGGCATTTGTCCTTCAGCGTTGCACTCTTTAGAGACTGAAACGTTGAGCTGATAATTAACTGGTCATTGACACTGGAACTGCTGTGCCCTGTGTGAAGAGAAGTGGGGGTGGAAAGAAGTAACTTGTAGAACTGTGCTGATTCTGGTTGTTACAATTTGCTGTTGTTGAATTGGAAGGGCACAAAGATGTGCACGTTGTGATTTGGACATCAGATGGCAACCTAACACTGATAAATTGCATCAGTTGTGTGCGAAAACATATCTAAAATGACATTTTCGTGAAATAACACGTTTTTAGATAGTTTCCCATCTGAAAATGTCTTTTTTTCCACAAAATGTGTGTTCCCAAAATGTAATTAGGAGCCAAACTAATCTAATGTTGGCAACAAATCAAATTTTAGGAAAATAAAATGTGTGTAACAAATGACAAAATAGGTAAACAGTTCCAATCATTTGTATATAGGAATTGGAAGCAAAGTTTTACAATTTTGATTCACCACCAGTAATTTTGCAGAACCCTATTTGTTGGATGTGTGTATGAAAATATAGAGAAGAACAGAACTGAGGCAGGCGATGCCTTTCAGTGAGTGAATGGCACATTGGGGCACCATTTTACCAGCAATTCGATGCAGTGGCAGTCCATGACATGGTACTTGTCTTTTAACATCTGCCGGAGCAATTGCTGTGTGGACTGGGGTGGCAGAACCGCATGTGGTCAAATTAAGTTATCACCAAACTCATGCTCTACACCAACCATCACAAATTTCTCTGCAGTAGATGCAACAGCAGAACTACATGCATGGGTCTTGCACTACGACGATGAGCATAAACCAAACCCAACAGAGGAGGGTGCACTTTCAGCTCCATACACTATGTCGGGCAGAATAGGAGGTGTGCATATCTTATTTACAGAAGATTAGGGAAGACCAACACATGGTATAGTTGAACAGCGGGGGGGGGAGGGAGTGGGGGACATTCCTACCAATTTGCGTATGTGGACCGCTCTATTAGGACTTAAATCCTAACATATAAGGCATCAGACTATTGTTTGTTGACCTGTATGTTGGGAAAGTTACTTTTATGTACTTATGAGGTAGATGACTGGATCATTTATTTTTTCCAGCATCAGTTGATGTGCCCTGACTTTGAGGGGACAGAGTGCCATGGATACGTGAGTCCACGTAAGTGCACCCGTGTATTGTTGTCGGGGCAGTTTAAATTTTTTGAGTTGACTGGCTACACTATACAGCTCATACAGTCAGGAGGAGCTGGGGAATTACCACCTTTAAAGAATATTAAGAAAATGTATCAGCAAATTGGGAACTGTCTTCCGCTGAAGAAATATCTTCAGACACAAGCCTAATAAGGATTGAAAAATCACGCTAGGCTATAACGAGATTGTTCTCCAAAATAATGCTATAGAATAGCAGAATGTACCCAAATTCTCTTGCACGTATCTGTTTATTCCTGTTTTTGCACACTTGTTTATGTGAATCTAGTGGTACACAAAAAGGCTTTGTCCAATAAGTCAAAGCTCTCAAAATGTGTCCCTGAAGAATTTCCGCCTCTATGTCAGCTTTGGTTGAACACAACCTGATGGGCGTATATGTATGTACACGTTTATAGATTGTTGCACTTTGACACTTTAGACTGGAAAATCTTGAATTGATGGAATGCCCAGCACTGCCTTGCATTTTTTAATTCATGTTATGTAATTGTATATTACTGTCGTGTATTGTATGTCTTTAACGATGGCTTTATGAAAACAGTACACATTGTTTATATGCATATGTATTTAGATAGCTTGATGAGGGTATTGCATTTTTACAATAATGAGGGGTGTACCACTTAGTAGTTCAATGTGGTGACACACTCCATGTTAGAAATGTGAATTCCAAAATAAAGTGAGTAAATAAAGCTTTACATCTTTTTTGGAATACTATTCGTTGTATAGTGTGACACATTGGGTCGTGTTGTGTATGACTGTTCTGTACAACACCTTTTCTCACAAAATGACAAAACCCACAAAGGAAAATCTGTGCCTTTCCTAGAGTTTCGACATTCTTTGGGAGATTTGAGGTGTCTGATTCGGTGAACAAAAGCAATAAATCAGCCAGATAGGACTTTGATTGGCTGAAAGATATCAAAGAAAAAGCACGCAATTCAATCATAAATCTGGGGCTCCAGAATGAAGCACAAACCGATGTGGCAGTCCTGGAATCTAGCCACAAGTAAAAACTGTGATTAGACTTCACAGGCAACCTGTAATGCATGTGTTAGATAGCACAAAACATGCCAAAGAGGTTCTAGGTGCCTGCAAGCCCTATTTTCGAGTTTGTACAGGCTGATCAGGAGTACAAGGAATTGATGTGTGTGGCAAAAGGGATCTGTGGACGATTGCTGTGATGGTTGCCCACAGAATCGCCTGGTGCCAGAGATGATCACAATAGTTGTCAGTGGCCTGGAACATGGATCTACACTTCAACATGCAAAAAAAATGAATGGAGAAGGAGCAACAGTGTTGGTGCATGTATGTGTGTATGGGATTCATAAGTGCAAAATGAACTGTGAAGCAACAGAGAACCATATAAAGCGGATGCACCCAGGAAGTTACAAGTAGACTGCATGGGTAGCAGAGGAGCTGGGAGGGATGGTAGGGGGCAGGGGGTAAGAGGTGCTTGGGAGGTGGAAATGTGGTTTGAGATCAGTGATCTGTGATTCCTTAGATTGTCTTTGGAGAGTAGGTTCTTTAGGTTCCTCCTGAAGTTTAGGATGAATGGGGCCAGTATTATCTGCATTGGTAACTTGTTACAGAGACAGGATACATAGCAGAAAAGAGCCTACTAGCAGTGTGTTTCCCTCTTGCAGCTCTTTGTTTCCAATCTGGCAATGTTGTAGATGCTGGTTCCGTGCTAGCCTCTGGATATTGTTAGTTCCTTTGCCAGGTAGCATGGTGTTTTGATGACTGCTTTGTAGATGATATCTTAAGCATCATGCATGTTTGAAGGGCAGCTAGTACAGCTCCATGAGGCATGCTACAGCATGCTGTTCAGGTTTCAGAGCGGCCAAGCTGGAGTGGGCATTCTGGAAATAGCATCCAAGTGGGAGATGACCTTGGCGTTGAAATTGGTGGCAAAGAGGATTAAGGGCAACATTCTCTCTACATAGGCTCATAATCTCGGATTGGAAAATCACAAGATCATTGAATTCCATGGCACCAGGTGCCCTTTGAATACCAACCCCAAAGTAACAAGTCCTGAAATGCTCAAAGAGAAACAACATTGCACGTCTTTGATCTACGATCATATGATTTATATTGCGAGGTGCTGGGAGGGATAAATTATAGTTCAAAACGAAGGTGGAGACCGTGAAGCCGGTTGGCACAAAGGGGAGTGAGTGAATTGTGTGTGCGGAGTTCATAGTACCCAGAACCTACTTCGTGCTAGTTTTAAAGCCTGCCAGTGCACAGTATTATGATGAAGTAGCATTGCGTTATGAGTGTAGTTAATTTGTTCTTTGACATTCATCGAGGAGAAGAAGATGATCTCTGCAGCATCTACGTAATGGAAGACAGACTGGCTTGGCTGCAACCAATAACCTGACATCCCTTATGGGGCAGGAAGATCTCGAATAGGCACACACCAACCAGCTGTGCAGGTCTTTACTTGAATGGTATTGCGTCACCATGACAATTTGTCTCTTGTTAACCCTCTGCTTGTACCCTCTTTTGACAGAACATTCTCGGCTGCAGAGTTCTTGCTTGTTGTTGCTCTTATTTAGGGTGAGATTAAAACATGTTATCCTTACAAGATCGACGTGGGCCTTTTTTCCTTAGAAGGTTGTATTTGTTCTGGTGGGAGCGTTCAGGGCGTGCCTTCAATACCAAGAAGTTGATCTCATTTGTTTGACGTTCCACATTCTCCAAATAAACCCAGTTGCATTAAAGGAAAACATGCTAGTGCCATTGTTCTGCCCCAGAAGTCTCAATAACAGAGCATGGAATTTGGATGCCTTTTCCTTTAATTGCTCAAAGTCTCACTGTTTGGTTGCCCTTGGACATGGAAAAAATGTGAGTAGTTAATGGCCCACTTTCATATGGTAAAAGTCAATCTCTATGTGGGTTTATTTTTAATGGGATGCTGTGCTAAACAAAGGTTTGATACCAATGCAAAAATTGGTTTACACTTTGGTTTATCACACTGGGACATTATGAAACTATTTTGCAGGTAAAGGAAACCAATTCTGGAGGAATCTGCCCCATCGCTCCCACTGTACCTGCAAAACCTCTTCATTGTCCGAATGGAAAGCATACAAAAAGCATTACAAAAATGGATTCCTTTGAAATCCACTTGCATTCAGAACCTTCTAAAAGCAGGTGAATTCCTTGGGAATCCTTTGTAAATACTGTCTGCAAAGAGTTATTTGCTGACAGTACTTAGATATTTTACAAAACGGATTGTAAAGGTAAAAAGTAAAGACAATTTCACTTATGTTTACTCTTCAGTTTTGCACTCCTTTTTTCAAAAGTCAAACATTGCATGTAGGAGACCCAGCCGAATGTAAGTCCTAATGTTGGCCCGTTCCCTGTGCAATTAACATTTTTGAATAGGGAGCGGAAGAGTAAACCAAGGTGTACAGTAAAGGCGTAAAGTGTTTACATCTTGAGTTAGCACTCTGGAATATGTTCTTTGGCTATGAAGTCAGAGAGGGGCAGAAAGCAGAATGAATGTTTCTGCTGTGCTTTCCACCTCTATCATTAAACTGCACTTCAGTTTATGTGTGCATGAGAAGCAGGTGCAAAAAAATGGAATCCAATAGATTCTAACTCCATTTATCATCTGCTACAAGCAGGTGGATTCCATAGGAATCCATTATAAATGTCATCTGGAAAGCATGCATTGTAGGCAACACATCGTTTACAAAGCAAAGTGTAAAACCACACAGTATCACCGTACCACGGATTGTGCCTGTTTTTCTTCTTAACTTTTGCAGTTTGCTTTGCAAAAGTAATACCTTGCATTCAGGGAACCCAACGCTTATGTTAGCAGTTCTAGTTGTGCAATTAGAACTTTTAAGGACATTTGTGTCTATTTATTTATTGATTGATACTGTTTCAAATTGCCCACAGGGCAGGGAGTGAGTGAGAGTGGGAAATGCATCACGACATTATCACACAATATTTAAGAGCAGAGGGGGATAAGGGAGGGGGAACAAACCTACTATGCCTTGTGAGTATTCAGAATGTGCAAGTGCAGAAAGGAAGAGGGAAGAGGGGGTAAGCCCTGGGGAGTCCGACCCGTTGGTGAGCTATGGACAAAGTGCTAGAAAGTTGAGTGCTACACGGCCTAGGCCACGGGAGGTGTAAGTGCAAGTCTGCAGAGCGGAGGGTGTGCAGATGCAAAGTTCTGTGGAAAGAAAGGAGCTGGGAAGTGCTGGTGTGAGAGGTCCAAGCCCCGAAGTCACATAAGGGCCAAGGACAGCGATTCAGCAACTCTGGGATTAGCAGAGGAGGGAAGGATGGAAGGAGGAGGAAAAGAAAGTCTTAAGGAACTTTTGAAATTTGAGAAGATCCTGCTGAATGCGCAGGAGCAAGGGGAGGCTATTCCAAAGGAGGGAGCCAACAGAGGAAAGTGAGCAACCCCCTGCCCTCTGTTTAGCAAAACGCTTTACACACAAAGAGTTGGTGCCAGAGGACCGAAGTGGTCTAGAGGGACAGTAGTTAGTGAGATAAAGTTGAAGATAGTCTGGTCCCTGGGCCGAGACAGCCTTGTGGATGATGGGGAGGGATTTGAATTTATTCCATGCAGCAAAAGTGAGCCAGTGAAGTCTTTTTAGTGCAGCAGAGATACAGTCTCTGGGCTTAAGGACAAGGATAAGTCTCGCTGCCCTATCCTGGATAAGCTGGAGAGGTTGCAGAGTGGAAGAAGGAAGATTCAGGAGGAGGCTGTTACAGTAGTTAAGTCTAGAGAGAACAAAGGCTTGAGTCACATTGAGCCTCTGAGGGAAAGTGAGAAAAGGTAGAATTCCTTTGAGAAGGAAGAGCTGATAGTTGGACTTATTGCCAATGTCCTGAGTGTGAGGAAGGAAGGAAAGAGATGCGTCGAAGATAACTCCAGGGGGAGAGCACAAGGAGGAAGGCCAGAGTGAAGGAAAGATGGAGAGAGCAGGGGTCCCAATAGGAAGGATCTCAGTTTTACAGGCGTTGAGGCAGAGATCATTGGAGGTGCACCAGGACTGGATGGCAGATAGGCAATCAGGGACAATGGATGGTGTGAGAGAGTCCGCAGGGAGTCTGAAGAAGAGCTGTGTGTCATCTGCGTAACACTGGAAGTTGGAGGAGAATGAGGAGATGAGGTGTGCAAGGAGAGCAAGGTAGATGTTAAAGAGCCAGCAGGAGAGTATAGATCCCTGCGGGACACCACAGGTGGAGATGGAAGTAGAAGAGGAGAAATGGCCCAGGATGACTAGGGAAGAGCAGTTAGTGAGGAAAGATGACAGCCAATCTAGTGCCCATTTTGAGATAGCAAGTGTATTGTGGAGCCTTTGTATGATGATGAACTGCTTAACTGTGTCAAATGCAGAGGAGAGATCGAGAAGGATAAGGACAGCTGGGGAGTTGGAGTCCAGATATGCAAGCAGTTCGTCATGGGTGTTCAGAAGAGCAGTTTCCGTGCCTCTGGATGCTCGGAATCCAGATTGGTGGTCCTGGAGGTTTCCAACAAGTTCAGTGTGAGAGTTGAGTAGGGGCAAGGCCAGCTTCTCAAGTAGCTTCCCAAGGAAGGGGGGGATGAAGATGGGGCAATAGCTGGCAGGGCATTTAGGGTCAGAGGATGTGTTTTCAGAAGTGACTAGTGTGGGCACACAAGGGGGTGCTTTTCTTGACACAGCACTCAGTACTCAAGGTCTTCCTGGTCTTATGGGTGAACCTTGTTGTTTGTGTAAAATGTTTGTACATACTGGGCATAAGGCGGTCTGATGTTAAAGGATAAACATAGTTAAGCTCAATAGTCCAAGAGGGCAAAAGATCAAGGCACAAAGGGCCGGTCTGAAAGGCCAGTGTAAGACCGCTCTCTGGGAAAATCTACACCACTTTCAAGACTGCATAGCAGATAGATTTACCGCGATTGCCAGCTTTATGTGCTTTTAGGGACACCTTTTGCCACACCTTTTCAGAAAAATGCATCTCCATGCGCTACTCACAGAGGTCTGTAAAAGTCTAAAATGCAGCTCAGGAATGTGGTCTCTTTTTTTGGGGCCCTGGATTATTTTGTGTCTCATTCTGACAGGAGGGGTCATAGTCACGGGGGTAGTATGAACATCATGTATAAGATTCATGAGTAAAACCTTTACACATGCATTGTAAAATGCACCATATTTTCATTGATTTATATAGTGGCGAGTGGGCAAGGAATGGAATTGCCATGTCCGCCACCACCATCTGCTCCACCATTCAAATCTGCATGCATTTATGGCAGCATGAGATATTCATTCTGGTGCAAACAAACTGGCTTTCTATGGAATCCTACTGCTTTCCTCACCAGCTAAAAACAAGAAGCTTGCTGTGAATGCATTGTAATGCTCCCTGCCATTCATAAATGGAAGGAAGCATTTACACAACGTGTACTTCGAAGTACTAAAAAACATAAATATTATGTTGCCTACTTTTACACCTTTCTTTTGCACTTTGTAGTGCAAATAATGAAATTGCATGGACCTAACGTGTCTGCATTTAAGTGCAAACATAAGAACGCAAGATGCCCGTTAGTGAAACGTACGCTGACCTACTGGTGTCAAGTGATAACAGCATATATATTTGGATTCTGTGTTTTACATGTTGCTTATAAAAAAGAAAACACAATTCCTTAGGACATACCGGTTGATATTTGGTCTTTCGAGCATAAAACACATGGCTGATATGTTAATATGTCATATACACTGACAGGCCTCCCAGTTTATACAGAGGTGGTCTCCTTTGTTTGTTTGTTTGTTTATTTTATTTCTATAGCGCTGCGGACCCGGGAGTAAAAGGGCGCTTAGTACAAGTTACAGGCAGAGTACATGGTAATAGGCAGTAATAGTAGGGTAGCAGATATATACAGAATATACAAACAGTCGAGGTAATAGCAACCAATAGTGACAAAATGAGACAAGTGCAATATGTACAGTTTATAGCTAAGTCTAACTTAAAGGTTGACTTTTTGTCAGAAGCCACCCAATGGCAAGTTTCCTGAACGACTGGAAGGATTTGGATGACTTAATATTCAGTGGCAGAGTGTTCCAGAGTTGGGAGGCGAGGACAGTGAAGCTCGAACCTCTGGCTCTTTTAGAGGTAAATCTAGGTACTGTAAGACATAAGATGTTGGAAGATCTCGTGGTTCTGATGGAAGATTTCAAGGTGAATTTTTTAGTAAGATAAGGGGGGGCTAGATGGTTGAGAGCTTTGTAAGTAAGGCAGAGGGTTTTTAGATCGATTTTATGTTGGATGGTGAGCCATTTGCATGTAGTTCTAGTGGCAGAGATGTGCTCACGCCTGGGAATGTTTAGCGCTGCCCGTAACACATTATTTTGAAGGACTTGGAGTTTACTAATTATTGATTGGTTGGCACCTAAGTAGAGGCTGTTGCAGTAATCTAACTTAGATTGTATAAGAGCTCTAGCTAGCGTGAGGCAACTGTTAGAGGAAAGAAATGGTCTACAGGCTCTAATTAGTTTTCCTGTATAGGCAGTGGCTGAGGCGGTCGAGTTGACTTGTTTAGTGAGGTTAATATTGGCATCGAGATAGAAGCCAAGTGTTTTCACATTTTTGGCTACCGGGATTGTATTGCCATCAGTTATGATGTTGGAGTAGTTGGACTTAGTTTTTGTAAGTTGTTCGGTGACCCAATAATGAGCAGTTCAGTCTTCTTGTCATTTAGGCAGAAGCCATGTGCAGCCATCCATGCCTGAATGACAGAGAAGATTTCATTGATCCTGGCTACATCAGTATTGTAGTTGCCTGTGATGGTGAGGAGTATCTGGGTGTCATCTGCGTAGTTTGTGTAGGTGACACCCAGACGGTCCAGTTTATCAAAAAGGGGCTTTGTAAAGATATTGTATAGGGTCGGTGAAACACATGAGCCTTGTGTGACACCGCAAGTGATAGGGATGGGGCCTGCTGCTGCCACCGGAGAGAAGACTCTCATGGTTCTATTGGCCAGGAAGGACTGTATCCACGAGACAGCAGAGGGGGAAAAGTGGGCGGCAGAGGAGAGGTGGTTGCAGAGTATCTTATGGTCAACCAGGTCGAAGGCAGCTGAGAGATCTAGGAGGAGTAGGATGGCAGCCTTGCCCTTATCTTTAATTTCGTCAATCTGGCTTTTAAGATCAACAAGGGCAGTTTCTGTTCCATGTTGAGGCCGGAAGCCAGACTGACGCAATCCGAGTAATAGGTTAGACTCTAGGTAATGCTGAATTTGCAAGTAAGCAATTCTGTCAAGGATTTTTAACAGGAAGGGAACAGTTGTGATAGGCCTGTAATTAGTAGGGATGGCTGGGTCCAAGGTCTGTATTTTTAGTAACGGGAGGACCCATGACTGTTTCAGATTATTGGGAACCGAATTGGTGGAGAAAGACACGCTTATAAGCTTAGAAATGAAGGGGGCGACTTGCTGCATCTTTTATAATCTGTGCAGGGCAACTGTCCCCTTTGCAGTTTGACGGTTTGAGGGAGGTTATGATTTTTTGCACTTCTAGTACTGTTACTTTTTTGAAGGTGAAGCCATGGTTAGTGTTAGAGGTGGTGGGTAGGCTAGGGATAGGGGGGATGGGGTGGGGCTACTATTGGACAGTTGTAGTCTTTTATTTTCAATTTTTGTTTGTAGGCCAGTGATTTTGTTCGCGAGTGCATCTTGGATATTAGTGCACCAGAGTTGGTCCTTCACGGACATGTCCGTAGGTGGATTGGGGTTTTCTAACTCCTTCAGGATGGTGAATAATTCTTTGGTACTGGAGCTAGCAATACTTATACTTATATTATAGGCTTCTTTTTTAGTGCGTATTATTTCTTTTTTGTAAAGGGAGGATGCTTTAGTGAGATTGATTTTGTTTTCCTCTGATGGGTTCATTTTCCAAAGGGTTTCCAGTTTGCACTTTTTATTTCTTAGTATTTTAAGTTCTGGTGTGTACCAGGAGTTTAAATGTGCTTTGGGTTTACCTTTACGTAGTTTTAGAGGGGCAACAAGGTCGATAGCTTTGGTCATGGTGTTATTGTAAGTGTCTACTAGTAAGTTAAGGTCTGATGAGTTGGGACCATATTTAGAATGGGTAGAACCAGTGGGAAGAGGGCTTCAGTGGTGATGTTCCGCTTATTTCTTGTCAGACATGCTGGTACAGGTGGCCACTGTATATAGTGTGGGTTATTAGTGCTACTGTCAAATGACAGTAGGAAGTGGTCGGTCCATATAAATGGTTGGGGGTCCTTGCAGATAATGTTACAGTTGTAGGCAGCGAGTCAGTCTAAGGTTCTGCCTTTCTGATGTGTGGGTAGGGTGTTGAGTTTAATGTAGTTCTGTTTGCAAAGTGCATTAGCAAGGGAGGATACTGGAGTGTTGTGAGGATCGTTGTATCCCAGGTTAAAGTCGCCTAGAATAATATTCTGTGATAAAGGTTTAGATTTTTCAGCTATGAGGGAAGTTATATCTTCCTCGAAGGAACCTGTGGGACCAGAAGGTCTATATATTAGTTCCAGGGTGATAGTATTCTTAGGTGTGGTTTGAATTTTAATGGATAGGTGTTCACAGGAATTTAGAGGAAGGGAGGTCACAGATCTAATGTCAAGCGAGGATTTGAATATGAGTGCTACACCTCCTCCACGGGCATTAGCTTTATCGGCCCTGAGGATGGAGCAGTTGTCTGGGACTGCAAGGGTTAGAGAGGGACCTGCTGTGGCATGAAGCCAGGTTTCTGTGGTGGCGAGGAAATCCAAGTTTGCTGAACGGATGATGTCGGCAATTTCCGTAGGGTGGGCCACAAGGGATCTAACATTAAGTAAGGCTCCTTTGAGTGGCATAGTGTTTGCAATGATGTTTTCATTAGTGACTTTAGTTGTAGGATTGTTGGTCATTTTGTTGAGTAGAGTTGGGAGTCTACAGCTTAGTCTGTCGTTACGGATCATAAGGTTAGGGTAGGCTGTAGGGCGATGTTCTAGCATATTGCGTGAGTTCTGGATATTATCTGAATGGTCATCTGTGACGAGGTTAGGTGGAGAGTTGCCTAAAGTAGCACTGACTTTAGTACTGTGGTCTGTAGGTGCATTGTGGGGGAAAGGAAGCAGGGAGGGCAGGAAGGGTGTGGGGCAGGGAACGGGGTAGTGTCTAGGGCAGCCAAGCTTATTGCTAAATGGGATATAGCTATTTCTGCTACATGACGTGCAATCGGGCATAATGCAGAAAGGGAACATGATGAGTACATAGTTCAGATTTAGATACGTGGCGGGATACTAGAGGGATGGTGGATGTTGTTGGCTACGCTAATGCTTATAAACCCTAGGGCTGACAGTCTAGTTAGAGGTAGCGCTAGATACGGAATTGAAGCACACTTGCAAAGTGGCTTGTAAATGGCACGACTAACAGGTAAATTTGAGGTAGCAGCTAGCTAGTGACCATAAGGCACAACACAATCAAATGTGGTCTACTAGCGACCATGAGGCACAACACAATCAAATGTGGTCTACTAGCGACCATAAGGCACAACACAATCAAATGTGGTCTATTAGCGACCATAAGGCACAACAGAATCAAATGTCGTCTATTAACGACCATGAGGCACAACACAATCAAATGTGGTCTACTAGCGACCATGAGGCACAACACAATCAAATGTGGTCTATTAGCGACCATGAGGCACAACACAATCAAATGTGGTCTATTAGCGATCATAAGGCACAACAGAATCAGATGTGGTCTGTTAGCGACCATGAGACACACAAAACTTAGGCTCTACAGGTACACTGGCACTTGCATCAAATGTAGGCAGAGCAGGTAAGGAACGAGGCAGCATGGATAGGGTGAACAAAGCGGTCGTAGTATTGCACGGTTCACATTAGCAGGCAGAGGCAAAGTAACATGCGGTGGGTCACTAGAACACCTAAATTCGAAAATCACAATAGGTGCAGGGAGAGCATTTTACAAGCAGATGCAAATATCCTACTAAAGAGCAAATGACTAGGTGAGTGATCAAGGGCAATGTGGTGTGTTAGTGCGACAAGGCAGACACATCAAATTATATGTGGTAGGCATCAATCAGGCAAGAGGGGGAGGTAAGTAAACTAGTGTCAACAATGTAGACATGCAGTCGGTTTACAACTATATAAAGGTGAATAGCAAGAAATATGAAAACAGTGAGGTGCAAATAGACTTCACGTTGTACACGAGAGGCAAATGCAGGAATCAACGGCATCATCAAGGTGTGTGTTAGCAGGCTGAATTATGTCTATTAACTTAAATGCAGGGTGAGGGTAGATGCAGCAGGGTTCAGAGTATGTTGTGAAGGGGCTCAAGAGTAGTACTCTCAGCAGAGCAACAGGCGCCAAAAGTTACCTTAACAGGCATCTGTGGAGGGCCAGGGGTTCTGGCAGACGGCAGAGTAGGCAGAGGACAGGCACTTTTGCGTGGCCCTTCTGCGGGGAGCTTCCGTGCTCTGGCTTCCGCCTATCGGTGGTGGTGTTGGGCGGAAGTAAGGTGCGTCAAACAATCAGGTTGTAGTACGGCGGACCAGGCTGGTCAGGCAGATGCAGCCGAAGCTGCTGCAATGGTAGTAGCGGCCATTGACCACGTTGTGAGCAATGGAGGGGTAAGCCAAAGAGGGTCGGGCAACGCAGCGATGGATATATTCGCCCTAAATTATGGACAGCTGCCTTGCAGGGTGCACAAGAAGAATTTAGAATGAGCTCGGACGCATTTGTTGGATCAAGGCCACGGCTCATTGCTGAAGTGGCGTGACGTTACTGCGGTGCCCCATGTTTTGGGCAAGCTTCCAGGCGCTGGAGAGGAGGCTCCTGCCTACCTCTCTCGATCGGGAATCACTTGTATTTCCATTCTTGCAGTGTTCTATTCAGTTCGTATATCTCTATGGCCCTCTCCTTTATTTCCCTCACTTGCTTTATCTAGGTGCTGTGTTTGTATGTATGTACATATATTGGTGCAAGTACAGTATACAAGCTCACATGATGCTGGCGTTCTCCTTTAGTTTAGAACGAAGAATATAGTAGCGGAATCTAAATGAAGAGAGTTCACATATTGCAATTTGTGATTCTGTAACAGACATAGCTTTGACAAGTAAAGACAGGACTGGGAACAGATTTTGAAATACAGATGTTATGGGACATACACGTTATTGAAGCATATTAAAAATGGTCTGGTAGAAAGAAAGCGTTGAAAAATAGCTACTAACTATACCCCACTTCGTCCACAAGGGGGCAGTAAAGACCTTTCACATTCAAAGTGCATTGGTAACATTTCCCGAGGAAACAAAAGCATACGTCTCTGGAAACTATTGAAGAGTTTTTGACATTTACATTGACACCCTCGTTTTCCACTGATCACCCACTTGTCAATAATTGAAGATGTTGGAAACTATAATATGAGTGCCGGCAACGCACATGATATCACACCATTTTAAATGAGCTTAATGATGTATTCTGCGTACATTAAAACTGTACGCTACAAATAAGATCAAACAGACCCAAGTGAGCAGGCATTTTACCAATCTGTTTGTATTTTATAAAATAGGAACATTATGCAATATCAGAATGGTTTTAAGACAATAAAAGGTCTGCATCAAGTTTCTGTGCACCCTCCAAGCATAAGGTATGTTCAATGGTTGCAAAAAAGGCCAACACAAAATCTTGGTATACGAGTTTTCAAGTGGGCTTTTCAATGACGACACATTTAGACAACATTTGTTGTTATAGCTTAAAACATGTTGAAAATGCACATAACAAGGGACATTTTCATTCTGCCATCACCTCCCCCCACCCCTGTAACGTCCTTCCCACACCATTTTACAACTGTACATATTTTAAAACTCCAGAAATACAGCACAGCTTCTTACTTAGAGTGCCCACTCATTGCTTAGAAGCAGCCGCCCAGATATACAAAGAACCCATAACTATGCATCCCAGCAAATTATTAGAACAATAATAATAATAATAATAATAATAATAATAATAATAATAATAATAATAATAATAATAATAATTCTAATATTGCCATATTCTTACATTCCTACATTCGTATCTGGTGTTTCCTGACTTATACCCTCAGACTTAAACTAAGAGCTGTAGGAAAACCTATTACAACCCAATGTAATGTTGACGTAATGCAGTGGCGTCGCCAGGAATCAAATTTAGGAAGGGCAGAGAGGGGCCAAAGACAAAAGTAGGGGGGCACAGACGAACGTAGGGGGAGAACATGGTCACGGCTTGTCTTAGGTAGGGGGGCACAAGGGGGGCACAGGGTTTCACAGGGAGGGCCCTGGCCCCTGCAGCCCCCCCTAGCGACGCCACTGACTTAATGTAACATAAAGGAATCTTGCATAGTATACCTCTGGCATTGATTGCGGCATTGTGACATGTGATTCTGCACAAAAGTAAAGAGGGCAGGATCGCATAGTGGGGTGGATAGAGAGCTACCTGGAAAACCTGAAGTGTTGATGACTGCAGGCCGAACGGAACAGAGCCATTGGTTGTGCAAGGTTTCCATGTGTTCTTTTGGCAGTGACAGTTGGGTATGTGTTTTACCCAGCATGGAAACCCCAGGATCGTATAGGCGCCATACGTGGTGCCACTGTTAGAGCTGCAAGTCCGGAGAGAGCAGCAGTATTGAAGATGTAGAAAACTTTGCAATGAGGTCTGTTCTTGCTGCACCAAGCAGAACAAGAGCCAGGGGGGCTGTCTTTCTTTTGATCCTGTGTGAGGTATGCAAACACCTCTCCAGCAAGACGGTCCCTCAGCAGGAGATGTACAGGAAAATAGGAATCAAATGGCACACCACTCAGGAAAGGACTAGCCTCATACCCGGGTATTGCATACCAAGGGGCCTTTTATATGGTGTGCAAGGGAATGGGACTGTGTATGAACTGTTAGTACCTAAGTACTTTCAGTGAGCCATAGTAGAAATCACCAATGTCCACCACATGCAGGTCATTTGTGTATCACAAGAATAATGGTCTGTCATTGTTAAAGCCTTTATTTCACTGAGTCTCGGCTGGGAGGATAACACTGCTCCAGTCAGCACAGATGTGCTGTGTCCGACCTCTGCAGCATTCACAAACCCTGAAGTAGACTTTCAAGGCATCTCCATCATGGCTGACACACCGACATGCACGATTGTGATGAATCAACTTCCGGGGCAACAGTGGTCAAGGGATGAATATTGGTTTCTAAACGATCAATCAGCCACACACCTGTAGCACCTGAAGGGATCCATACATATTGGAAACATAGGTAAATTAGAGACCTCCTTGTCCAAGTTTGGTAACGTTGACAGAATGGCAGGCTTATCTCCGCAAGGTCCTGGATCGGTGGTTAGTTGCAACACAGCAAAAATACAATTATTACCCAATGATAAAATATCTACTTAATTATCAATAAAACAGACAATTCTAGCACACTACAAAATACAAACCACCATGTTAAAGAACACAGAGGACAGACAGTTTCACAAAGGAAATATATGCACTCTGGATACTGACAGGAGGGTAGTTGGAAAAGCAATCAGTTTTAACAGTTTAAGGTTAAACTTACCAAATACATTTGGTTTCAGCACCAAGGGAGCAAGGGGTTGTACATGTCACTAGGGGCCTTCAGAGAAGGACCAGGGGCACAGAAACACAATGTATGTGGTGCTTGAGATGTTCTTGATGCTCAACAGTGTCAAGTCAGTGTCAAGTCAGTTCTAGGACACTTTGCAGCTCCTGCAACAGAGTTCAAGACAGGAGACAGCAGCGGGTATCAGGCAGTAGGCAGTTCGGCAAGCAAGGCTGGACGGATGGCTGCAGGCTGGCCTACACAGCAGCTCTGAGTCAAGAATCATTGCCTCTGTGCTGGTTTGTGGATCTGGAACGCTGGTCGAGGCGTCTAGGAAGGCTTTAGTGATTCGAGCATGACAACAGTCAGTGGTGCAGCCAGTCGCGCTTGAGGGCTCGACTGCCTCGAAAATGTCCTTAAAAGAAGGACGCTGGTTGATGCTTGTTGTGGCACTCCCCCTAGCTTCTTCACAGGGCTTGTGTCGTCCTTTAAGGCAGACAGCCCAAAGCTGAGGAGAGTGCTTGGAGGTAACGACCTTGTCCTTTGTTCAGAGACCCTTTGGCACTTCCCACCTAGGAAGCTTGCTGGCAGAACCTAGCAGGGCACTCTTCGTTCTGGCTAGGTTGTTCTGGAACTGCTGAACGGGTCCTCTGAGTCTGGTGTCTCCTTCTGTTCCCCGGAGATGTTTAGGGGAGGGATTGTGCTTCCCTCTTGGCCTTCCTTCACTGGCAGAAGATCTAAGGCAGACTGTACCTTCAGCCAGACTCCGAATGAGTCCTTCTTCTTACTTTTGTCACTGGATCCATCCCCTTTCCCTTTAAGCACTCCTTTGTGCGCCCACTCCTGAAAAGAAAACATCCTCTGACCCTAACTGACATGCCAGCTATCACCCTATCTCCATCAACCCCTTCCTGGGGAAGCTACTTGGGAAGCTGGCCTTGCCCCAACTCACCTCTCACACTGAACTTGTTGGTGCCCTCCACGACCATCAATTCTGAGCATCCAGAGACACAGAATCTGCTCTTCTGGACACCCATGAAGAACTGCTTGCATCTCTTGCCTCCAACTCCCCAGCTGTCCTTGACCTCCCACACCAATTCTTTCCAACTCTAGTCTATCCACAGCACTTTGCATATGCACACCCTCCACTCTTGAGGCTCGCACTTAGACCTCCTGCGGGCCAGGTCGTGTAGCACTAAACATTGCTAGCACTTTGTCTATGGCTCACCCATAAGCTCAGACTCCCCAGCACTTACCCTTTCTTCCCTATTCCTTTCTGCACTTGCACATTCTGAATACTCTCAAGGCACAGTAGGTCCGTCCCCCTCCCTCTTCCCTCTCTTCTCTTAAATATTGTGTTGTAATGAATTTCCCACCCATGTTCCCTCCCTGCCCTGTGGGCGCTTTGAAACAGTATGTTCTCATTGTATAGGCGCCTAACAAGCAAACAATAAATAAATAAATAAAAACCTGAATAAGAATGTTATTATCATAAAAGGTTAATTAAATTGACATGCCATGCTTATTTTCCATTGCAAGCTTATGTATAACTTATGTTTATATTTGGAAACTTTGTTTTTTGCTTAATGTTTACACCATATGTGTGCACATATCACTTTAGGTTCATGCACCTTCACAAGATTTGCCTTGAATAAGGTAGTCCATTGAATAGTTATATTACATACTGAAATGCACGTGTATATTTTTGTGTGTATGTAAGTAACACACAATGTTAAACATTACTGTGGTATTTAAAGTTCCATATGTATTGGTGAATATTTACAAGTACTTGCATGAGCTGCATATGTACACAAATAGTTAAATGTGCATATATGTTATCACCCATACTCTATCCACATACATGGAAAGCAATTTCTTGTGCATACTGAGATGCCTTGACTAGGTAAGTCTATAAATGTACATGAGCAGGTAATATTACCACCGAAGGTTCAAACAATGTGGTATCACATGTTTATATCTTCATACTTAGGTATAGTGGTAGAACATTTAGATGCACAATATTAGCACACAATGTCTACATTTTCAAATATGTGTATATATATATATATATATATATATATATATATATATGTTTGTGAGGAGCATATTTGTACGACTAGTTAAACATGGATCATTGCAATTAGTCTGGCATAGTGCACGTACATGAATGCAAATATACTTTTACTTGACGATGCAATTCATTGTATACATTAACATGTACATTTCTATTTGAGCAATATCACCACTAAAGGTGCAAATAATGTGGTAACTTATGAGTATATGTTCATATGTTAGTATATTACATGTATATGTATGTTGCATGGACTACAGGCCCCCAGGCCTATTCGGAAGAAAGTGGGTTGGTTTGGTTAGTTGGTGGGAGAGGGGTGGTAGGCAAGGTTGTAGTGCTTTGTGTTGAGGCTGTCGATCGGAAGTATCCGGGGCTCCTTGAGCTTGTAAGCCTTCTAGTTGTGAAGTGTAAAAGGCATTGAAGACTCTGTGTGCAGAGTTTCATACAAGCATGTGTACATTTCAGAGTAAATGTTGATGTGCATTGTGCACGTGCCATCTATAGATACACTTCAAAAGCTGACTGTCTCAAAATTGCTGACTCGATTTTTAAAATGTATTTTTCAGGGCATCGATACGTGGCAAAATAAAAGGGCATGCAAAAAACTGTATACATTGAGCTGAGCATTTTGAGATATTGGGAGATTTTTTGTTATACCTATGAGAAAACCCCATGTTAAAAACAGTTAAAACTCAATCAAAACACGTTTTCTCGACAATTAAGCTGTATATGACAAATTCTGAAATGTTCTTTGTAGAGTAAGATGCCACCAGATTTTACTCTTGAATTTTAAATAATATTTCATCAAAAGTTATTAGGAAATCACATTTTCTGAAAATTCATTGACAATTCAAATTTACCTTCACTAGTTCATGCACTAGAACAATGAAAAAATAAATATACATGGATGCTTTTGTTTTCATGAACTGCAAGGTGCCCGGAAATCCGAGATGGTAAATATTCAAAAAATATAGCACCCTTATTTGACAATTTGTAGACATCTTCCACCCCATCCTCACCACTCCTCAGCTCCCTAGAGGTTGTTTCATATATAAGACAGTTGTAGTGTTGTGTTTTTGAGTATTCTTTTATCCCACTGGTTGTGGAATATTGGTACAGTTTGCAAATACAACATGCCACCTCTTTTATTCATTCTTAATTGACCGATCAGTGGCTTTTCTCAATGTCACTTGGCCTAGTAAGATCACTGTTTTGTTCTCCCCTGTTTCCCCTCCCTTGCCTTTTTGCGCTCCGAAACACATGTGTACGAGCGCGATCGAAATAAAATATCAATACCAATTTGCACAATGTATGCAAACCATACACACGTTCCTGGTAGGTCCAGAGGCATCTATAGAGAGATATTACCCAGATATTACTAAATAAGGTATAACTAATATTTGGCCATTTTGAAAGAATCTGTTGGGCAGAATAACACAACATTTGCAAAATTATGTTTATGGGACCAGAACCAGGCTGCCCCCTCTCATGCGCGTCTGATGAAAATCTTTCTTCATTGATTTATAGGCATAGTGCCTATAAATAAAGTTTCTGAAGGCAGACCTACTAAAGACATTTCTATTACACCAGCAGCTGCTTTACAGCTCCAATAATGACATTAACTTTGAAAAAACACTTGCAGGCACATTGTGTGCAAAGTTTGATGGTAAAGCTTAAATGTAGCAAGCTCAATGAGTTCCCAGGAGGATGTGTTTTGGGCGGGCAGGATCTGAGTGGGTATGGCCATTGGGATTAACAGTGACAAGGGCAGTCAATGGGTGGGCAAATTACCAAACAACACCTACAAGCTTTGTGTTCCTCCTCATATGCAATTTCTTCTTATCTTTACTCTAATGAAATAGTTTTGGCTTATAGGTGGCACAAGCGCCACCTAATAATCAAAACTAAAAATGAATATCTGCGTTGCTCTGTGCCCAACATGTTTCTTGTTTGGCAGAAATGTGTATACCGGTTTTTGATCTGGGGCTGTTCAAAGGATGCATAATTATGTTCATGGGAAAATGAATGTGACTGGTCCAAAACAGATTTTTTCAACAATTAATATCTTTTGAACCATTTAACGATTTTGCCCCACATTTTCGAGTTGGTGAAGGGGGAGGATGTGGTGTTCAGTGCCAGGAAGTTTCTAGAATAATGTGATTCAGCTGCCTCCAGCATTTTAAAAGCTATTAGCGTTTTGAATGTTTTCAAAAGCTAAGATTTCATTGTTTCATAGTTTTCCCCTTAACTATAGGGTGGCAAACGCCAACCTACAACATACATATATGTTTAGAGTTGAAATTAGTAGAGTAATACAGTAACATTTAACAAACCAGTATAATACTGTTAATTAATTTCAAGTGTGTAATTAAATCATTTCACCTAGATACCTTCAAATGCCAAACAGATGTTCAGCTGTTATTTGACATCTTTAAGAACATGTGGTTTTCTGAGGTTTATGCAGCCAACTAATGTTCCAATATCAATTCAGGACTCTAACATGTTTGAGACCGTCCAAATGAAATGCATTAAAAAAAATGTAAAAAAAGTTTGCCCTGCATTACTGTAACAGTGAGTGCTGTCAATACATATTCTTGTGTATAAATGATCAAAACCGAGTGCAGGTGTTGTGACATCAGAACGTAACTAGACATGCTAGTTCTTAAACATCCTAATAGAGGTGCAAGAACGTATTGCAGGCTAGTCTGGTGGCCAGGGAGCCTGATTCATTAAAACCTGGTCACAGAGAGAGGTTTGCTGAAGTGCAATCATAGCGCCTAATGCCCTCTTCCAAGGTGGGTTCAATATCTCAGGGCTCCTGGTTGGGACCCTATTCTGCCCAATGAGGGCTCTATAGTCAAAAACAAAGTGAACAGGGTCAGATTCACCTATTTGATATCCCCAAGGGTATTACTAATATAACATACTAGACACACCTTTTTTTGAGAAAATGGTTTATTTTCAAAAAAGGAGAAGACCAAATGGTCTAGTAGCACACAGGGTACACAGAACATATCACTTATGACCGAACATGAATTAAATGCATAATATTATACTACAAACATATTTGAGTCATTTTGCGACTCAATTTTCAGTACACATCAAATAAAAACAATGAATTCCCTCCTGTTGCAAAGACAAAACATAACAGGGTTTTAAACAGATAATACAATTATTGAACACAATATTGAGGTGTCGTACACTGTGTTGACAATTAACACAAAAATGTGGTATTGAAGGAGTCCACACAGGTGTGTTTCGGCCCTCACAGGCTGCTGTGTGAGCCTAGCTTGCACGGGCCTTCATCAGGATGGGAAGAGTTGCGGGATGACCTGTTCGGTATGTATGCTGCCTACAAATCGAAAGATAGGGGGCAGTGTCAGTATATTGACATAATCCAAATTTTACAGAGATCAGGTTCAACCCAATTTGGGTGCCTGCCCATCCACCACTGACGGGTTCTCCAATGGCTCTGGCAGCGATAAGCACTGTAGCGCTCTTTTGCCTAATGGACGTTGTGGCCAACACAGGTAAGCCACTTTTGACTCACTCCAATAAGGCTAGCATAAATGAGGATGCTAATGCCTGCCTGTTGACCCTCATGGCCAACTTTTGATACAAACATTGATCTCCTAGATTGACCTTCATCATTTGATGCATTGCATTCTACCAGAAGAGGACATCCAACGTTTTCCAGATGCCTTCTCTCCCCATTGGTTGATACCGTGCTGATTTATTTACAAAAACACGGCAAAACATGTAAGCATTAATTGAATTTAAATCAAATAGTTTTGATCTCCAAATTCACCTTATTCGATTATGTCAATATACTGACACTGCCCCCTACCTTTCGATTTGTAGGCAGCACACACAACAAACAGGCCATCCTGCAACTCTTCCATCCTGATGAAGTCCCGTGCAAGCTAGGCTCACACAGCAGCCTGTGAGGGCCGAAACACACCTGTGTAGACTCCTTCAATACCACATTTTTGTGTTAATTATCAACACTGTGTACAATACCTCAATATTGTGTTTAATAATTGTATTATCTGTTTAAACCCTGCTGTGTTTTGTCTGTGCAACAGGAGGTAATTTGTTGTTTTTATTTGATGTGCACTGAAAATGGAGTCACAAAATGACTCAAATATGTTTGTACTATAATATTATGCATTTAATTCATGTTCTGTCATAAGTAATATGTTCTGTGTACACTGTGTGCTACAAGACCATTTGGTCTTCTCATTTTTTTAAATATAAACAGTTTTCTCAAAAAAAAGGTGTGCCTAGTATGGTATGTTAGTAATACCCTTGGGCATATCAAATAGGTGAATCTGACCCTATTCACTTTGTTTTTGACACTTCCAAGGTGGGGTCTCGTTCTCTGCTGATGCCCGTTTGGTCAAATAGCAACAACCTAATGGTTACGTAATTCAGTTGGCTGCACTTTTACTTCTTACATTTCAAGCAACAGGACACATTTAAGCAACTTGTAAAAAATAAACTGTGCCTGCTGAGCTTTTAGTGATGTCAGCAATACTGGTTAACATGCAGGTTGAAGCGTTTCCTTGTATACTGAACCCATAAAGATCCTGTTAAATTCAGAAAAGAAAAAAACATCCAAGGATACACAATTGAAGTCGATGCAGGATATTATGCTGTTCAATCGGGACAGATGGAAGGTCTCTATTGCAATTCACATACCTTATGTCACCTTAATGTCTTGTTTAGCTACAGTAATACACCGTTAACCACAGGGAATCAGCCACAGAAAAAGGAAGAGCGAAAAAACCATCAATAGCTAAGCTGGTGCTGGAAGACGTAAGCTTTTGTCAGCCAGCAGGAGAATACCAGATTCACGTGAATTCAGCTCCAGATATGCATAAGTGTGGCATAACAGAAGGCTCGGTAGATCTTTGTTATAATTGTATATTTGAGGTATAATGATAACAGATGGCAAGCACAACGTGTAACCTTGAAGGTAGTTGCATTTACAGAATCAACGTCACTGGATCTGCGATGGGATAGCTCAGTTCATCAATGCACATGTTGACAGCGAATATCAACAGTCATGTTGGGGCCATGAAGCAAGGTTGAATGAGGAACAGATCAACTCACTCCTTGTTAGCACATGGGTTAGATCATCAGTTAGACATCTCTAAAATGCCCGGCCTAACACGAGGTTGATACAAGATGTGAGGTGTCTTAGTGCGTGGTTGGCTTTTGTTAGCAGTAGAGTAAGAAGCGCTGCTTCAGGCATTCAACTGACTCTACATAAGAAATGTAGGCAGATATGTCTGTGACCGGAAAATACATCGCATTAGCATAGAGCACAAGTTCTGTTATCAATCGATCTATTAAGCGGAATTATCCTAGGTGGCCCCGTACTGGTGAACATAACACAAGCTAAATACGCTCTGGCTATTTTAATCTGCTTTCCAGATCTCGATGATGATAGAATACCATAATTTGTTGAACCAGCAAATGCATTCATCTGGAACCATTGCATCTCCGTTGGTGCAGGATGACCACGATTTAACTGCATTTACATGGTGCCTGGTAGAACGTCATACAAATGCCCTGATCTGTGAAACACACACTTAGGGTCCACGGGTCGAGTAGTGTGAGGCCCTAATTGTGAATAGTTGGAGTCTTTGTTCACAAGCATACAATACTGACATAAAGATACATTTCATTTTTCCTCTATATTTCCAAAAATGTTTACCTCCTGATGTTAAAAGAATTATTAATGTGTTTTCAGAAAGTGGTAATGATCTACATAGTGTATATGTAAGAATCACCAGGTTGGTGCAACTCTGTTCGTAGGGATGCTCTCTTTACAGAAAATGGTGTGGGGATCCTCAATTCACTGTAAATAAAGACAGTTTGCCAGAAATGCATCCATGGGGCTCAATATTCTGTAAGCAAAGATAATTTACTGTATATGCACCCAAGGGAACGTCAGCTGTGCATATATTTCTGGTACCACCGGATTGGCTGCCTGCATAGACAGGAGGATTAGTTATTTATTGCATGGTGGTCGGCTTTGTGACAGGTGTGCTGTGGTGTGTCTATCTCTATGTCTGTATGACACACTTTATGGGTGTCTATTTGGTCTTCCACAAAGTGCTATCCTTTTTTGTGGTCCATCTCACCTTTATTCCTACTGTGTGGCCCTGCACTGGCAACCACACAGATGACTCCCCTACACCTCAACAACCTCACCCTCTACCCCACTTACCTCTCCATGGCTTGCCCTCCAGCTGCGATGTCTGGCACCGATGAAGAAGAGTAATATCTCTGATGCATTGGCCAAAACACAATTATATTTGGAGCATCATGCATCTCTTTGGCACCCTCTATACTGACAACAAGTTGGGCGATGAGCTCTTTTCCATGAACTAGCCGGCTAGTGAAGTTATTCATTTAATTCGCCCACTTTGGCCAAAAAAGTTGTCCACTTTAAACAAAATAACTGGCACACAGCAGCATGTTGTGTTTTTGGTTTGGCCATGGGCTTATTGCCTATGGGTCAGTAGGACCCTGGTGAGAGCCTTGTGACAGCTCAGCAGTCCTACCCATTTTGAAACTCGTTCTACCGTGAGCATGTATTATTACATCCAACTTTACGGGCATGTAATTTTCCAACACACCCTTCAGACAGTTGAAACCTCCTTCTTTGTTTGACCACAACCAGCATTTGTCTCGTGGATAATTGCTCCAAATGTGAAATACCCTTTTTATGGAATCACTGACAAAAATGCTGTGTTGAAGTGCCAATGCTGACGAGAAGCAGACCTCACAGTAAATACGGATGAATGCATGACAAGGCAGAGATGATCAGTCAGTGTCACATTGCAACTAACGCATCATGAAAACTTCACTATAACAGCAGGGAATATCTCTTCCCGAAGCACTACCAGCTGACAAACAGAGCAGCAGCAGATGAACGATGGAGAGAAAGATGTAGGGGATGGATGAAATGCAAAATGTCTGGCTCTGATCCCCCACTGTAAGTAGAAGAAAGAGAGCAATGTTAGGACCAGTAAGAGACAAGATGGTGCAATGAAAAAGCAAGGAACTATATCTGATATTCAACCGGAAGAGAAGTAAATCCTAAGGAAGAATAGCAAAGGCTTCCCCATGTCCCAGATGACTAGCTTTGACCATTTTGGAGGAGTGCATGATAGATGGAAACAGCATGTCATCTTACCCAAAACGTATAAGGAGATGACAAAAGGCAGTGGACAATCGCTGATGATACAAGGTTGTGACTGATGGCAGCCCACAATACCAAGAAGCATCAGGATACTATAGAAGGCAGCTCACACATCTCAACTCAAGGCAAGGGTGGGCGAGAGGACAGGAGCCAACCAAGAGATAATGAAAGAAACACAGGGAAACAAGGGCCACCGGCCCAAAACATTGCAGACACCTGATATAAAGGGGCAGCCTAGAGTCAGGTCACTTGTGGACAAATACCAAGGTCCAACGATTAGCCAAAAAGGATATTCACAAGAGTTTCACATTCTAGCTTTGTTGACGCAAGTGCTATCCAGGAGAGAGCCAAAAGTGGAGTCATTCAAAATCGAGGGCCAGAAAGTATGTAAGCACAACAATATACAAGGGAAAGCCAAAAAGGAGAACGAGGAATTGTTATGTTATGTTTTGTTGGGTTAACGGTTCCTATAACGCCCACTGTTGCCACCTGCATGCTTTCCTGTGCTCCAGCAGAACTAGAAAACAAGAGGGAGGGTCGGTAAGTTAGTAAGAGTGAGAGGGAGAAAGAGCAAGAGAGATGTGATGTGCTGTTTGCAGCTTCAGTTCGGTCGACACCGCTGAGCAAAGGTATGTTTTTTGGTTGGTAGCTGCCATGTGCTTTTGGGCGAGGCTATGTGTGGCTTGTTTCATTGTTGCGGTATAGTGAAGTGCATGTGGTTTGTTGTGCTGTAGAGGTATGGTTGTGTTTAGTTCAGAGTTTGAGAGGTGTATGCACTTTCTTACCCCTGCTGTTACTAACCGTGGCCCATATCCCTTCTCCTGTCGTAAATTTTGTTGTGCTGCAATTACTGCCCCTACGGTACCTGGCAAGTGGGGAAAATGCCTCATTTTAAGATACTGTAGCAAGTAGAAAACACCTTGATTTGGGTTGCCTGGCCAGTGGGAAAATACACCTAAATTTGAGAGCCACCTGCAATTGAGACACAACACTGATTGAGCAACTATTTACTAGCTGGCTATCATCAGTGTTCTATGTTATGTAAGGTAATAACAGTTGTAGGGGTTAATGGAATACAGTAATTGCTGTACCCCCACCCAGACTACAATTACCTTATCAGTGGCTACACTTACCTTATCAGTGGCTGCTGGTTGACAGTGGCTGGCTACATGGGCAAACACGGAGTGAGTTGCTTCTTCAGGAGCTGCCCTTTGCTTTGGGCACTAAGCTGAGGGCTGCCCAGGCATAGACTGCCCTGAGTGCAGGACTGAAATGTCCTTGCCTGGACAATTCCAGTGGTTGGTGAGGTGGCAGTGAAAGGGACAACCAGGAGGTACGTTGCTTCGCAGGTGTGGAGAGTGCCTGAGTGTGCAATTTGCAGATTCAAAAAACGAATTTGATGGTGAGGGACGCAGTGTGTGTCAGTGCACTCGCAAAGGCAGGAAGCAGGCAAACCAGACAAAAAACAAGCATGTCAGGGAAGGATGAGGCAGGAGCAGTGACAAGCGGGAGGTGAGGAGATGGTGACCAGGGTCTCGAGAGTAGGAGGCAGGAGCACCAACATTGCTGAATTGGAAGTGGAGGGGGCACTAGCAATGACAAGCATTGTCAAAGTCAATAGCTCAGGCTTTTGTGTTAGCACTTGTAACCACACTTTGAGTATAAAGTGAGTTCAAAATCATGGGGTTATTTTTGGCCACAATTAAAGGTCTGCGGCGATCATGACATCATCTTTTTATACTATATATACAATATATATCCAATTTTATATAAACATTTGGTGTTACTGCATGAAAAAGCGATCTCAACTGCATAGGGTTATTTTTAGATGCCATCACACGTCTGGAGTGTCATCACATCATCGATACTATATGTATTTGGAATTTATGTACAATTTTATATAACATTTGTATGAAAGGTATATAGAAATGGTATAAAATGAAAAGGGGTGGTGCTAAAACCAGAAATGGGGGCAGGCGACCTGCCAAATTGAACATTGAAATCAAAGGTACCCCTTTGTACTACTGACGCCATTGAAGTTTTACGCCATTGAAGTTTTATGGTTTATATTTCTTTGAAGACTCCCCTCTGCTAGTATTGAGCCAGATTTGTTGGCAGATGGCTAATTAAAAAATAAAGTGAAACAGAACATGCAAACATCACTAGGGGAGAAGAAATTGATAACATCACAACTGGGCAAATCAGGATGGTGAGGGCGGCAAGAATGCTCTCCAAAGGCAAGGGGTTGGTGGGAGGGATATTTTGGATTATCTTCACAATCAGCGCCACATAGCCAGGTTTGCAATCCCCAGGAGGGGAGGGGTGAGATCTTACACTAGATCAAATAATTACAAAAACTGTGTTTGATCATTCACGAAAGTGGAAATTGACATTTTAGAAATTAACCACAGGCTGTTTGCTTACTATCTCGGTCAACTCTATTTTAGTTGGTGGAACCTCCTCTGCCACCTCCTCACCGCGTGACTCATGGAGCAAGATGCTCAGCGTGGCACTGGCTGCATCCTTTTTTACCAACTTTTTAGTTGTGGCCACAACAGCTGAAAAGTGCCTTCCATCATCTTCAGCTTCCAGTTAAAAACTTGGGTCATGAGATATAGAGTCGCAGCATTTTGGTTTCAATATGAGAGATTTAAAACCTATGCACTTGTGAACGAATATTTGCTCCTGCCTAAAAGCTGGGCAGTTCCTCTTCAGAATCAACACAGAATAACAGATTATCAAAGCATAGCCCCGATGAAGAGTGAAGCACACACACGTGTTGGCTATCTAATAATCGTGTTGGCTATCTAATAATCATATTGGTATGTTTTTGAAGAATTAATCAGTGAACATTATTTCTTTTGTTTTTTCTTTAAAACTCTCATGAGAGGCAAACGTTCAAACAGTGTTTGATTTTTGTTTTCATATTTTATGGTTGGCGTCACAGAAGAATCAACATAAGTTTCAATTGTGACTGCCTTTCATCGACTTTTTCAGGTCTTTAGGGTAGCCTTCAGATTCTATTCCCAGATAGTTTGTGGATGTTAGACATGGCCAACACGAAGGGTATGTTGTTTTTTGAGCAAAAGGCATAGCAGAAACCATTGCAGCACAAATCATAAACATTCTATTGTGCAAAGCGTGTAAAGCAAATAGCAACAATCTTTCAAATGATTGAACGACACTCCTTCACTTTCTCCCACAATAACACCCACAGCAAAACGAGGGCGTTAGAAGTAAGGTGGAATTGATGACATTTATACAGTCATTAGTCCGACTACACTTTTATCTAGCAAATGTGCCTCCCGGGGAATCCCCCCAAACACCCCATCCATGTGTATCTAAGGGGGCTGAATTCTGGTGAATCTGTGGGAGTCAGTATTTCTGTCATGAGTTCAGATTAGGCCTTACTCAGATTCAGGCATCACACTGAGTAAACTTTGTCTTAGAGATATCTGATTTGGGTATTTTCACATAGATTTTGGTTAGATTTAGAGTTCTTCTGTAGAAAAATAATTTGAGAACCCTCATAAAGGACCAGAAGCTTCCTATTTCGTATGTGTGTGTTCTTGTCTGCAGGAAGGCGAGGCAGGGCTGAAGTAAAGCAGGAGTTGGAGAGATATTTTTGAGGGGTTAGGTAAAATATCTTTTATATGGGGAATATGGGCTTGATTTCGAGTCCGGCGGTAACCCTGCTGGTGCTACCGGTGGGTTGTTACCAGACTCAGAATGATTTACCAGTGCCTTACTTCCCGGTGCCACTGGGCTATTCCAAGTCTGTCGGCCGAGAAGTCAGGCGCCGGTAATTTTGTTAATCCCCATTCCCATAGAGTCCTATCAGACTCTATGGGAATGGGGACACGGGAGCACCGGTACCGTTAATAATGGTGCCGGAGTTCCTGTGACAAGTCTGTTTACTGTGGGCCACTGCACCCGGCAGGGTCAGACTTGTCGGGCACGTCGGCTGCGGCAGGCAGACTTCTAGTTTGTCTGTCCGGAAACAAGGGTGCCGGTTAGCTTACCGGCACCCTTGTATCCGAACCAGCAAAGTTATAATTGGATCCTATGTGTATTTGTGTTTTGAACACATTTTGGTCTTATCTGGAAACCTTTGTTTTAGTGTTCTTACTTTGTGTGTAATTACTCTGGTAGTTTATGTCGGAAGCCATTTCTCTTTTATGTTAGGGAATCCTTGTCATTTGATGTCTGTTCTGAATTTGAACACATTGATTGTTATTTAATTTGGGGAATCCTTAATTTGTCCTTACTTTGGAAGCCAAATTGTTTGGGAAGACAGTTTTGTGTTAGGAAAACCTTTGATAGTTTAGTTGAGAAGCCATATGTTTTGTTTTCTTAGAGAAACAACTTGTATTTCTATTTTGTTTAGGACAACCGATTTATTGTCAGGAAAAATGACAGTGAAGCAAGGGGAATATCATTAGGTCCTGTCTGTGGAGGTCAACTACAGTGATAGCGATCCAGTGGGCATTGATACTTGGTACCAGAAGTGGGGTAAGTGCAGTATAGGAGCATTCTCTGGATGAAGGTGGTCTGCCTCCTCTGGCAGTTTCTGATGCTGCAGGCAGTGTCTGTGGGATTGATGATGATGAGGATGCTACTGGGGGCTAGTGGGGTGATGATAGAAATGGAGATGGCACTGATGCAAAGGTGGTGAAGTTGTCTCTGACAGTCGTTTATCTAGTTTGGCAGTAGTAAAGAGAAGTGTCAGTACCGCAGGGAGCATAAGGAGGTGTGAAGACAGTGAGGGTTCAAGGAAGGCCCAGGCATTCTGACAGAAGTATGGGGAGGGCAGGTATGTAGACCTCCGTTTACCATAATGATCTTGGGCCTGTGATCTTTTTATGGGGCATGAGGGGGTTTAGCATCAAACACTGAATTCGTAGAGAGCACATTGTGCCAGCGGTCGAAGATCCTTATGAGTGGGGAGAACTCTGCTACCAGTTCACTGGTTAGCACAGCACCACTAAACCACCGGTGGTGCTGGCACCAGGCCCTGTACAAGACTTTCCACCCATCCAAAACCCATATGAATGATGAAGATGAGACTACAGAGGAGACCCAGAAGTTAGCTGGTTCTTCCCACTCAGTGACGAGGCAGTTCCTACCCAAAGAAGGTTTCCTACCCAAAGTTTGGTGAACTGTTTTGGGTATTGGAGAATAAACATTCAATTGAGGATATACATATGGAAAAAACAGTTGAAATAGTGTAAGCTATCATTCCTAAAGCAACACACAGAAATAATTCAGGATGTTAGAGAGCCTACCATGTGGTAACAGTGTGGTATTCCTTGCAGAGATTTGGTAAAGATGATGTGCAAAAACTCCCACCATGTGAAGTTATTAAGCTCAGACTTGAGAGTAGTGCATTGGGCCATTCACTTCTATTCAGGTTTCTCCTGAGAAAGATATACAAATCCAGACCTCGCCTAAATCCCCGTAAGAGAGGACAGGTGTAATAATCGAGTGTGTGCCATCATCCCTGCAGGCAAGGAGAGACATTAAAAATGAGTGTGTGTCTGTATCTCTGTAGGACAGTAGAAACATGCATATGGAGTCCTGAACCCTGCTGGGCAGGAGGGAGGGAAAAATTGAGTGTGCACCCTCATATCTGAGAAACTGAAGAATTGTAAAAAGCCTGGGTAAAAAAAAAACAGAGTTTCTGCCCCCACTGCATGACAGTAGAAATGTACTAATTGAGTAGCTGCCCATATTCCAATCGGGCAGGTGAGACTAGAGAGACATATTCATTTTGTGTGTGTGCCCCCACACCTTTGAGACATTGGAGATGTAAACGTTCAGGTTGTTCCCCACCCTTGTGAGGAAGCATAGCTTTAATAATTGATTGTCTGCCCCCACTCTTGTGAAACAGGAGCAGGAGCATGTTTACATTTGAGTTTGGCTGGTCACCCCATGGCATACACATCTGGTTGTTCTCCCAACTCGATGAATTATAAGAGATATGAATTCAATGTGTGCCCTCACCTTGCATTATATGAGAGATGTACAATTAAGAGAGTTCCCCTCCCTTCAGGACAGAGTGTGTGGCCCATATCCTGTAAGGCGTGAACGATGTAAAAATGTGTGCAGTATTACCACTCTTCCAAGTTAGGAGTTACATAAAGATTGAGTGCATCAAAGGAGGGATGTAAAATGAGTGTGTGATCTCACATGTGCAAAATGCAAGCCAATGAATCTTTAGATGACCTAATCTTGGGGGATAACTGATTTGTTGTGCCCAGAAATGTAAACATTGAGGGTGTGCCCCAAATTCTGTGAGACAAAAGAGGTGTCAAATGTGAGTGTGTAGGCCACCCCTGCGAGAGAGGAGAGATGCACATATTGAGTGTGTGCCTTGCAGCACTGGAAATGTATAACATGAGAGTATGTTTTCTCATCTCTGTTGGACAAGGGAGACATACAATCTGAATGTCCCCATTTACCCTTGACCATCAGGAGAGACATATGTTTTGAGTACATTACCTCTTTTACTTGAGACACCTGTGTGTGTGTACCCCCATTCCTTCATTAGAAGAGAGACATACAAATGCAGGAATTGTTTGTACATTTGTGAATCAATTGAGATGTAAACATTGGGTGCATGCCCTCACTTCTACAAGACAGAAGATATGTAAAAATAGAGACTGTGCCCTCTGCCCCGCAGGACAGGAGAAATGTTAAAATGTACTGTGTTCTCCCAATACTGTGAATCAGGGGGCGATGCAAATACTCAGGAGGTGCCTTCACCAATGCAAGACAGGAGAGGTGTAACAATGAAATATGGGTCTCACCCCTTCAGGACAGGAGATCCCAAAAATGTTAATGTTTCCCCTTGCCCCTGCAAGACACTTGAAATGTAAAATCTAAGGCTGTGATCCCACTCCTGCAGGACTGGAGAGACATACAAATTCAATATTTTCCTCCGCCCCTGTAAAACACAAATGTAAAATTGAATGAGTGCCTCATTCCTGCTTGACAGGAGAGATGTGAACATTGATGTAGCAGAATCCTGCCAGACAACAGAAGTCTAACATTTGAGTGTCTACCCCCAGCCATGCGAGGGAGGAGAGATGCAAACATTGAGTGAGTGACGTGACCCTTGCATCACAGGAGATATGTAACATTCAATATGTTACCTCACCTATTTAAGGCAAGGGAGACATACAAATGCAGCAGAGATGTACAAATGCAGGCCCCACCAATGCGACTCAAGAGTGAGGTACAAATTGAGTGTGTGTCCCCAATCCTGCAAGATAGGAGAAATCTAAAAATTGAGTTTGCGGCCTCACTCCTACAGGAAAGAAGCAACTCACAATGTTGTTTTTTTGCTTCACCCCCACAACACAAGAGGGAGCATAAATTGAGTATCTAGCCACAGTTCTGCAGGAAAGGAGAGAGATAAAATGTCAGGCTTTGCCCTCACCACTGGAGGACAGGAGAGACAGAACAATGCAAGCTCTGCCCTCACACCTCCAAGACATCAGAGAATACAACTTGAGTGTATGCCCCCAACTCCTGGCAGACCAGAGAGGAATCAAATTGAAGTCTTTTACCCCACCCCTCCCAGAGAGGAGAGATGTAAAAACAGAGTGTCTGCCCCACACCTGTGTGACAGGGAAGTCATAAAAACTCAGGCTGTGCCCCATCACTGACAGACATGAGAAAGTAAAAGTGTAATGTGCAGCATCTTCCCTGTAGGGCCAGAGAGGCAGAAACATTGAGTATGTGCCGCCACTTCAGCGAAACAGGAGATATTTAACATTTCAGACTGTGTCCCCACCCCTCCAAGACAGGAAAGATGTCAAAATTAAGTCTGTGTTCTCATACCTGCATGACAAATAAGTCATACAGGTTATGCTTCAGACATGGCGAGGCAAAAGCACAGTTGTTGGATACCACTTCCCCCTGCAGGAAAGATGTAAACATTCAGGCTTTTCCCCACCTTTGCAAATTAGGGAGATGTACACATTGATTTTGTGTGCTGCCACACTTGAAAGACAGGATAGATGTAACATGTGATTCTGCGCCCTTTCACCTGTGAGACAGGATAGATTTAGAAATTGAGTGTGTGCCTCCACTCCCACAGGAGATAAGCATACAGGTGTGCCTTCAACCTGTGAGAAACGAGAGACATACAAATTGAATCTGTGCCCCCAGAAATAGAGGGTGTGCCCACACACTTTCAAGCCAGGATAGACATACATACATGATCTACTGCCACTCTTTTGAGACAGGAGACACATAACAATTGACTGTGTGAACTCGACCCTGCCAGACAGCAGAGACATCAAATGTGAGTGGGTTACCTAAATGAAACAGTGCAGACAAAATAATGCAATTGACAAAAGTGGAGAGAGATACATTTCAGGCTATGCCCACCACCCTGTGAATATGGAGAGATGTTAACATTGAGTGCATGATCTCACTCCTGTGTGTGTCTTCACCCATGCAGGACATGAGAGATGTAAAAATTGAGTGTATTCCGCCGCTGCTGCAGAACTGGAGAGATGTCTAATTCAGGCTGTGCCCCCACTCTTGCGTGACTGGTGAGGACAACAATTTAGGGTGTGGCCCACCCTCTATGAGACAATAGAGAACTAAAAAAGTAGTTCTGCCCCCACCCCTGAAACATATTAGAGTTATATACATTGAAGGTGTGCCCTAACCCCTGTATGGATAGGGGAGGCATACAAATTGAGTGTTTGGCTTTATGCTGCACTACAGGAAATACACATCTTACAGGGTCAGGGTCTTGACAATATTAAGGTACAAAAAGGTGAGCTACAAGGGCTTATGCCAGAGCCATCCTATCAGAGAGACGAGTTGAGGGATTTGGGTCGCCACATTCCAAGCCCTCCCAACCCCCCAAGTTCACATTGTCTGATAGTAACACTTTACCTTCCACACTGCCTTTCAGCTTCCTTTTTAGCCAGAGTTCTCTATTGTCTTTTTCAGGATAGCAACATTAGAATGCACCCGGATGCAAGCAAAAAAACCTGGGAAGAATCAGGGGAATGCAATCAAGGACAGAAACATAATGGACCGGGATCTCTCCTGCCAAACAGAGAGGAGAAACCCAACACCCGACCTACCAACTACAGACAGACCCTAGCCGATGTACTCCAGGTGAATGATGGTGCATGTGAAAACGAACTGCGAGTAATACGGTACTGCAGGGTAGCATGAGAGACACAGAAATTCCTCCAAAGTAAATTAGATGCAAAGTCAAGCAGCACATAAGGAAAGACACAACGAAAACGATCAGCCTGATCACAAGGTTGCTACCCTCAAAATGGACACTAAAAAGAGGGCAGGGCTAAAAATCTTCTTGAAACGTTCCAGGGGACATTAAACAGAATTTGACCAAGGGGAGCCTGTGACTTGGAGGTGGGGGAATGGGAGCTGGAAATAGTATTTGAAGGGGAAAGGTTATGCTATAGAAGCCCAGCCAGAACAGAGGAGGTTGACAGATGTTTGGGTGAGATCAGGCGGAGTGGTGGTGGATCCATAGTGTTGAGGAGTCTGTGATAGTTGTCTGAGAGAGTACAGGTAAGGTATTGTGTCCAGGAGAGCATGGTACCAGTTAGGTGTAGTATAGTGAGGGTGATTAAAGGTAAGTTAAAGAAAGGTGAGAAATAGGGAGAGCGAGGATAGGTGCAGGGGTATTTAGAGAGGTTATGAAAGTGAGAGTAAGTGATGCAGCATGTCTGACATGTGACCGGTGTAGAGAGAGAAAGCTGGTAGTAGGAGTAGTAGCGATGTGGGTAATGTTGGGAAGAAGCTGGACCCCCACCAGGGCTGTGGGGGGCCAGCAGCTATGGCAGACCCCAACACCTCCCATTTGGCCCACAGGAATGCAACAGAGACCCAAGCAGGCAGCCACATGTTCCAAACTGCGTTTATTCCTGGGCAGCAAAAAAGAAAAAACAAACATGCAGAGCTTTGTGCACATCGAAAGTCCAGGCGCCGTCTCCCCCGGGGCTGGCTTGCAAGCCAGCTTTGTAACACACTGCAGGCTGGCCTCACAGAATTGGACCAGCTCCCAGAAACCTATCTCATCCTGCTATTGGCTGCTAGGTAATAGGTTACCTATGTAGCCCTTATAGAGAGCCTGATAATTGGACATTAGAGTTTTGCGTCAGTGGGTTGGTTTAGCTGTGCCACCCCCCATTACCTAACTCTGAAATTTTTGCAGTATGAATCTTTTCTCATCAGTTTTTAGCTGAAACAGGTTTTTTCACCTTTGGCCTCTGTGTTCATTGGCCAGAGCTGAGCCATTCTTGTTACAATTATGTTTCAAATGGTGTGCAAGTCTTTGCAAAAATGTCTTTTGTTCCCTTATCTGACTGTGCGACCTTGGCTGCTCGTGGGTTTGCGAGGAGTATTGGTGAAGGCATCTGCAGCTAGTGTTCAGTGAGAGAAATGAACTTGGCTGTAATTTTCCTGAAACATGGCTTTACACTGTGCAATTAGACCATGTTAATTCATATAGGCATTTGTAAGCCTTTAAACAGGGATTCTTGTGTTTGTAGATTCTGATATTGCTGCATTGATTCTAATGTAGCATGGAAGTTGCACTGTTGGTGAAGTGGGCGTCTTTCAGCATATATGTCACCCATGGGTGCGCTGGATTCTGGTGCAAATGATAAGTGTGCTGCTTGTTCTTCCTGCTGTTCTATCTGTCGATGTAACTGGGGTGAGGGGCAGGAGTTTGATCTCGATTTTCCCTCTTCAGTCCCCCCTCTGGTCGACCTGTCGACCACACCACCAATCAACATTCACTTCCTTCCGTTCTCCATATCTTTGTCAATTCTTTGAAGTGTCCATAATTGTTCACATTGTTGTCGATGAACAGTACTTGTAGGAGTGTTCTCCTTGTGCGTTCCACCACACTCACTTCCCTTCATACTTCCTCGGATCACAGGGAGTGTCCACCTTTATTACTGCTGGAACCATGTCACACACCGCTATCTTCTCCCTTAGTCCGGCTCTTCCTTTCACCATGTCTCTTATTTGCATTCCGATGTCTTCTTCTGTTGTTCTCTCACATCTTGCAGTGTATCTTGATCTTGCACAATGATGCTGCGCTCTGTAGTAGTGCTTCTGTTACCACCTTCAATCGAAAAGCCAGTCATGATGGCATCCATTACTATGTAAACGCTAGCCAGTTCTTGTCTTTCTCTGTTCACATGTATTTTCTGCTGATCATTCTTTTGTGTGCTGGTACTTTATCCAGTGTTGCTTCTGTCTCACACGACAAGTAATTCCCCCCTCTTTTCACTCCTTTGTCTGTTTCTCTTCTTCCGTCGTTTTCCATCCTGGGGAATGTGTCATTCTTCACATCTTCCTTGGACATCACCAACAAGGGCATGCTGATGCGCACCAACGAACATTCTCCTCCCCAATTCGGTGGTAGTTTCTCTTGAGCTTTAGATGCATGTGCTCAATAGTAGTCCATAAGCAGTGATGTTCCTGCTCTCACCTCCCTACTTCTCTCAACCTTCTTCCATCCATCATGATTGTCCACTTCTTTTCACTGTTGTGCTGGTAACATAAGGCTGGTACCTTCACACTATACGTCCTTCTTCAATCTCCACCCAAGTGACCATCTTCGCTCTTTTGTCTCACTCCGTTAGGCACGCCTCTCTCAACTTCTCAGGGCGTGTCTCGCAGTGAACTGCAGGCACTTTAAGCTGGTACTAATGAAATTTGCTACCAATTATTCGCTACCTGTCCCTCCCCCCTCTTTGTATTTATTTATTATTTATTTATTTGCTTCCTCTTTTCTTTCAAACCCAACCGTCACAATTAAACTCCCATGCTCTCTATCCCACCACATGTCCACTTTTTAAACCCTACCTACTCTTTTAATTAACCATTTAGTCTAGTATTTTATTACTCCACTACTTTAATTACTGTTACATTTAAACAATATATTTCTCCCCCCATTATCTGATCTCAAATTTTAATACAACCATTATTCTCCAGTCGTGCAGCAATTACCTCTTTCCCTATGTGTGTTGGCTAATGCATTTGTGCCAGTGCTGTTTTCAAAACCGCTAGTGGCATTACCACTTGCACTGTGTTATTTTGTCGCCAAATTGGGTCTGTTGGGAACATTGATCATCCACCCTTTACCTCTATTTCTCTCCTCCCGTGGTGAACTGTCAATGAAATTTACGCCCCTCCTCAAGTGCACCTTCCTCCACCTTGTGTGTCTCATTTAATTGCTGTGTGATTCGTGTATGCATGAGCCCAGTTTCCTCGCTGAAAATTGTGTGCTCAGAATGTAGCTAAATGTACTCTCTTGTTATGCGCTATCTCTATGCACCCCCCTCTGTACCGTGCACCCCCACTATTCTTAAACAATCTTCCTTACTTTCAACATGTGTATGCCTGGTGCTTAACAAGTTATGGCTTTCTCTGTTAATAAGGTGGTCATATCCACATCGCTCATGATGTCACAATTCTCTCTTCCCTAATGCATGGCCTAGTCGCCCCACTGTCACCCAGAAAAGAAAATATTTTGATACCTATCACCACCCCTATGCAATTGTCCTCTGCATTATTCAGTGTGTGTGAGTGTGTGTGTCGGCGTGCGTCTCGTCCGCTCTGTCGGGGAGGTGGAGCATGAGTGTGTGTGGCAGAGTGAGTCAAATCAAGTTTGTCTTGGGCTGTCCTATTAAGGGTATAATGTCAATCTATGTCCTTTGAAAGGTTTGTTCCCCATCAGGAAGACCCCTCCCAGTCATGAAACTGGTACCGTTGCTATTGTGTCAGTGTTCTGTATGGGTTCTGGCTGCTGTGCAGTGCCCCTGGGTTGTGATGCTTGTGAGTCCTCGGGTAGTGGTGCTGTCATTTGTTGTGTCTGTGTTTGTACATGTAGTGGTGACAGTGTCTGCGTTGGTGCTTGTGGTGATTACTAAAATGATCCCCTCTTGCCCCATGTATCTTCCCCACATTGGCGGTGCATATTGTGCTGGTTGTTGATACTGCTATTGTGATGCTTGTGCATGTGTGTTGAGGCTGTTTTTAACTGCCCCTCCCATTGCATACTTTAATAATTTATTTTGTGCCGACTTGTCCTCATCTGCCTTTCTCTTCCTCTGCCGTTCTCTTGCCACAATCTACAATGCACACAGTCAATGTCTAGAGCGCTATACTTCCTTCCTCCCTTCCATAACCCAATGCATGCTGCACCACCCCTTACTGATCCTCTATCATGTTTGGCTGTGCTGTCACGTTCAGTCTTTCTCTCCTCCTTCCATCACTTCCTTTCTTATTCCAGTGCAACCCACTCACTGGCCACTTTTATCGCCTGTTCATTCTCCTCTTTCTCTACCCATTCCCTTGCCATCCACCCCTTCTCCATGCTCTTTTCCCATAATCTCCCTCTCATCCGTCCTCCTCCAATCCCTTTCTTCCCTTTCCAGTTCCCCCTCTCTGTTGCTATTGTTACTCCTTGCACCTCCCCTGTTATCTTCCCATTAAATGTAATTCCTCTGTACCTGTGCCTTCAAATCTGCTTCCATGCACTGCAGCCCTCCCTTGCTCGCTCCTGTGCTGCTAGTGGGTTGTTCTGCACCTTCTTGTTTGTTCTCTTTAGTGTATTGTGATTGTGTGTGTGTGTGTGGTGTTTAAATGTCCTTCTGCTGTTTTCAGTTCTCTCATGCAATTCATTCCTTGCTTACCATCTGTGTCATCAAATATTACACTCCCGGAGGTGCAGAAGGGTGAGTCCCCTCTTCCCTCTGCTCGTGCTGGTTCAGCGTCTGCTGACGCCTCTCCACTTCCCTTCCCTTCGTGCACACAGTTCAACTGTAGCCAGGTGCTTTTTCCCCAGCTTCTTTCCTCTGCAAGTGCTATGAATGTGTGTCATTAGCGATTGCTGCACGCTTCTGGAGAAGCTGCCTATGGGCAGCCTTGGTCTTATTTATTTACCTTCAGTACTTTTGAATCTTTACACACTATGTTTTACTGAACTTATTTTGGCATGGAAGCTGTGTGCTACACAACAGGTGAAGAGGAGTCATTTCTCTATTGTGTGATACCTTTTACCTCACCTCAGTTCGAAAATTTCGATAGTCCGCTGTTCAGGGAGCAAAAGTTAGTAGATAATTGAACATATTTTCAATTTATGTGAGCCTTCTTGGCTCCGCACAATAGCCAGTGCACTCCACGTGCAGCCCATCTTCACCAAACCATTGCCTTCTCCGGCACACCCCCACAATCTTGCACATGTGTCTTCCACACACCGCCTCTGGGTCACCTCTTCTTCTTTTCCAAAACCACACCACCATCTCCTCACCATCAATAATCAGTATCATATGTATCAATTTAAAGTGAAGTCACCAACTACAAACACAGTACAAATGAACAAATGTGCATACACAGAACAATAACCCATTTCTTCCAATCCCACAAAAATCCCAAAATAAAACCCCACAATCCCCACAGCTGTCTTCCTGTTTCAACTGGAACAAGGTAAACCACTATCAAACTCTTATAATTGGACTGTGCAATCTGCGTCGCCTCGCATGTGATACGCCCCTCACCAGGGGACCTTAACCAGCCAACTATCTTCCGCACTCGGGAACAATCTAGCTACCTCCTGCGGGGAAACATCATCCACTCACTGAACTAAAATGCTCAATTAGCAGGGAACCTCATCTACTCATTGATCTACAACTTCAATTCATAGGAAATCCACACCCCGTACATGAAATCGCCATCCAGACCAACCAGCGCAGCACTCCGTCCTATATGTGGGGAGTCACCACCCCACCCAATATGCTCATAAACACAACAAGGGACCACTGCCACCGCTCCAGTCCCAACTACAATTCACGTGCCGATCACCACCAATGCGTCAAATTTTTGCGATAATGTGCAATCTCCCACCACCCAATTTACAATGCCTCCCCCCAGTTTCTACCCAAACAAAAGAACTTAACATTTCTGCAACATACTGATCAACAATGCATCATAATACTTCCCCATGTTGCTGGTTCACTTACATTTCCTGTGCTGCACTGGCACTTGCTCTGCTACTGGACACCCCCTCAAGGTGCTTCACCGGACCCCTTCTTCTGCAGGGCTCTCACCTGCCCTCAAGCGGGGTATTTCCAAGTGGCCCCCGATGCCTGTTACACGTTTTCCGGTGGTCTTCAGGTGCAGGCGAGGGTCCCACAGCTTCCTTGAGTCGGCGGCAGGGTGCAGTTCAATGCAGGGCAGGCAGGCAGTGCCCATTCCTCAATCTCTTACAATGAGCAATGAGCCTCACAGAGGGCACCAACTTGTTGGGGAGAAGCTGGACCCTCACCAGGGCTGTGGGGGGCCAGCAGCTATGGGAGACCCCAACACCTCCCATTTGGTCCACAGGAATGCAACAGAGACCCAAGCAGGCAGCCACATGTTCCAAACTGCGTTTATTCCTGGGCAGCAAAAAAGAAAAAAACAAACACGTAGAGCTTCGTGCACATTGAAAGTCCAGGCGCCGTCTCCCCCGGGGCTGGCTTGCAAGCCAGCTTTGTAACACACTGCACGCTGACGTCACAGAATTGGACCAGCTCCCAGAAACCTATCTCATCCTGCTATTGGCTGCTAGGTAATAGTTTACCTATATAGCCCTTATAGAGAGCCTGATAATTGGACATTAGAGTTTTGCATCAGTGGGTTGGTTTAGCTGTGCCACCCACATTACCTAACTCTGAAATTGTTGCAGTATGAATCTGTTCCCATCAGTTTTTAGCTGAAACAGGTTTTTTCGCCCCTGGGCTCTGTGTTCATTGGCCAGAGCAGAGCCATTCTTGTTACAATTATGTTTCAAATGGTGTGCAAGTCTTTCCGAAAATGTATTTTGTTCCCAGAAAGAAAAGAAAAAAAAAACACACTGGGCTCTGGATGCTCTGCCGTGGCTTTACTCGTATTCGTGGAGAATTAAAACATTTTTGTCTGCAGAAAGAAATCTTACCTGACTGCGTGACCTTGGATGCTCGTGGGTTTGCGGCGAGTATTGGTGAAGGCATCTGCAACTAGTGTTCAGTGAGAGAAATGCACTTGGCTTTAATTTTCCTGAAACATGGCTCTACACTGTGCAATTAGACAATGTTAATTCATATAGGCATTTGTAAACCTTTAAACAGGGATTCTTGTGTTTGTAGATTCTGATATTGCTGCATTGATTCTAATGTAGCATGGAAGTTGCACTGTTGGTGAAGTGGGTGTCTTTCAGCATATTTGTCACCCATGGGTGCGCTGGATTCTGGTGCAAATGATAAGTGCGCTGCTTGTTCTTCCTGCTGTTCTGTCTGTCGATGTGCCTGGGGTGAGGGGCAGGAGTTTGATCTCGATTTTCCCTCTTCAGTAAAGAGAAGAAGTAAGAAGGTAGTTGGGGTAAAAAGAGAGAGTGTGTGCAATATTAGGAAAGCCAGAGGTGTAATGAGGGGTTATTGAGGGAGAGAGGTGAGTGGAGAGGGGTGCAGACAGTGAGAGAAAGAGAGAGACAGAGACAGAGAAAGAGAGAGAGAAAGATATAACATTGGGAGAGGAGAGAGGTGCTGGCAGTGCAAAGGTGGCAGAAATCAAGAGAGAGGAAAATGAGAGCAGATAAAAGGAGATGAAGAAGGATGAGAAGTGATAGGAAAGGGGAAAAAAGTACAGGTGGAAACAGGGAGAGAAAGGGAATATCACAGAGGGAGGAGAGTGGAGTTAGAAATAGACTAGAGAGTGACAGAGTGGGTGAGAAGGGGGGGGGGACTGGTAGTGAAACCCTATTCACATTGGATAGTTCAATAGAACAGATGCATTCATTAAAAAGTCCCAGAGGAAAACATATAGAAAAGGCCATCACATTTAGGTTTAGACTTAGAAAGTAGGGGTTACCTTGCTATGGAAGACATCATGGTGGTTGTGCTGTTGTGCTGGGTTAGGGCTACCTAGGCTATAGTGGAGGAAGCCCACTGGGAGGTTGTGAGAGGCAAAAGAGATATCCTTAGATTCAACCTTCCAAGTATTCCAACACAAATTGGTTAATTCTTTAAACAAACATATTCAATCTATCATCTTTGCTGGTGGATTGTACAAAGATAATGTATGAGCTCAACCCTGCCTGACAGGAAACATGTAACATTGTAGTCTGTGCTTTTACTTCTGTGAGACAGGAGAGATTTAAAAGTTAAGTGTTTACCCCCACTCCTGCTGGAAAGACAAGAGATAAAAACACATGCTATGCCCACACTCTTTTGCGGGACAGGAGTGATGTAAGAACTGATTTGGTACCCCCCCTCACCGCCCACAGGACTGGAGAGACTTAAAAAGAGAGTGTGAAACTGACCCCTGCAAAATAGAAGAGTTAAAACATTTGAGTAAGTGCCCCCAACAAATTTATTGAGTGTCTCATTCCTTTGAAAGAAGAGAGACATATCAATTCAGGCTCTGCCCCCACCCCTGCGAATCAGGAGAGACATAAAATGTGTGTGCCACAACTCCTGCAGGACATGAGAATTGTAAAAACTTCATTTTTTCTGTATTCCTGCAGGACAAGAGAGATGTACAAATTGAGTGTGTTCCCTCACTCCTCTGAACCAGAAAGATGTAAAAATTGAGTGTGTGCTCCCACTCCTGCAAGATACAAGAGGTGTACAATTTTAGTGTTTGATGGAACATCCTGTAAAGTAGGGGAGATGCTAAACATTAAGTGTGTGTCCTTATCCCTGCAGCACAGGAGAAATGTGTTTCCTCACCTCTGTGAGACAAGGTAGACATTAGAATTGCATGCGCGACCACCATCCTTCGACACAGGAGAGTTGTACAAATTCAGGTGGTGTCCCCAACCCCTGTGAATCAACACAGATGAAAAAATTGAGGATCTGCCTCCACTGTAGCAAGACAGGTGAGATTTAAATATTGAGTGTGTGCCATCATCCGTGCAAGACAGGAGAGATGTAAGAATTGAGTATGCACCCCCATGTCAGTGAAACATGATATGCAAATACTCATGTTGTGCCCCACCCCTGGGAATCATGCAGACACACACAAACTAGGTGTGTGCCCCCACTCCCACAAGTGAGGAGAGACATACACATTTATGTGTGAGTACTCATTCCAGCAGGAAAGAGGAGACATACACATTGAGTATGCCGAACACCAGCGATACATTAGAGATGTAAAAATGGATTGAGTGCCCTGTGACCGATTGAGGAAATGTGTCCCTTCTCCCCAATCCCCCCACCTCATGGGGCTAGGGTGGTCATCCTGCTCCGCAACACTCTCCCTAGGTGTTGAGGCAAGGTGGATCTCACCAGGAAAAACTTCCCCCCTTTGGTGGCAAGGACTCCCGTTCCAGTGAGGTACTCCCTGGTGCCATCAAAGGGATTTGTTCAACATAACGGAAAATTATCAATTTCATAAAGATTAAGAAAATATATGCTATCCACAACAGGAAACTAAGACTATCCCTATAAATCAGTCCATCCAGTGGACGGTGCCGAGGATGCTGAAAAACGATGATATGACTAGAAAGCAGGAGGGACGTTTGAGTGGGTGAGAAGATGTGAAAAGCCAGATAGCAGAAAGAACCAGGGAAAGACTTTGTGTGTAGCAGAACAAAAGGAGGCAGAGCTCTGGCGGAATGCAGAGTCTGCATAAGTCAGTCGAGCTCTGATGCAGAGCCAAAGATGCAGTCTGCTCAGAGAACAACGCTGATACCCCTGATGAGAGAAAATGACTCCTGAACCAAGATACAGAGCAAGATTGATTTGTGAGAATAGACCAAAATACATGTGCATCAAGTTAGCCCCAGAGTCAAGAAGAAGTAGAAAGAGGCCCTCATTACAACCCAGGCGTTAAGGGTTTAACGGTGCCGTTGGCGCCGTTAACCCTTAATGCCTGATTCCCATTTTAACGCCTGCTTTTAGCAGGCATTAAAATGCAAGGCGCTAAGCCGCCTTGGTGCTAATTACGGCACCGTAATTTATGGTGCCGTAATTAGCGCCTTCCCCACTCCCATTATGCCGACTCACCGACTGTGCTGAATTCCCTGGCTGCTATGTTGTCAGAGCCAAGGATAGTATCACAGCAACAATCGCTTCTACCCATCTTGGCTATCAAAGTGGGAGGGCCCTGTGTACCTTTGAAACACATTGCACTGTTCTTCAACTGTAACTTCTGGTGTTATGTTTCTTTTATTCAAGGACTCTTGAAAGTCTTGGTCCTTCTTTGAAAAGGTTGACGGTAGTTCCCTCCTTGCAGCCCTCTCTAGTATCACTGCCTTTTACCTCAGTTTAAACTGCCATTTTAGAACTGCTGCTTCTTTGCGTAGTTTGCCTTGCGCAGAATGTGCTTTCATGCTCCGCCTTTTATCTGTGTGGGGAGGTGTGATGGAAGTCAGGTGCGTGTAATTATCAGTAATTTCCTGACTCAGCCTGACCCTTCTGTTGGGACATGTCAGGTATACGGCTCGGGTGTTAGTCCGTTTTCTCTCACATTGAGCTGTCTTTGAAACAAAGTTCATGTTGGGAAAAGGGGGGGGGGTTGAGTTCCTATTGAGTTCCTAGGTATCCTACCTGGTAGACTGGGGAAAAGGTTTTACAATGAAGGGGATACCGTGTCTCACCCTCCAGTGTCCCACTTTCACTTCCTGAGGACCCTTCATCCAGGTGATCCTCCAGCACTGGTCCACCACCAGGAACTGGATCCAAATACAATGGTCATGTCCTGGCCACCTGGATGACAGATCCCCGGGGACTAGCGGGTGAGACACCTTCAGGTTTCTCACACCTCATGACAAAGTCTGAGCAAATAGCAGATATTATGCATATTCTACCACTGATACAGGAGTGAACTATCCAATGCTCAACTGTGACTGTACGTATTGTCACTGACAGCATTTCTTTGCTTACACAGCTGGTTAAACATATACAATGGTGAATTCCAGCGAGTTGGAACAAACATTGTTAGCTAGTGGTGCAAGAGTTTATGCTGTAGCTGCAAAATACTGAAACCATGTCTGGAATGAGAGCAGTTATTCTCTGCCAAAGCATGCATATTGCGCTCACTGGAGCAATTGCTGACAAAATGGCACATGCATTGTATTCCTAACATGTAATACGGGAATGCCATTGGACCCATTATATGATTCTATACAGCCCAAAAAATGTTTGACAGGGAATTAACCACTCTGCCACCACTTGCTCCACTTTATCCCAGATGTCTAATTCTGCGTTATTCATACTATAAAAACTTTGCCTACACAGAGTGGCTTGTTGGTAGACAGACTATGTATGCCCAGATGACTTTTCCTGTTCTCAGTTATAGGGGAAGATTACCATATGTACACTTAAAGCAATATAATCGATGCTTTTTTTCTAATTGTTCAGACATCCATACTGAAGCAGACATCCCCACCTTTACTCCTGTCCAGGGCCAGTGTAATGGCACCAAATACTGATCATACAGTGCAGGTAGAGTCTTGCATGAAAAGGAAGTTCAGCTGAAAATGTGCCAGTGGGCACTTGTCATCAGCTCTCGCACCCTTTTGTTTTAACCAAGGGCGTTATCATCAATTTAGCATTGAACTGCTTCAGTCATCACTATACTGATATTTCTGACTTCACGTACATTACTCACTGAGGTTGGGTTGGTGCATAGACTTTGTTTCCCTGTGACTACTTTTTGTTTGGGTGCTGCTGATGGACCTGGAAGACATGTTACTTTTCTCCAGGCCTGGCACAACTCCCATTTCTGGGTTTAACATGCAAGCAGTGCTAGTATGCTGCTGTGCTTTCATTGGCTCTAGGCGGTATGCTGTGTAATATTCTGGTCTTATCCTTGTGCATGATGTTGCTTCATATTACCCAGCAACAATGACATGTTCATATATGTCCTACCTTCCCATTGGATGAACCTTTTCTGAACAGAATTCAGGTGAAAAGATGCAGCTTTTGACGCTGTACAAAGAAATTCCACACCATAGATAAGCACTCAAAATGCAAGAATAGGTGTTGAGCAGGAGCAGAAGAATAGGGAATGTAGTGCCCCTCAAGGTGCACAGTGTTAAGAGTTGGTACGGGTTCCTGGGATGGTCTTGTAGGTGCTTTCCTTGATTGATGTACACCACTGCCACCTCAGGAACCATGTAGTGTTGCAAAGAGAGTGTGGACAGGATAGGTATTTATATTGTATTTATATTCTGTGTTTGTTCTTCCAACCTGGCCTCGAGGACACAGCTGGGCTGGACTCTTTAACTGTAAAAACATCTCTCAGTGTTTGGTTATGATACAGGTGAATGTAGTCAAGGTCCTGGTCATCATTATCACCATCATTATCACATTCATCATAATCATCATCATCATCCTCATCACCACAACTGCCATCATAAAAATCACATGCAGAAGAGTTGAAGGGGTTGGAGAAGCAGTGTGAGTAATAGGGTGAGAAACAGTCTGCTCCTTTAACGTGGGCAACTGGGCATGGTTCAGTTGTGCCAGATCTACTGCAGAAAGCTGCATATCCAACCCCTGTAAAGAACATTTGCTACTTCTGCCGCAGATTCAGTGACAGTCTTTAGCTGGCACCTCAACATACCCCTGCAGATAGTGTGCGCTGGTCTGTAGTGACATGGGTCATGGGATTAATCCCCACACGTGTCAGACTCTGATCGTAGGAAATATGGGGTTTGGGCTGGCTGCACCAAATTGGCACAAACAGTGAAGCCAGCGATGACATTGGTAGGACTAGGTGCCAACCCCACAGCTATGTTTTCATGATTTCAGTATTGTTAGGAGCAGTGATAGATGTACAACCTGTAGCTATTGACTGATGTTGTATTACTTTGTAATTAAAGATGTATGCATCACCGGTATTTTTAGCAGCCGATTTTTGGTAGAGAACCTTGCAGTATTTCTATGGCAACTTCATCACCCCCTCCCATGTTTGGCCTCTGTCTCTTGGGAATTCTTAAATGATGTCGCTTTTTGCTTCAAACAGCACAAACTCTGGAAGTAATTTCCTCAAAAAGAAGTAATGCTGCATTCCCACAGTCTGTGGTCACCACCACCCCCAACATATTTTTTTGACACCCCCAACATGTTTCCTTCCCCAAACAATTCAACAACTTGTTTTGCAAACAAGCTGGCACACCAATAATTCCTCCTCTGCCCTACTGCTTCCAGTGTGGTTAATCAAATTGTGTACTGCATCACACACCCAATACACCTGTCAATAATTGCCCACTGCCTCCATCCATTTTCCAACATGTTCTCTTCCCCAAAAATATTCAAGTGCTTCTTTTGTGTCTGCGAGTGCATGTTCAAATAAGCTGGCAATGCACAAATTCCTCCTTTAACCTAATGCTTGGAATGTAATTAAGTATGTGATGTTTTGAGACACACAGCCAATCAACCTGTCACAGATCCCACCATCTCTAAAAATTAATATGGCAACCCCAAACGGTCCTCTTTCCCAAACACAATTCACCTGTTTGTTTTGTGTGTGGATATGCTGGTTCAGTGAAAATGTGTCCTCTGGCCTACTGCTCATAAAGTGCTCAAGCAGGTTGTTTGTTGTGTCACACAGCCAATAAACCTGCCACTATTTGCCCACCACCTCCAACAATGTTTCCGGCATCCCAAAATGTTCTCCCCCTTTACTATTTCGACTGCATATTTTGTGTGTGAGTACAACCATTCAAACATCTGATCCAGCCCAAATTGCCCCTACAGCTTGTTGCTCACTTTGCTGAAGCAGGCAGTATTTTGACTCACAGAGCCAATTGTGATGAATACGCAATGACTCCTTCCAGAAACCTGACCTGGGACCCTTCTCATGTAGCCAGGGAAAGGCATACACTCCTGATCCCAACCCTGGGGGTGGTTAACTGTGGGGGGATCCCATGGGGGTAGGGGGGGCAGGTCAAACTCAAAAAACACCCTGTTTAAATTTCCCTGTAATCCCACACTTTAAATGGCTGTTTGCCAAACAGCAAAAGTTAAAATAACTGAATTTGCTGTTGGGGATTACAAGTCCCATAATCCAATGAGTACTGGGATGAGGAGGAGGGCTGAAGAGGCATATTGCAGTCACAGTCAGGCAATTAAGCCCAACAGCCCACATCTGAAGGAACCTGGAAGGCATACAAGGCCTCCTCGGGTGCAGGCAATGGGAAGGAGCTGGAACTGTGACTGGAGTGTGTGCAGTAGTAGCAGAAGCAGAAGGAAGAAGGTATGGAGCTTTAAAACCAAGCAGAAGTGGGAGAACCTGAGGAACACCATAAGGTGGATGCCACATATTTCAACTGCTTGTTTTGAGAAGGTCGTGTTCCCCCAAACTTTGAAGTGCAAAGACTGCCAAGCAGAATAGGTACAGAGAGACTGTCTTGCCCCATGTGAGCCTGATTGCTGGGGTTGCTGGGCAGGAGATGTGTTGGAGACCAAGCGCAGGATCTGTGGGCAAGTCACAGGTACCAGGGGTGAGAGGGGCTCCTTGATCAAGTAGCCAGACTGGAGACACCTGAGCAGAAGAAGGGTTTGTGTCCCTGTGAAGCAAGAAGCAGTAGAAGTTATGCAAGTCATGGAAGTCGAGCACCCCGCAGACCAAGGAATACAGAAGCCAGTGAGTCAAACCTGCCATTCTGAGTCCATGTGCAAGCACTGCCGGCAACAGTATCCAGTCAATTCTTCACTCGCATAATAATAAAGAGTGAACATTACTGGTCAAGTGTCTCTCATTAAGCAGAACGATTGATATGAAACACCATTATTAATCACTTAAAGTCTTTAAACTTCATGAAGAAGTGGTCGTGTGTTCCTAATTTTGTTTGCAAAGTGAAGAGTGAACTTTACCTCTATATTGAGACAAACAATCATGGTCTTTAAAATAAGTTAAGTGTTTAATTCTATATCTGCAGATGAGAGAGTGCACTCATTGCCCAAGCCATGTGTAGTCCCCTATTGAGAGTGAAGTCGTCTTTCTCAAAGCCAGAAACTGTTCTAATAATTATTGTAAGCCCAATAGAAGATCACACTTGCCTAAGATACATGTATGCAAACATTACCAGAAGGCAAGAGAGTGGCACCAAGGCTTCTGGATAATTGTGTGGCTGACATTGGCAAGGAGGTGAAGGCAAAGTTGGTAAAGGGAATCCTTGCTGGATATATACAATACTGAAGTTGTTGTGCTTGTAGACAAACAACAGAGGCAAAGAGGCTGCCCCTTTTGAAGAGATATTCAGAGGAAGAGTGCCTTGCCTATTATAAGCTGTTGCAGTGCCTTAAAGTGAATTGTGTCCTAGCCTGTCATTGAAATACAAAGTACTGAATCTGTGTTGGTATATTTGTGTTGTCAGTGGATTCAAGATTTCAGTAGTTGAAGTGAAGTGGAATGCTATGGGGCAAAGGAGAATGGCCTCATAGTAAACAGTTGTATAAGTGAAGTTGTTGAAGCAGAAGCTACAGAACTGAGAAGTCACATAAAGTGTTTTCTAACCTGAATAGACCATAATCATATTTAACCAAGACTTTTGTTCCATTAACATTCTAAAAGTTATACTTATTCATGAACTGTGTCAAGTGTTCTTGGACAAATGGAAGCGGTCAAAGGACATCATGGCTGTGAAAACCATTGATGCTATTCAGAGGAAACGGAAGGTCTCTTTTCCATCAGAAAAATAACTTTTGTTATTGTTGGAACTGTGGTTGACAAATCTTTACCTTGATATTGGCTTTTCAAGAACTGATCTGAGACTTTACTACCTATGTGGATTTTCCTTATGTTCTTTTCGTTGAACATTGAAGAGTAATACACCTTGAGTCCTGGTACAGGGAGTTCACCCAGGTTGCTAAAAGTTTACAATGATATTGTCAATGTCATTGTTGATGCTATCTTTTTAATTATTTATTGTGTATATAGGTTTAAAATACAAGCTAGTACCTTACACAAATTCATCTTCGCACACATTTACATCATATTAATCATTTTAAAATAAATAAAAGGGAAAGGAAGAAAGAACCTCATATACATTCATTATAAAAGCACATACCATTTAATTTCATTAGAGCCATGGTTGGCTATTAAAACTTACAAGGTAAAATACACAATTCCTTTTGAGGCCCATTCTGATCAATTAGTCAATTACTAATATTTCTTGAATAGGCAGCATTTAACATTTCTCCTTACTTCTACGCCACTAATGTAATGTTTCTTTCGAATTGGAAAAGAGACTTGCTTAGTTGGTTGTGAATCTTTTGAGCAGCACATATTCCAGAGTACTTGGCCTGTGTTACTTCCATAAAGTTCTTTGTATTTCTTAAAGCAGGCCATACGTTAATGCTTCACAGTTTAGGAATAAGTACTGCAATGATTCACTTGATTTTGACCAAAATCTACAGATTTCTGTGTCCCCCTTTTTTCATTTTACCCTGCTTCCTCTGGTCGGCAGGATATTTAGTCTGAATCTCATCAAAGTGTATCCTACCTTCCAGGAGGGATATTTGGAAAGGTGTTGCACACAGGCCCCCAGTTTTTTTAAGTCCTTAGAGATATTCTGGTATCTCTCATAACCTCCCACCTTACCACATGTCCTGCACCAATCCACATGCCACAGTCTTTCTTTATAGCAACCTGGGACCAAATCAATTAGGTTCCCCTCCAAGCGCCAATCTTCCAATGTCTGCTTGGTTGTTTCAATGAGGCTATTGCTAAGAGTTGCTTCTTTTTCAGAGAATTCTGAAAACATGTTGTTTTCAGGCATGGATTCGAATTTATAACATGATAAAATAATTTTTCATACAATGTCGGCCTCTAACGATAAAAGACCCAGCTCATATCACATGACACTGATAGGTACCGCCAGTGGCAACCTTAAAACGTTCTTCCATATAAATCCTTCAAGGTGAATGAAATCTTCCTGGAGTAGACTATGATGAATCTCGGCCCTGTAAGAAACCATTGGCACAATTTTGAATTTATAGAATTTTAGGAGAGGGATTATGGAGAATTTATCAAATTTATGATTAACATTCCTCATCTGCGCTATTGCTTTTGTAGCCTTTATATAGAAGTCTTCCATAATTTTTTTCACAGCGGGGTTTCAAAATGTCAAATGCCAGGTATTGCATATTGTCACCCTGTGTCACCTCAATTCCTCCAAGCCATACCAGTCTTTTTCTCACTCGTTTGCCTGCTGTCAATGTAACCAGGAGGGTTTTGTGAATGTTTATATTCAGATCATTTTCTATACAATATGCAGAAAGGCTGTCCAAGATTTGGTACAATCGAATAAAAAGATATCATCCGCGTATGTTATCCAAAAGACTCAAGATTGTAGATGGAATAAAAGAGGCCTGTTCATAATGTTTACCTAGATCTGACATGTAGTCATTAAAAATAAAATGCACTAGGATACAACCCTGTTGGAGGCTATTGTTTGTTCCAATTTTGTCTGACAATAGCCCCTCCTGATTCAAATGAGTCCTAACAACTGAGTGTTCATGTAGATGGACTAGTGGGGCCAGCAAGCCATTAGGAAGTCCCCAGTCTGCTAGTTTCTTCCACAACTTCTTTCTATCCATACGGTCAAAGTCTAAAGATAAGTCGACCGATGCCACATACATTTCTGTGTGCTGGCCCTCCGAGGCCAGGCACTGCGCATTATTCAGCATCCAGCCTGCTAGAGTTGCACGTAGGTCAGGACGGAATCCAAGCTGGTTATGTGGTCGAAGTGGGCGGGAGCAGTTGTGGGTGGCACTCCTCTACTTTTTTATTTAAGGTTTACTGTTCCTATGCTTTTATTTTAAAAAGAAACCGTTCTGGAATGGTTTCCTTTTAAAATAAAAGTCTTGGAATAAATTGAAATGTGGACTTCAGAGCACTGCACTGCACGTTACATTAAACAGCAGGCACATTTGTTTAGGGGCATGTATGATGCTTTGGAGGGGGTGCAGTGATGGGGTTTGTTGGGAGCTGGCACTTGAGACACTCCCGTCCCCTGCACACCAATATAACTGAACACACAGTCTGCTTGTTACCACAGGTAGGTGAGGGGTGCTATGGGCATGTAGTTGTGTGCCTTAGCATTCATTTTAGGATAGTTTCATCTGAGTCTCCTTTATAGTCCCTATAACCTAGGTATAGTTGACACTGGTCATTTGGCACAGAGGTGGTGGTTTTCTAACACTGGTGGTCACTTATTTGTGGATTTGCTATTGATAATATCCAACACATGGGTTTGGATTGCTACTTTTGTGGCAATTGAACAGCACAGTAGTGAATGCCACTCATATTTGAGAATATTTCCTGTGGAACAACTTGATAGGGGTGGATATACTTAGAGGGTCATGGTACTCCTGTTGTGCATGAAATAGATCATGATTCTGACTATGCTATTAAAGTGCTTGAGAGTGTGAGTCTGAACTGGATCCTTTATATATGCTGTGTCAGAATTTGTTCACTCCTGAAGAAGGGGTTTACCGCCCGAAATGTGTTGGGCCTAAAAGGCTTCTTATCAAAGAGCATTTGCCTTTATGTACTTTCCTTAAGTGTGAAATTCACTGTATTATGAAAAATATGCATAAGGGTTTTTGTAGAAGATGTACTTTGGAATATAAACGTGTGAAATGTGTGTTTTGATGTATTATTTAAATTAAAGTATTCTTGATCTGGATTAATCTTTGACTGTTTCTTCAGTTATATTGGTGTGCAGGGGACGGGAGTGTCTCAAGTGGTAGACACTTTATGCAAATTGTATGTTGTGTAGGCATCATGACAGGGTCTGTGTTCCTCCCCTGCACCCGAAGTCCTTTCTTAAATTATGTATAGACACTACTAGATAATGATGATAAGCTATAGGTGTGCACACATACACCATTAGGTTTGTGGGGAGCTGGGGCAGGTCAGCAGGGAACATAGTTCCACTAATCTTTTTGTACATTTCGACCACTGAGCTTTTTACCTTTGAGGATGTTGTTTGTTCTGGCTCATTCTTCGAATGCAGACAGTAGGATTGCCCCCAAAATGTTTGAATCAGCATCTAAGAGAGCAATTGGCCTGTACTTTTCAGGTAGTTCTCGCTGGCCTTTTTTATTTAAATAAATGGGCACTATGTGAACCTCCATCCAGGTTTCAGGGGTGACCCTTGCTTGGATGATTGAGCTGAAATTTTTCAAGGGTCAAGGACCATAGGTCTGGGTTTATTTATGTATTTATTTATTACATTTGTTGTACGCCCAAACCCGAGGGTATCACCGTGTATTTGCATGAATACTTAAGAAGCTTTTAATTACGGTGCACTCTACAGGTGTACTTGGACTTAGCTATTGTATATACAAATTGCTTTCATTACCTTATTAAAAAGGCCATTCGGGCCTAGGTGCTCTTGAATTGGTTCTCTTACATATAATACTCTTAATTCGTTCAAAAGAAGGTACCAGTGCCCAGTTTTCTGATTTCAGCTTCTCCCAGCTTATTGAGGGATATACTGGCTTATTGTATAATTTTGAGAAGAGTGAGGTCCAAATATGTTTAGAGATAGGATAAGATTGGCCTTCATTTTGGTAAATCGCTTTTTGTGTTTTTATTTTCCAGTAATTACCATCATTTTTAGTTAGGACGTAGGTCAACATGTGTTCGCTATCTCTTTGGTAGGCATTAGCTTTGATTCCTGTAAACCTATTCCTGTAATCCTGCTTCTATTTCTTCAGATGATCTTGTACATTTGCCCTCTCTTTCCGAACCATCCTTCTAAGCTCATTCCTATATTCTTTTTTGATTAGTTGGATTCGCGGATTATAGTTTAGTTTCTTTTATGACATTCAAGTTTTCTTGGGTTCAGGGCGTTCTTGATGAAGTTAGGGAAATGATAAACTGAGCATACAATATTATCATTTTTCCCAAAGCGACCCACAAAGACTTCCTCCAAGTTGTTGTTGAAGTCCCTAAAGTTGCTTGATACCCAGATTAACCTATTTTCTTATGCACTTCATACCTCTACCCTGCCCATATGTATCCTCGGGCCTGACAGAATTAGCAAATGGAGAGACACTGTCAGTCGCGCATAATAACTAGGAAAGCCATTCTACCTTGTATGTGTATTCACTTTCATATATTCTTGATGGTAATTGAATTGCCATATATTTTCTGTTGGATGTGATGTTTAGTGTGAGGGGCAGAACTACTGTGTTAGAATGTTTTCCCTTGTTTTGTTAGGTAGGGAAACTCACCGCAGAGTAGTGGAAGTGAGGCATTTTGATATTATTTCTGTTCTAACAAAATGACATATTTTGAACAAATATCAAACAGTTGACTGCCTCGCATTGCTGACCCCTCACACAATCAACATGACACTTATTGCCCATCATCTTCCAAAAATATTTTGGTACCCTCAGCACTTTCTCTTTCCCCAAAACAATTCAAATTCATAATTTTATGGTTTGCATAGGCTATTCGAATAAGCTTGTCGAGCACAAGTTCCTCCACTAGCCTACTGCTCACAGTATCTTCAAGCGTGCAGTGCATTCTGTCAGAGAGCAAATCAATCTGCCACAAACTGCTCACACACTTAAGCAATCTAGCATCCCCAAAATATTCTCTTCCCCCAAAACAGTTCAACTGCTTGATTTGTTTGTGAAAGTGACAGTGTAAACAAGCTGACCCAGTGCAGATTCCTCATCTGCCCTACTTCTCTATGTGCTCAAGAAGGTGGTATGTTTCTTCACACAGACATTCAACGTTCCACTAATGCCCAATGCCTGTAATCTCCACCTTCAACAGCTTTGGCTGCAGCCCCAAAAGTTTTTGTTCCCCCCACGGTGTGGCACATACATTAATTTCAACTGCTTTTTGTATTAGTGTGTGTTATATCAAGCATCCCAGTGCATGTATGCAAAGAAAATTGTTGAAGTGTTTGGAGGAAAAAGTGAAATCTCATTATAAAAAATTCAGTTATTCAATCTGGACAGTAATTTTTTCTGTTCCCCCCCATAGTTTCAGCAATAAAACTTTACACACATACAGAAATAAAAAAACATAAATCTTCATAAAAGTTACATTACTTTGAAATAGACTAAATGGCTCTGTTAAAATGTGTTTTACAAAATTCATCACAGACAATTGATCACTGGGCTCTAAAAGAAAAGCCCACCTCAGCATTTCCCATGAAAGCAATGTTCGGTTTTTAATATATAACTCAAATATTTCTACCCAAAGGTTACAAAGTGCTGGGTATTCAACCATTATATGTTTTATAGTTTCTGTAGACTTGAAAGAGAAACAACAAAAACGATCTTCCTCATGCACTATATTCCTTGCACCTATACGATTTGTTAACAGCAGATTTAATTTTAACCGTAGTCAAAACTCTCTTAAATGTTTGGACGGGTGTCTCCTCATACATTTCTGCATAGAGTTATAGAGCCTTATGTCCAAAGAAAAGTGCTCAAAGATCTTATAGGACTCAAGACAGTAGGCCTCATTACACATCTGCCAGTCTGGAATTAAGGGTGCCCGTACAAATGTACCAGCACCCATTCTGGACAGGCAGACTACAACAGTGGCTGCCGTGGGCAAAGTTCATGGCAGGTCTGACCTGCTGGGCGCAGCGGACCTTGTAGACACAGTTGTCACAGAAGCACCGGCAATGCAAGCAACAGTGCTGGTGCTTCTGTGTCCCCACTCCAATAGAGTCCTGTGGGACTCTATAGGAAAGGGCAACATCATTTTCTGCCACCTGAGATCCCGAGCCGGCCGGATTTGTAATATCCCAGTGGCACCGGGATCTCCGGCGGCAGAAACAGTGTTACAGTGTTGGCGGGGATACCGCCAACCTCACAATGAGGCCCAGTGTCTAGTTGCGATCCAATCATTTTTTCGTATATTTTCTTCTTAACCTTGCCGGAGTGAACTCTAAATCCTCTATCAATACACCAGTTTCCTCCAAAATGCTTAGCACCCTATTCGTCCATAGATTCAGAGAAACACAATCACCTTACTTAAAAACACATTCAATGCTCAAAAAGGGCAAAAGTAGGAGAAAACAAAATACTTCCCAATAATAAAACTCTAAGTCAAGTAACATTTGCCTTTAGAGATACGAGGCCCGGGATATGTCGGACAGCTGCAAACAGAGTGCACATAGGGAGTGACAACACTTGCTTCAAAATGATGGACTCCATATTAGACCAGGACAGACCCTCTTCCCGTACCTAGGCCCCATAAATCAATTTGGGGACAAAGATTTGATTGTACATTTTCAAGGCCGGGAGTAGGGAGTAATTCCCATATATTCTGTCAAGTACTCGAAGTTGAGTAACTGCTGTAATCGCTTCAACCTTGGGAGCCTGGTTCGCCAGAGCCAATGACCTTTTGGCATTAAGCAAAAACCCAAGATATCTGAATTTGAGCACTGTTGTATTATTAATGTACTAACCACAACTAGGCCTACCATAGAGAATCCTACGTCGATCTGCCACAAGGTTCTTAGCCAAGGTCCCCAGAGTAGTCACCTACTACTTTAATGATCTTTGAAGGCCCATTGCGGTATAGTCCATCAACACAATGTTATCACTGTATAAGAGGTAATGCAACTTCAAAGAGCCCAATCGAGGGGATTTAACCATAATACCAGCCAAAGCTGCCCCTATGCCGAGAATAAAAACATTAAATAGGAATGGGGCTAGCACGAGTTCGGCATAGATCCAACCAGAGTACAAGGCCCTTTGTTACAGCCTACATTTCAGTCTGAAGTCTAAGTGCAAATTCTCCACGATACTGACCAAAGATTCTGGGCAGCTGCATGCCCTGTAGGGATACTTGGGTGCTAATTCATGCAAATAACAGCACATATGCACAGGTAGCTGTGTTTCCAGGGGAAGTAACAAAAAAATGGGTGAAAATGTGGATGATCACTTTAAAAGCACTCAGCAAAATGTGTTCAGTTTTTCTCTCAGTTTGCAGCCAGCAAAATGAGTATTTATTTTCAAAAGCACTCAACAAAAGGTGCAGTCATTTTAAAATGCAAGTGGGATAATCTAGGGACACAGGTAAGCAGGTTAATGGGATTAGCCTGAAGGTAGAAAAGATGTGGGGTATTACAAGAAGAGAAATGCCACATTAGGGTTGCATAAAAAGACAGAATGCAGAAAAAGACAGGTTTTCAATGTGCATATAAACAAATTAAGTATTTCTATCTGTGGCAAACTGCATTGTGGAAATAACCTATATAATAGCATATACTAACCAAAAGCCCATTAATCAATTAATTGTCCCAAATTAACATTGTAATGCAGTTGGTAAACACAGATGAAAATTCATTCGGTTTTAGTGCTCTTCTATGGAGAAGAGAAAATATGCACAGTAGGAAACTAGAAGGGTAACAGTTTCTTGCATATCTGAAGCTCCCATTGTTCTCATAGGACGTGACTAGAAACATGCAGGCCCTTGTAATGTGTTTGTTAGATGTCTGGGGGTGTTAGAATGACGTCAGGGAAGGCTGAGTTAATTTGTGATGGACAGAAAGAGGAAATGTAAGCAGCTGAACTGGGGGGTGTAGTCAGAGCTTCCTGAGATTTGATTCCTACCGGTGCCTCCCTGGTATACTGGGCTTTGGGGCTGCAGTGTGGAAGACAGCTTGAAGGCAGTGCAGAAGGGGTGTCGTGCTGCTGGCATCGGAGACACTGGAATTCCAAAGGCTGTGCCCGTGTACTGTGTGAGGTTCGCGCAGATAAGCTCTGGCAGCAAGAGATCCAGACTTCACTTCTTGTAAGTTAGGTCATAACTGAGGAGGGTGAGAATGTATGGAATGCATACAGTGGCAGACAGTGTAGTGAGTTAGGTTTGAAAACAAAAGTGTCCTATTTTTTTTTCGCTGCAATTCTGCCCTGGGTAGAAAGAACTGTACACCACGTTCAAAATATCTCCTATTTTGAGATGTGTTTGTTTTCTTTTTTATCTCTTAGAGGCTCGAAGCTGTATGCACTGTCGGTAAGAGCATGTAATTGTAATATCATGTAATATAACATTTTCTTATGGTTGTGCAATAAATAGGCAAATAATAACAGCATATGAAATTACCAAAATGAGACTAGTGCTTGGTTTTTGTGTTTCATTTCATGCGTCTGTTGGTCACTGTTTCAAGGGGGAGAAAGAATCTAGAGGGTTTTGATGTTTACATCACGGTAATAAAATATTTACTGCTTTTGCTACCGCCCAAGGTAGAGTTAGGAAACAAGTAGGAATATTCATACCCAAGATAGAACGTGTGCTTGTGTGTGGATGGGCTTTTCTCTGCATGCTGAAGAGAAAGCGATGCCATCCAAAGCACATAGGTTACTGATGTAAATAAATCAGCAACATGAGCTACATGCAATAAGTTGCATTCTGTATAATCTTACTGGGTTCCCTGAAAGTGTGCCAGGTCCAAAGGTTCTTTATCGTCAGCCAAGGTGGGTCATAATTATAAAGAGGAAAGTTTGTCTTATCGTAGGGCTGTATGATGGAAAGTATACTAACCACTAAAATGACCACTATACCACAAAAATAAGACACCACTAAAATTTACCAACAAAGTAAGTTAAAACTAAATTGCGAACAGAATAAGATAGTTCTGAACTATTGCCAAAATAGGGTAATACTGAACTACCACCAGTGGTAAGGCCAATTTACTGCCAAAATACCACCAAAATACTGCCAAAATACCACAATATTAAAATACCGCCAAATCAGAAATTAGCTCCAAAGACAACATTTCCAACAGCCCTTGCATCTCCCACAGCCTAGAATGATCAACACAATCACAGGCCTTAGAAATAACAGCAAAGCACCAAATATAAGCTATGTTTAGATTGAATAGCCTGATTATACACAAAATGAATCACAGAGCAGTTCATAGAAGTACTTGTGCCTTTTCAAAAAAACAGACTAATTTTGATCCAATGTACCAGAGTCTTCAGCCCAACGTTCAAGAGCCCACAATATGAAGCTTGAGAAGATCTTTTAAGTAGTTAACAGGATCCAATCTATCTCCCTGTTTGAAGATCACAAGAACTGTAGCCTCCTGCCAAGAGTGGGGAAACTCATGAGAAGATATTCTGAAACAGTTGTATCAAGACAACCAACCACAACTGAGGGCTGAGTTTAATGTAAAATTTGTATGGCCATCAGGACCTGGAGCATTAAAGGGTTCTGCCCTTTTAGTGGCCACGAGAATCCCCTCAATGTTTATGTCCAAAATCTCCCAAGATTGGGTATCAATGAGTGCCAATCCACCCCCGAAATAAGTCTCCCAAAGGGAGCCAGATATTGGCTGCAGTTGCAAGGATGTTTGAACACGTATCCCACTCAATCATTTTCAAAGATGCGCAGATTCTCTACAACCAAGAGTGGTTAACATACATTCTGCATTTGTTTGGAACAGTAAATGCCTATAACCTTTCAACCAATTTCTATAAGATTGCTTTAGCTTTTTTATAGTTATGCTAGCGATACAACCAGGTTTACTTGCATTTCTGATATCCCTTCTTACATATTTCTTTTTCATACTCACCCCTTTTTCAAATTTTTGAGTACATTCTGGGCCACTAAAGTTCTTTAAGCTTTTTCAATGGAATGAACCCTCAAAATAAATCCTGCATGTGGTGACCAAATGTCTGGGGAGACATTAGAAAAATGCACCTTCTAATAAATTATGGAACACCTTAACATTAAAACACACAGTAGATTTTGACACCATAGAAGAGCATGATCTATAGGTCTGACTTCAATTGGATCCAATACCTGTGCCGAAGGACCAGATATAAAGGCCCCTCCCAGAAGGGAGATCAACTGTGAGTGGTCTCTATGTGAGAAGTCTATTACCTCTAACAAGTTAAAACTAGACAACAAATAGCTAGAAGAAAATATATACCTTGTATAATTTGGAGGCATGTCACCCTTAATATTGCTGTTAAGAAGTTTCAAGTCACATGTATCCAAAAGAGAACAAAACCCTCTATCTCTTTCTAACCAGGAGTGCTGTCGAGTAGTACCCAAATTGTACCATTGGCCATTTAGACACTCTGAATTAAAATTATCCACCCATCTAAAATCATGGAAAACAATTCTGTCTTTTAATGTTAATAATTGCAAGGTAGGAATTTTTCTAAACAGTGTTATGATGTATTGATGGTTTAGAGGGTAAAACTCCTTAACCCTAAAAGGACGCTTCAAGCATAAGTAAAATAAGTCATCCCCTGAATGTTACCCTAACCCAGGCAAATCGACCTTCTGCTTGAACATCTCAGTATCCTCCTTCAAAGGTAACCTGAACACTGGGGCCCTATTGAGGCCTTTAAGACCCAGTGGGTGATTATTTGCCGGTGCTAGATGGACAAGGAGGCCTTGATGCTGTCCTCCTTCTTTCTTCCATTGTACAAAAATGTAAAGGTTCCCCCACTGCCACAATTCACACTAGAGTACATTAAATAAAATGGGAACTGTTGGTTGCAAGGCCACCAAGTCTGAAGAGGCGAATGAAGTGGAGGGGTTACATAACACCCTCTCATGCCCTTTAACCATGACAGGCACCACAGCCGAGGGATCGAATTTTGCCAAGGCAAAGTCATCTTTATTAAACCCTGCTGAATAGATAGATATTGAAGATAAGTCCAAGGACACAATGACAGTAGCTTTACATTTTGATTTTAACCAGGCCGTAATTAATGACTTGTTCTTATTTGCAGGGTTTGTAAGAGGACTCTGCCTAGGCCCGATCATGATGGAAAAATCAGTACAACTACCATTACCATACTTATGCTTGCCCACCACCTTCATTTTATCTGGAATAACAAGAACAAACCCGATGCATCACAGTCCTTGGGGAAACTTCTTTCTGGGCTTGTGCCCCCTGCTGATACCAGTGCAACACTGGCAACAGCCTCCACTGCCTTCACATTTTAAGGCAGAAAATCACATTTGCTCTCTATGAGTGGGGAAATTGTACCATCTGATGGTAAGCACTAAACCCCACCTGAGCCATCAGGGAGGTTTCTTCAGATAATACTTCCAAATCACCCCCCGGCCCACACTCGATGAGCGGGTCTACGGAAGATGTTAGACAAGCATCGGAAGCAGAGGTTACAACAGTATGAAGAGACCCATCACCACATTTATCACAAATAACTTGGACATTACCAAAGCGGTTTTTAAACCTTCACTATAGTTAACTTTCTCACATATGTCTTTTAAAATTGAGCAAACCTCAAACAATTAAAGGTAAGATTATATCCTCTATACATAGTGTCAAGCATCCTCAAGATAACTGGGAAAGAGAATGTGTCTACAACGGGCTCTATCTGCCCAACATGAGAGACATGGATGAAAATCAGGGCAGAGTTTTGCTCTTCTTGATGACGAGTGGGTAAGTCATAGGATATTGGAGACTAACACTGTGATGAATTTGGACCCAACTGATCAAAAAACCTTTGGGCTTCTACTTGGTTTGGAGAACCTTGGAAGTCTGAAGCAAAGTCTTCATCCTGAGAAAAGGAAAATGGTGTTAAATTCTGGGTGGGTTTGTACAACTGAACCGCCTCCAGTAGTCGCCCGAAACAAGTAGGGCTGCCATGATGAGATTGTGAGCGTGCGCCCAAAGAAAGATGGACCCTTTTAGCTAATTCAGAAGAGAAACAGGAGCCAAAATTGAAACGACAGATACAAAATTAGAGTCTGTGCAATCCAACAGGTCTTTGGTGTCCACATGACTAAGAGAACAAGATCCCTCACAGAGGATCTGTCCAATGACCTTCCCAGGGGATGAGGAGCCAATAGTTCCACCCAGGCTCTTGGCTTTTATTTGAAATGGCTGCGGGTGCTGAATATCAGGGGTTTTATCCAGCGTTTCAAAGTCAGCCACGGTAAGTGTAACACTAGTTTTTGGAGAGGTAATAAAAACAGCTCTACTTTCTTCCTCTGCACCCCTGACGGGTCTAAATCAATACCCATGCTTATCCCACTATTCAAGCCGTACATGCTTAAAAGCAGAGCAGATCTTGGTCAACGGAAAAGAGAGACAGTACCTTCACAGATGTTGCAAGTTCAGAGATGCAGGAGATGGAATACTGACATGACCTTCAGTCTGGGAGCAGCCACTCTTGCGGAGCCTACCAGAACACGGGAACATGGAAACAGACAGCGCACACCACATGCTCTGCATAGTTTAAGGCTTTTGAGGACTGCCTCCTGGCAGTATAAAGCAAAGAAATACTCAGCAATAGGCTGCACGGCTCTGCTTGGCTCTGCACACACGGAAACACACAGCATGCTCAACATAGTTTAAGGCTTTTGAGGTCAGGTAGCAAGTAAAGAAAGACTCCAGAGGAGTCTCCATTGGCAAGGCTTGGCTCTGCACACACACAGCGCACACTGGGTGCTGCACATAGTTAAGGGCTTTTGAATACTTCCTCCTGGCAGTAGAAAGTAAAGAAATACTCCGGAATAGGTTCCACTCCAGCCTAATATAACTATACCCAGGTTTTCTCCTATCAAATAAAATTCACAACTTATAATCAAAAACACCCTACCTAAAAATGAAAGAAAGGGGGTTAAACTCTCATGGAGCAACAGACAAAAAATCTGTCTATTCTATTTAAATGTACCTCCTTTCTGTATCACCTAATAAATATGTTGCATGGACTAACCCAAAAAGCCTTGCCTATAAAAGAAAGTTACATATTCCAGCTCTCAAACAGCAACACACACCAGTCTACAGCACACTGCGTCGTCTCTGAAAGATTCCCATAGACTTCTAAACTGCTCCAGCTGCTTCCCTATACATAGGCAAATCTGCTTACGCCTGATTCAGGAGTCAGATAAATGATATAGCTCAGGCTTACTCCTAAGACGTTTTTGTTGAGAGAGTATGTAAAGGCCTCCTCAGGTTCATCTAATCCTGTTTGTAGGCAGTATAATGTGGTTCTTCAGTAGGACGTGGTTCTTCTTGGAGGCCTCTGCACAGCCTTTTTTTGCAGAGATGGTGATGAGGCAAGTGGCCTGATTCAGGATACCCTATTTTGTTTTGATGTTTAATCAAGTGTCTGTAAAAACATATACATTTTAATTGAACAGTTCAATGCACAAATACATTAAAAAAAACACCCCTCAAGGACATAACACAAAGTATGCAAGATACAGAAATATGCAGTACTCTTGGTAATAAAATAGGGGTAAAAAGGGAATAATCAGTGACTTTAAAAGGATATGTATTTCAGTGTAAAATTCTGTTTGTTCAGTATGTGGCATATCGACAAGGAACCATGTTACTGAAGCTCGCAATTCCTTACATGGGCTCTCTGTTAAGCATTGCATTTCCAGCAAGGTGCTATCCCTTACCTAAGTGCCTTGCAGATAATGTGCTATCTGATTTGAAAGCTAGGATTAATTCTCCACACGTGTCTCACTCTTTACGGTCCAGTTACTCTAACAACCTTGAGCAGCCACGATAAAAGCTTACTCACTTTGGTGGCACAAGTTTTGATTATGTTGTTCCACACTTTTGGAACTCTCTTCCTGTTTCTCTATGTATTTCCTCAGAGTTTTCTTCTTTTAAGAAATCTCTCAAACATTCCTCTTTAACTCCAACGATTAGAGCTTGTTTATTCCTGGCATCTCACCTGGTATTTCTCTGCTGCTCTTTCTGTCCGAGTTTGATTTTACTTGCTGCATAGAGGCCTACGGGCGAGTTGCGCCTTATAAGAGCTAATTAACATTAACAGTTACTTAACCACTCTCTAGCATTCAAAGATGGACAAGGGGGCAGGTATGAGTCAATAGGACATTTTTGCAGTTCTCATGTAGTTCAACAATGTTGATCCGGGCTTCAAGCGGTACAGCAGTGTGGGTCAAACCAGGCTAGGTGCGACGAGTCATGCAAGGTAAAGCAGCAAACTGGCAACTAGTTGGTTCTAAGCAAGAGCTTGTTGCAGTTCAAGTGCAATGTTCTTGATTGCACTGCTCAGATGGCTCACCAGGGTCCAATTGGGAGTTTAGTTGGTTTTAGATGCAGGTAACCTCTGGTTGGAGTTGGTGAGGGATGTAACGCTCCAGCAGTTTGAGTCCAAGTCCCTAGTTTCAATGCATTGATCTTAGTGATCCAATGCAAGTTTCAAAGAGACAGTGGTTCTAAGTGGTCGACAGCAGGGAGCATGTGATTCGAGCTGGGCATGTGGCATGTTTCACTTAACATGATGCAGCGGAGAGCTGGTTCAACAGGTGTGATGCAGCAGTTGTGTGAGGTTGGATTGAGTGGGAACAGCAGCACCACAAAATCCCTCTGATTCAAGCGCTGTGAACAAGGTGCACATATGTTTCGACTGGTTTCATGTGGTAGAACAGGGAGTTTTGGCTGATCTGGTTCTCCACATTCTGTGATATAAACTGCAGGTCCTCTAGAACAGCGTGAGTACTTTCAGGTTCTGCTATCCCAGCATAGGGAGGTTTGGAGCAGAGTGGCAGGTAATGTTCCTCAGCAATTGTCATCCCCAAGGTGCCTTGGGAGTGAGTAAGGAAGAAGGATTGCCTCTGCCTTGGACTGCTCCGTCTACTCCACAATGGCTGAGGTCGAGCTGTCAAGAAGGCACCTGTGATCTCTGAACTTACTTGCTATGTGTCACTGCAGAGAAGATGTTTCAGATAAGGATACTAATGTATCAAGGCATGTTTATACTCTGCTTTTGGCATGCAGATTGCTAAGAGGAGGGCCATTTTACCAGTCCACCCTTTCTGATATCGAATTGACTGCATCATTTTTGTTCTGGCAATCCGTTGCAGGTTCACTTTGGAGTATTCCATTTTTGTCAGTCACTTTGAAGTGTTATTTGTGCATGACGGCTCTGTAGTCTTCCCATTTCACCACCACTTCATGGTGTGAACATTTCCAAAGGGGCAGGCAGGCTCCTGCCTAATATTAGTTGTCATCTGAAATGAAGGACGCAGGCCCCTGCTCACATTACAACAAAAGGAAACAGGCCAGCAGCCTACAGGCGCCTGCTCAATTTGAATCCTTCATTTCCGAGTCTACCAAACCTCCCCACATCCCTCCTACTTACCCTTTCATTGGCCAACGCGGCATCAGTTTCATCCCTCTAACGCAGATGCATATCGGATCTGACGCCGCAGGGTCCATTTCTTTTTTTTTTTTTGGTGTCCTTTGCTCCCAATGTTGAGGATGCGGTGGACACCCCCGCAACATCCATGGCCAAAGATACTGAACATGGGGGGAGGGGAACACCCCCACAACCCCTGCTCTTTATGGTCAGTATTTTTGGATTCAAATTGAATGCACAAATGCGGACTAATGGTAGTGGCTGAATTCTGTCAAAACAACCATTTGTTCAAATTTTCGCTATCAATTTGGTTAGTACCACCACCACACCCCAACAAACCGAGGACAGGGGAGAATAACCGTTTTAATTCCAAGGCTGTTAGTTCCCTGATATGTGTATTAAATGTGCACATCCCCAGCCTCTTTTCCTTTGCAGCTGGGAGCAGGTGCAAGTGGATCTAGGTCACCTTGCCTAAGCCCCGCCCACCTGGTTGCTATTCCTTTTCACGACTTAGCAAGCCCCGCCCACCTGGTGCCTTCCTGCTTGCCGCTCTTTTTCCTACTTAAGGAGCCCTCCATCCTCTGTTCCTTTGCAGCTGGGGAGCAGGTGCAAGTGGATCTAGGTCACCTGGCCTGAGCCCCGCCCACCTGGTGCCTTCCTGGTTGCCGCTCTTTTTCACCACTTAGTAAGCCCAGCCCACCTGGTGACTTCCTGGTTGCTGCTCTTTTTCACCACTTAGCAAGCCCTGCCCACCTGGTGCCTTCCTGCTTGCTGCTTTTTTCCCTACTTAAGGAGCCCTCCAGCCTCTTTTCATTTGCATCTGTGGAGCAGGTGCAAGTGGATCTAGGTCACCTGGCCTAAGCCCCGCCCACCGGGTTGCTGCTTTTTTTCACCACTTAGCAAGCCTCGTCCACCTGGTAGCTTCCGGCTTGCCGCTCTTTTTCACCACTTAGGAAGCCCCGTCCACCTGGTACCTTCCTGGTTGTCGCTCTTGTCCCTACTTAAGGAGCCCTCCAGCCTCTTTTCCTTTGCAGCTGTCAGAAGGTGCCCTGCCCTTCCCCTGCTCCTTACCTGCACCTTCTGATCTGCTGTCCTTGGAAGAGGATGATGATTTCTCCTGGGATCTTGAATTTTCCCTTGGTGTCTTATCCTTTGATTTCCTATCATGTAGATAAGGTCTGGCTCCCTCAGAGGCCACCTTGACAGGGATTGGTACCTGTCTGAGGGGAACTCCGGGGAGCCAAACCCCAAAGATCAGGGAAAAAGCTGGATGGAGCCAAAAAACCCTGATGCAGTGTCCTTCTGTGGGTAGGTCCGGGTTGTCAAGGGAATGCACACAATTGGGAAAATGAGTATGTCCTGGGTCTGGACTTTGACAAGAAGATATATTCCGGGGTGCAGATCTTGAAGATAACGAAGGATTCGGTAAATATGACTGTAGCGTAAATCCAAGTAATAGGTCTGGAAACCCGAATGAAGCGGCCGATGTCAGCCGCGGTGTGAACGAAGGGTGAGCACACGTAGAATGAAGGAGAGACGGTTTGGAGTATCGCGGAAGGAAAAGGTAAGAAACAATAAATTAGGAACTCACTTACCAGATATAGAAAGATCCCACAAAAGAAAACAGTAGGGAGCACGGAAAGCCGTAGGAGAAGGCGGAACCGGAGAAGCGGAACCGAAAGCTAGAATGGCGTAGCCGCCGGCAAGGAAAACAAAAGAGAGGAAGATAGTAGCGAGCAGGCACTGAAAAGAAAAGGAAGCAGAAAACTTCTGAGGATGCTCAGCGAAGTAGCCGGACTGAAAGGAGCAAAAGAGCTATTAACAAAACTCTTTAGGAAGGCAAAGGAGGGCTGCTAAGCGTGGTTAGCTGCGGAGCGCTGAGTATCAGTAAGCAGATACAACGCACCGGTTGGTGGGCGGGGCTTAGTAATATACACACGGCAGCCATCTTAGGTGAGGACTAGACCGTCTGATAAGGAACTCTAAACTGCAGTGTGTTTCCAAGCATGCCAGAGTTTCCATGGTCGAATCCTGACAGTGTAACACCTTCCCCTCCGGAGACCCCCCGGGTTCCCAGGGTGTCGCACGTGAAAGCGTCTCAACAACTTAGGAGTGTGAATGTGGTGTCTGGGATCCCATGTTCTTTCTTCAGCTGAATATCCCTTCCAGTGGACCAAGTACTGGACTCTGCCTCTACGATAATGAGAATCCACCAAATACTCGACTTCATACTCCTGTGGCTCCTGTCTAGCGGGGGTCTTCATTCTCTGCGTCCGTCCATTGATATGGATCCTCTTTACATTCCTTGAGCAAAGAGGTATGGAACACCGGGTGTACCCGTTGAAGACTCTTGGGTAAACGTAGTTTGAAAGCTACAGGGTTCACTCGAGCTAGGATGGGAAATGGACCCAAACATCGGGGGGCAAACTTGCCAACATGAATCCAACAAGGTAGGAATTTAGTAGATAGCCAGACTAATTGTCCTGGTTTTCATTCAGGGTTAGCTAGCCTACTCTGATCGGCCCACCTCTTGTGGGTCTGTTGGCTAACCTCTAAGGCCCTCTTTGCCATATTGTGGACCTCCTTGAGTTCAGTTAGCTTGTCCTCAATAGCTGGAGTTCTCGTGGATTGTATCCCAGTAATGGCATTTGCTGAGGATGGTATCCATAGGTGCAATAGAATGGACTCATTTGGATGGAAGTGTGATGAGAGTTGTTATAAGAGAACTCGGCTTGAAAGAGGAAAGATGACCACCTTTCCTGTTTGTTGCTGCAAAAGCATCTCAGATATTGTTCGAGTGTCACGTTGAGTCTTTCTGTTTGTCCGTTACTTTGTGGGTGGTAACAGGAAGAAAGAGCTCTGTGAATTCCTAGTTGTTGACATAAAGTGGCCCAAAACTTTGAAGTAAATTGAGTCCCTCTGTCGGAGACTATCGTTTGAGGTAGTCCGTGGAGATATACCACATCTTGAGAAAAATGGAGGCAGTTTCAGGAGTTGAAGGCAGTTGGAATAAAGCAGAAAAATGTGCATTCTTGCTGTAGGAGTCTATTGTGACCATGATGGCAGTCATATTCCCTGAACTGGGCAGGTCTACAATAAAATCCATTGATATGTGCTCCCATGGACGACCGGGTAACTGGGGTTCTTGAAGCATTCCGAGAGGTTTGCCCATTCTGTATTTGTTTGCAGCACAAACAGGACATGAGGACACATATTTCTCGACATCCTTGCATAAGTCGGGCCACCAGAAGCGCCGACTGATCAGATCATAGGTCTTCTTGATACCCGGGTGTCTGGAGAGGGGTAAATCATGACACCATGAAAGGACCTGATCCTGAAGTTTCTCAGAAGGAAGGTACAGAGTCGTGCCATGATAGTAAAGGTTGTCGCACCCTTGGGTTACAGTGACGGGGAAGCTGGGTTGTTGAGCATACAAGGTTATGAGTTCATGAAGAAAAGGTGACACATTAGCTATCACTTTTAGCTCTGGGAATACGAGATCGTGCTCTTGGTAAAAACCTGTCTCATCTCCTTGACTGCGAGAGAGGGCATCAGCCATCTTATTTTCTGATCCAGGTATGTATGTTATTTGAAAGACAAATTGGGCGAAAAAGTATGCCCATCTAGAATGTCAGGCATTAGAGTACTCCATTTGTTGTAATACTCGTAGATTTCGATGATCCTTTTGGTTAAGGAAACAGTGTGCTGCCCCCTGAAGATGATGTCGCCATTCCTGACAGGCTAGCTTAATGGCTAGGAGCTCTCTTTCCAGGACAGAGTAGTTACGCTCACTCTTTGTCAGAGTCTTAGAATAATATGCAACAGGGTGGGTTAGTCCATCATCTGCTTCTTGTAATAGGACTGTGCCAACAGCTCCTCCAGAGGCGTCTGTCTCAAGTAAAAAGGGTTTATCTTGATTTGGTTGTATCAATATCGGTGCAGAGGTAAATAATTTCTTGAGATGAGAGAAAGCTTCTCTTTGTTCTTGGCCGAATTGAAACTTGATTCCTTTTTTAAGTAACACTGTAAGGGGTAGCATTAGATTTGAAAAGTTTCGGATGAATTGGCGATAAAAATTAGTCAAACCCAAATATCTTTGTATGTCCTTGACACACCTTGGTTCCTTCCATTCCAGGATAGCCTTAATCTTACAAGGGTCCATCTCTAAACCATCCTTTGAGAGGATAAATCCCAAATAAGAGACTGATGTGACTTCGAATTGGCATTTTTCTGGCTTCACTATGAGTTGGTTGGTTTGGAGACGGCGTAGAACCTTCTTTACCAAAGTGCGATGATCCTGAAGTTCTCGTGAAAATATCAGAATATCATCCAAGTAGATGACTACTGAAATAAACAACATTTCAGAGAATACCTTGTTGATGACTCTTTGAAATATAGCCTGGGCATTTACTAGACCAAACGGCATCACTTTATATTGGAATAACCCAAACAGGGTTCTAAATGCGGTCTTCCATTCATCCCCACTTCTTATTCTCAGGAGATGATATGCTCCTCTGAGGTCCAGTTTGGTGAAATATCTTGCCCCTTTAACAGATTCCAAAATGTCTCTTATCAATGGCATGGGGTAGCGGTCTCTCATGGTGATTTGATTGAGACCTCTCTAGTCTATACAAGGTTGCAATTCTGATGAATCCTTTTTTGGAATGAAAAACAATGAGGCCTCCCCCGGAAGACCTTGATTCTTGGATGAGTCCGTTCTGTAGATTAGCATCTAAATATTGTCTTAGAGCCTGTCTCTCAGAAAGCGATAATGGGTACATTCTTTCAAAAGGAACATCCGACCCTGGGGGTGTTTCAATAGCACAGTCTTCCGTTCTATGCAGAGGTAAAAGTCTGGGTATGGTGTCCTTAAATACCTCCGCATATTCCTGGTATTAAAGAGGAATTGAGGATACTATCTTGAGGTTGGACGATCTGTTCTCACCAATCTCTTCCTTTCTCTGAGGAGTGGTCATGCAATGGCTCTTACAAAAGGAAGAGTCAAAACTTACTCGGTTGGAGGCCCAATCTATGTTGGGGTTATGCTTCCTCAACCATGGTATTCCGATCACCAAAGGAAAATGTGCTGCTCGGATTAAATCAAATGCTACCAACTCTTGGTGTTCACTTAATGCCATCTGTAAGGGTAAGGACTCCATACTTATGGGTCCCGAGGACAATGGGGTACCATCCGCCCATTCAACAGGTATCAGCCTTTCCTTATGTTGTACAGGTACTTGATTCTCTCTGGCCCAATTGATGTCCATGAAGTTGCCTGCCGCCCCACAGTCCAACATGGCTAATACCTCCATGGGTTTTGTATCTTAGTCCACAATTTAATATGAAAAACCATCAGACTGTTATCCTCCTTTATTTCGATGGGTCTTGTGAGATAGCAAGGTTGGTAGACCTTTCCCCCGACACCTCCCTTGCATAGGACCGGGGGCTGTATTTTTCCTTCCGTCGTGGAGGTACCTCTGGACAGTCTCTGAGAAGGTGTTTGGAGGAGCTACAATACATACAGAGACCTGAGTCTCTGCACCTCTTTCGTTCGGTTGGTGTTAAGGGTCCACGGGTGGCTCCTATCTGCATAGTTTCTTCCATAGTTGGAACTTCCCTAGATGGTGAAGGAGCAGGGTTAGGAGATGGAGAGAATAATTGAGGTCTTTGTCTTTCCTCTCGGCGTTCAGATAGCTGGAATTCGATCTGTAAGGAGAGTGTCATAAGGTCTTGAAAGGAGGGAGGTCATGCTACTCGAGCCAGTTCGTCCTTTATATCGTTGTGGAGTCCTCTTCTAAAAATGGTCTGTTTTGCTGAATTCAGCCAGTCCGCCTTAGCGGCCAATCTCAGAAAGCGGGAGATGTAACTTTGTAAATCTGTGGTTCCTTGTTTGACATCCAGAATAGCCTCCAACGACATCTACAGGACTTCAGGACGGTCGAATCTCCCCTTGAACTGTTCCACAAATCTGTCGAAATCATTAAGAGCTGGATCATTATTTGAGACCAGAGGGGTTGCCCAAGCTAGGGCATTACCTGTTAGGTTTACAATAAGAAAACCCACCTTGGATCTGGCTGTCTCATAGGCATGGGGTCTAAAGGCAAAATGCACCTGGCAGGCATCTAAAAAATCCTTAAGACCTCCTGGATAGCCATCATATTTACCAAATGACAACGGCATGGGTGGTAAGTCAACTTGATCATCTCTATTTAGCACTACTTGTTGATAAAGTGCAGCGTTTTCAGTTTTGAGAGAACGCACCTCAATTGTGAGGCCCTGCAGAGCAGTTACTAGTTCTTGGTATTGTTCTAGGGAAGCCATCTGTTTGGTCAGGCGTTGTATTCTGTCAGAACGTGCCCTGCCCTTCCCCTGCTCCTCACCTGAACCTTCTGATCTGCTGTCCTTGGAAGAGGATGATCATTTCTACTGGGATCTTGAATTCTCCCTTGGTGTTTTAGGAGCAGGTGCAAGTGGACCTAGCTCACCTGGCCTAAGCCCCGCCCACCTGGTGCCTTCCTGGTTGCCGTTCTTTTCAGCAGTTGGCAAGCCCCGCCCACCTGGTGCCTTCCTGGTTGCCACTCTTTTTCATCACTTAGCAAGCCGCACCCACCTGGTGCCTTCCTGCTTGCTGCTCTTTACCCTACTTAAGGAGCCCTCCAGCCTCTTTTCATTTGCAGCTGGGGAGCAGGTGCAAGTGGTCCTAGGTCACTTGGCATAAGCCCCGCCCACCTGGTGCCTTCCTGGTTGCCGATTTTTTTCAGCACTTGGCAAGCCCCGCCCACCTGGTTGCCACTCTTTTTCACCACTTACCAAGCCCTGCCCACCTGGTGCCTTCCTGCTTGCCGCTCTTTAACACCACTTAGCAAGCCCCACCCACCTGGTGCCTTCCTTTTTGCCATTCTTTTCCTTACTTAAGGAGCCCTCCAGCCTCTTTTCCTTTGTAGCTAAGGAGCAGGTGCAAGTGTATCTAGGTCACCTGACCTAAGCCCCACCCACCTGGTGCCTTCCTGGTTGCCGCTCTTTTTCACCACTTAGCAAGCCCCACCCACCTGGTGCCTTCCTAGTTGCCACTCTTTTTCAACACTTAGCAAACCCCGCCCACCTGGTGCCTTCCTGCTTGCCGCTCTTTTCCATACTTAAGAGCCCTCCCGCCTCTTTTCCTTTGCAGCTGGGGAGCAGGTGCAAGTGGATCTAGGTCATCTGGCTTAAGCCCCGTCCACCTGGTTGATGCTCTTTTTCACTATTTAACAAGCCCCGCCCACCTGGTGCCTTCCTGCTTACCGCTCTTTTTCACCACTTAGCAAGCCCCGCCCACCTGGTGCCTTCCTGATTGTCACTCTTTTCCTTACTTAAGGAGCTCTCCAGCCTCTTTTCCTTTGCAGCTGGGGAGCAGGTGCAAGTGGATCTAGTTCACCTGGACTAAGCCCCACCCACTTGGTGCCTTCCTGCTTGCCAATCTTTTTCACCACTTAGCAAGCCCCGACAACCTGGTGCCTTCCTGATTGTCGCTCTTTTCCCTACTTACGGAGCCCTCCAGCCTCTTTTCCTTTGCAGCTGGGGAACATGTGCAAGTGGATCTAGGTCACCTGGCCTAAGCAACACCCATCTTCTTAGCCCTGCTTCTTCGTTCCTACTCTTATCTCTTAGATCAAGGCTGTCTCTCGCCCGGGAGTCTGAAGCAAAGGGCAAACAAAGAAAAGGGCAATTCCTGTTTGGACCTGTTCGGACCAGGACAACCCAGGGACCAACCCCCTGCTCAGACAGCAAGTTAGCATGCACCAACATGTGTTTACTTCCTCTGTCTCCACAGGCCATCCCCATCCCCTCTGGTTCCCCCGTGATGTTCCCTTGTACCCCCGCTTCTCACACACAGATGTTGCCTGTTTTGCTTGATTCTTCTACCCGGCTTCCCCCCTGTTCCCCTTCAGCCTACTTCTGGAGTTCCTGTCTTCATCTTGTATCCTGGCTTGCAACATGATGTGTTACTACTGACTTCTGCAATTGTATTCGCTCTCCCCTCTTTCTTCTCCACTCTTTTTGACTGCTTACTCTCTGTTCTCCCCTCCTCTCCCTTCTGCTATATCCTCTCCTCCTCCCCTTCCTTTCTTCTATGCACTTACTCTATCAGAATTGTCCCTGGACCTTGTATGATAGCAACCTCGTCTGTCTCCTTCCACCTCCCCTTACTGTCACCCCCACACCCCCATCCAGCACTATCTGAAATGTTGTCAGGCCTTATATGATAGTTGTATGAAAGGAAAAGGATCAGCCTTAGAAACAGTCTAGGCGCTCCAAGTGGGAGACGTTTTAAGAATACGTTGTAATAGGAGTAGAGATGCTGCAACTAAGGGATGCCACAGAGGCTGACCTGGGCTTGGACAAAACTGAAGAGAAAAAAATCCCTCCTGTCGCGCTTCTCAATAGGATTAGATATTGACACTGGTGAGTGAATTTCAAAAAAATTGAAGATTTTTAATTTCTTTTCATATGTATAGACACATATGGGTCAAAGGACAGGTTAGTTGCAAACAAGAAAATAAATCACACATGAAGTATCTGTTGTCAATGTAGAATCCAATTACATGCAAAATAATAATGTCCTTAGTTACTTTCACTAAATCTTAGTACTTGGATCACTTGGGTCTAGATTCTCGGTTCTTAAATCAGGATTTCTAATAGTGCTAAAGAGATAGGACCTCAGTTGTTGTCACTGGGTCTGGGTTTCCTTTGGTTCGAGTGGATCCTTAATGAAATTGTGGCCTTAGTTAGATTCACTAGGTCTTCTTATTAATGAGAGACAATGTCTTTCTGAGAGTGGCTCAAAGTTCCAAACTGGAATTACAAGAGCAATTGGCTCTGAAATTGGAGTAAGTCCTTGGGCGGACAGTCCTGTAGTGGACACAACTTAGAAGTGAAAAGTGCAGTTCCTCTTGGGAGGGCAGTCCTGTAGTGAACACTACTTAGAAGTGAAAAGTGCAGTTTCTCAACACGTGGTTCCCCACCGCATGGTCGCCGTGGTTCTTCAGAAGGAATATGTAGTATGTTGAGACAGAAGTTGTCTGAGAGGAAGAAGGAAAAAGAAGGGTTTAAAGGAGCATTAGGTCTTGTGCTTTCTAATATTTGAGGTGAAACACTATTAGTAATTATTAGCGCATTAAATAAGGTACTTACAGGTTTGTGGATTCAGTATTATGAGAATGATTGGTTCAGCTCGGTAAGAAGAGCGCTTGTTGATTGTTGCAATAGGTCTGATCTGAAATAATTAGATTGTACGCTTGAGGCAATAAGCAACACAAACTAAGACAACAGGAAGCACGCTGGATTTGTTTAATGGACACCTGCAACACTGGATTGAATACAGATCAGGAGCTATGCCACTTCCTGTAAAGCTCCCAAGTGGGCATAATCCTCACCATAAAACACAAATCTAACCTCCACCATTTAGGTTATACCACACCATTACATTACACAATGTCACATCAGCCTTCTACCCAATTATTCTAAACATGTTGACGCTCTTCATTATTAACATACCTGATACCTCTATTGTCTTACCAAGAACGTTTTCCAATACTCTCATCAATTACCTTTTCCACCTTAGACCGCATGACCCTCTAATTACATCATCGAATCAGCCATTGTTTTTTCCTTTTCAAATATAGAGCATGTCTTGCACTTTCTAATTGAAACTCATTTCTAGCATCCACTCACTCATGTGCATCCTTTTTTGTGCAAGAAAGGAAGTTTTGCAAACGATCCTAATGAGCCAAATTCTGCAACCCTATCGTTGCTATATGCCCAGTCCCATTTTCCCAAGGAATCTTTCAAGGATTTCAACACCGCCCCCTTTCCATATTCCCATTGTGGGACAAAAGCAATTCTCTCAAAGATATCCTAGATTTTTTTTTTTAAAGCTATTCAGGGCCCCCATATTTCCTCCCTTAAGCCCTTCATGTACAATGTGCAGTAATGAGCCTTGCTGTGCATACTTTATTTCGATGTATAGCTTGGCTCTGTTTAGGTCGATTTGGGTAGATAGAGAAATCAACCCCAGTTCTAGCCGAATGGCCTGGATAGGTGTTTAGTTAGAGAGACCTAATATTCTCCTCCATATCACACCTTCCATCACATTCGCCCAACCCGACCAATCAGAGAAAGATGCTTCCAAAGCATACAGGAACATAGCCACCAGCTTTTGCTTATAGATATTGATGATTCCCAGTAGTCTAAAGCCGCTGTTTTCTTGGAAAAGCTTACAACAGCTGCTAAAGTTGCCATTATCTTGGTGTGTTTATTCTTTTGAACTAATGGGTTAATTTTCTTCCTTTAACCACATATTTCCTGGCCTAGATATTTGCAGCTGTTGACTTTCTTTATTGTTCCCAATGAACATAGTATGGTGTTTTTTTTACAGCAATGGGCCCCAAAGCTCATAAATTGTTTTTTTTTTTAAATTGATTGTAAGACCATTCTTATCTGCATATTCACACAAGGCAGAAGCACTATTACAGATGCCCACATAAGTATTGTACATGATTATAATATCATCTGCATAGCAGATCCACCCCATTTTATGGGAGCCGATTTTGGGAAAAGCATTCATTTTATCTTTGAAGATGTTACCAAAGTCGGACATGAACAAGTTGAAAAAAACAGGCGCTAGCGCACATCCTTGTCTTACACCTTTTAGAATAATAAAAGACTCAGATAGGGTACCTCGATTGTCTAAGCGTATCTGGGCTTTACTATCATCATATATCTTCCTACATAGATACAACAAGTTTGCGGGAATACCTCGAGCTTCAAGTTTCTTCCAAAGTCGCCCCCGCTCTACCGAATCAAAGGCAGAGGTAAAATCTACAAAGTGGTAGATTTTTATCTTGGTTAGCCTGGTCAATAAAGGTGCTTAATATAAAGATATTATATATCGTAGCATGGCCTTTCCTAAAGCCTGTTTGGGCTTTATCTAGTATGTTTTCACTAGTAATCCACTTATAGATTTCTTTTTATATCAATGCGCAGAAAATCTTGCTAGGAACATCCGTAAGGGCTATTAGCCTATAGTTCTCTGGCAGATTGCGTTGACCACTCTTAAATATAGGGATGATATTAGCAGTCTTCCAGGAATTAGGCATCCTTCCAGTATCGATGAGTTTTTGGTACATAATTAATAGAATATCAGCCCAGGTTTCTGGGTTTTCTTTTAGGATAATATTGCAAAGGCCATCAGGTCCCGGGGCTCTAGAGTTCTTTAGCTTCTTTATTATTAACACTATATCTTCCCTACATATGTTCATGTTGCTTATGGGACAGATTTCAAGTTTTAAGGATTCTCCTTTAAACTTTTTTGTTAGGAAGTTTATCCAAGTATAACCGTCTATGGGAATTAACAGATCTGGATTACCAGCATTGTTCATATTTCTGAAGCAGGCCCAGAACTTCCTAGCATCTCCTTCATTTAATATTTTAACCATAGATTGCCAGGCAGCATTCTTCTCTGATGTCTGATAATACTTAATCATATTACAGTACTTATTGCAGATCTGCCTTCTGCCTTTTTTACTTTCTTCTGAGCTCAGACACAACTTGTTTAATTGTCTCAGGTTTCTTCGCTTCTCCCTTTTCATATCCCTTATGTTTTTGTCAAATGGTCTGCTATAAGTAACCACCTCCTTATGGGGACGCACATTCCCTGGAGATGGCATCATAAAAGAGAGATTATAGGAGAACCAGGTAACCATATTGTCTACTGAGGTATCGAGTAGCTGCACTGGGTCAATTGTTTCACTCCACCTTTTGGCCTTTGCCAGATTAGTATCTGAGCAACGAATTCTGGTACCTTTACTGCCACTGTATACCTCCCCCACTGCATCTCTCACAGGGGTACCATGTACAATTCCATTCTACTTTGTAAAAGATAATGGAAACTAAAAGTATTATTCAGAGTTTCAAAACTTAACGTTTGACCGGACAACTTGTCACTTATACAAATATAGTCTAGTGTAGAGGTATGAACATTGTTAGTCCATGTTACAGTGTTGGGGGATGTATCACAGTTGCTTCCATTTAGCAGCTGTAGTGTGTTTTCGCTGATAAATGTTCTCCAGATAGCTGCTTTCGTTAACACACCCATATCGACTGTTAATAGATTAGCATTAAGATCACCACCTAGTATGATACTCAGGTCTCCTCCTGCCATGTTTTGATCGGCAAGGGCTTCACATATTGTCTGTTGAGTCTCAAAAGTTTGAGATAGTCCTGGAGGGTCATATATATTAACCAGCAAGATTTTACAATTATTGGGCATATCGGCTACCACCATCAGCACATTTGGATTGTTTGGAGATATAATACACTCTTGTGAATTCAGTCTGTTGGGGACTAAGATAGAGAGGCCTCCAAATGGGCGACCCTTTTCTCCTTTTTTTGCAACATTATGGTACGATTTGAAACCATCAAACACAGCACCCTTTATAAGCCATGTTTCCTGTAAAAAAACAATGAGTGCATCCTTTAATAAACCAAAGTAACCATTTTCAGCAAAAAAGATGGGATTGGCCCCTAGTGTTCCAGGATATAATGGTAGAATCTAATCATTCTCCATTAGATACTCGAGGCAAAAATGAACAACCATTCCCAGTGTGACTTATTTATAACATTACCCTTCTTTGGATCACTTGGCTTTTGAAAGTTTTTAGCACTTATAATAGATACAGATTTACTATCACGGCATCCCACCTCACTTTCTTTTGCATCCAAAACATAACCATTGCTCCTTAGTTCTTCCTTGTGATCTCTCACAAGACTTACCACCGCCTCAGAGTAGCAGTGAATGCGGCTATAGTTGCCCTTACAGGGCTCCACAAATTTAAAGTCCCCACTCTTCAATATTCTTAATTGCAATTGCTGATGTAGGGCTTCTAATAGCACTCTCCTGTTGATGACATTAGTGTTTCTTTCATTTGTACATGAGATAGTGTTGCTTGGGTCCATTTGAGGTCTCAGCCTTTTTTGTCCTATTTGACTTTACCTCTGGATTGCTTGACATTGCCCAATTTTCTTGAGCTATCTTAAAGAATTTCACCTTTGCTTTTGTGGTAGGCAGCGAAATAACTGCCGGGTCATCCTCACTATAACTATTGTTCAAAGAAGAAACATCGACATCATCAACTGAGCCTTCACTGCTGTCCTCGCTCGCAGGTTCCTCTGATTGTACGTTAGACTGCTTGCTAGAGCTAGTTTTGTTCTTGTCAGCTTCAATCACCCAAGACTTAAGAGTGCCTTTTTTTCCACCACTCATTTTTTCTGCAAGCTTTCTTGCATTTCTGGCCGCCCTTTTTCTCTCTCTTTTTGTACGATTCTTCTTTACTGTGTTTGCTGATTTTCCCTTATCAACCAGTATAATCCCTTCTTTTGCTGTATTTTGTATTTCTCTATTTCTCTTTCGTTTCTCTCTTCTAGACATGGGAGCATTTTTCTCACTCTCTTCATCACTCCCAGCCAGTATTTCTACCAAAGTAGATTCTAAGTTGACTTTACCTATTTCTTTAGTTGTATTATTTGATGATGGAGCTTCCGATCTTAGATCGACTTCTCTCAGTTTTGTTAACATATTATCCTTAACTAATCCTTTTAAGACTTCCGCATTGTTCCTTGTTTGGGCGGCCGAGGTATAGCAAAGCCTTAGTAATATTTTGAGTGCAAAACTTGTAGCCGTATTATGGGCATCCAGATCTTTCAATTTAGAACCTATATTGCATTTACCAAAGTCAAGGTTTAAGCTTGATGTTGCGTTATCCTGACCCACACAAGTATCTTCATTTGTTGCATCTGCCCTTCCTGACAGACGAGGGGAGCATGAGAGTTTTTCCTTGTTTGAACTCTGTATGGCATTCATAGAGATATCCTCTGTATTGGAAACTGGATCAGCCGTAATCTCAGATATCTCTACCGGTCCCGCGTACCCAGAACTCTCTAGATGTGAGATTTGACCCTCCAGACTGTATCATAGATTTAATAGGAGTTATTATTATCGAACTCTGCTGGAATGGTTATGTCATCTCTCATAATCTGAGTGTTTGCCGGTTATTCAGAATGGATTTGTGCCGTCACAGTCTGTTCCCCAAAAAAGTCTGTGATCTTTTTTCCCTTATCAGTAATTACTTGAGGACTTTTATCGCTTGTAGCCATGGGATTCCCTTTATTAGTAGATTTTTTGTTGGCTTTTATATTTTTCAGCTTGCACCGTAGCTTCATTGTATTGATCAAGCCGTATCTCGTGTACACAGTGTGCTGCTACAGCCCTGCTACCTAATTACTCAGGGAGCGAAAAAAGAAATGCTGGCTCAAAGAAAATAACATTTTTAAAAATGTCCACATTCACCAGCATTCACTAATGTCACCTTACTCAGATTCACGTGATCAAAGGATTATTTAATCCCGCAGTCTCACCGAATTCACGAGGTGAAATTGTTATAGGTTTTTCTTTTCCTAGCCTATAGGCTTTTGATCTTTATAAAATAACACAAAGAAAAAAAAAACCCTACTCATAACCAGAACAGTCATAGCTGTATTTGTATTTTTTGTGCCAATTGCACTACTAATGAACTAGGTCACTAGTAGACCAGTTTTGGAGGGGAGGTGGGTAAAGAAACTTTTCATTAGACTGAGTCTAATCAGGTCAAACTTCAGTTACCCACATTACTCGAATGAGCTGATAGCAATATAATCTGCCTTCAAGCAGACCTAAGAGGCACGATCACAAACACATACACAGAGCCAGTGGGACAGGCAGGGTTTTACGTTATAGCGGGCAAGAGTTCGTGATTGCTCCTGTCAGCCTCATCGCATACCGCTCCTCTCCCCTCTCACCTCTCCTCCCAAGCTGTCGGGCGTCCCACACCCACCCGACTCCGGGGGACAAAGCACCTCCCCACTCTGCACTGCTCAGATCTGCTCGATACTTAGCACGCCGGCGCCGTCTCTGCTCAGGACACTCTCCTTCACTTCAGGCAGCACGGCGCAGCTCTGTGGGCTAGAGGAAGGGACCTAGATCCAAGGTCTACACAGGTCTATGCAGCAGAGCGTCACTGTCAAGCCGCACCAGCAAAACACTCCAGCCGGACACGCTCGACTCACACTGGCCGCCTCTGACAGTCTGACCTATCCAATATAGCACTATTGGAAATCCTGATTTAAGAACCAATAATCTAGACCCAAGTGATCCAAGTACTAAGACTTAGTGAAACTAACTAAGGACATTATTATTTTGCATCTAATTGGATTCTACATTGACAACAGATACTTCATGTGTGATTTATTTTCGTGTTTGCAACTAACCTGTCCTTCGACCCATATGTTTCTATACTTATGAAAAGAAATTAAAAATCTTCAATTGTTTTGAAATTCACTCACCTGTGTCAATATCTAATCCTATTGAGAAGCGCGACAGGAGGGCTTTTTTTCTCTCTAGTATGATAGTTGCTTGTGTTGTTCCTCCCCTCCCTTTCTGCACCCCTCTCCCTCACCTTTTGTTTTTCTCCACCGCTACCAGAAATGTCGTCAGGCCTAGTATGGTAGTTGCCTGTCTGTTTTCATTTCCTTCCCACTCTCACCCTCCCTTCCTTATCTATGTCTTAGCTCTTGCACTATCTGAAACATTGTCAGGCCGAGTATGATAGTTAATTTCACATCCTTACTGTTGATGGCCTGTAAGAATGTCATTGTTTTTTCCCTTGTTCCCTTCCTTTGCCTTGAAGCACTTTGAACCCATTGTGTATAGGCGCTATATAAATAAACTATCATATTATATCATATCATATCTTTTGGTTAACATAACCATAGACTCCAGTGGGACTGGATTTTCCACAACTACCAAATAAAGAACTCATGGTGGCACTGGCTCGTTGCAGATCAGCACCACAATGTCTATTGTATAACCTTATCTGAGATGTGTTATTTTCGTATAAATACAAGTGTAGTCAGGACGGTGACGTATTGGGCTGTCAACAGAGATGTAATGGAGAGCCAGGTGTGGCAAGCAAGAGGTCATCGAGACATTGAAAAAGAGCAGGGAAGGGAATGGAGAACGAATGTGGAGCAGCTTAGTGCAGATAAGGGAGAGAAGTTGGTGCGGGAAAACGATGTGAAAGATGGTGGCACGTCTTTCTCCGTTTCTACTTAACAATGTGCTATGAGTTCAACAATGCAGTGTTCTGTACGACCCCAATATTTGTGAATTTGTGAAATTGGAACGGTTAAACATTCCATACCACTATCTTCTGCTTCCCTTTTAGGATTGCCGTCAATTTTAAAATTGGGACTGTCACTATATTTGTTTTCCTTGGTTTAATTGCAGTGTGGTTTTTTAAGTGCAGCAGCTTGTCTATTCCCCCTGAATGTCATGTTAATTATAAGAGATAAAAGACTTGTCATGCATTTAAAATTAAACATGTTGATTATGTCTGACAGGACAATTAAGGATAATGTATTCACAATTTATCATACTCCATCTTGAGGATCTTGACAAATGATGTTTTATTTTTCCGATAATAAAAGTAGATTGAAAAAGCAAGTAGAATTTTGTCAGCGAATTTAGCAATTCATTTACATTAATTTCCGTGTACAATATGACTGCCTTGTATATATTAAAAAATACAAGTTTGCAAATTTTGCAGATAGATATCTCTATGTCCATTAAGATCCATTAAATAGGGTTTCCTTAAAAACATCTTTAAAGCGTCTTCAACATTGAATGCATGACTGCTGGTTTATTCTGCTCTCTAACAGAATAACAACTAATCTCCGAGGAGGCACACTCCATTGCCCATGGACTCATGGCCATTGACATTACTATGTTCAGTTAGACAGATTTCACGCAATAAACAATACCCTCTTGTCCTTATTAGTCTATCACGCAATTAATACCCATCTTCAAAACCTGGGCTCAAGACTCATGAGAAAACTGACACACTAATTCAATCACATCAGTTCACAATCCGTGTCACAAACGTTCACATTTCCACAAGCGTGTGTGGCTAACAAGAGTTTGTTGCACCATGGTCCTGAAGGTCTCAGCAACATGATCTGTCATTGACACAGGCTAAATATGTTGTACTCTCTCTCTGGATATATGTACATGTCTTGGCTTCATATAATCTCAAATGCAAAATTTGCAATTTCCCATTAACTTGATATCATCTGTCTTACAACTCTGTGACAATAAGGGCAGGCTGATGAGTGAACATGCTGTCAAAGGAAAGAGGCCCCATTGCAAGTTTGGCGGTGTGGTAAAAAATGGACAGTAGTTCTCCTACTGGGTTTCTTAAAGGAATATACGTATCTCCAATTTTACTGCCCTGCAGAATACTGATTTTGAAGGTAAAGTGGAGAATTCACCAGCATCAAGAGATTCGAGGTGAATCCTCCACTTTGCCTCCATAAATGATTTACTGCACGGCTCCCAGTCAACCGACCAAAACTCACTTGGGGTCCTACAGACTTCAAACACAGTCATTTACACCACCCTAGCTAGCACCACTCCCAATCCCATGGTAAAGCTATGGAAGTGAGTGGTGGTAAAGGTAAATGGGTTTGCTGGTAAACCGTTGCACTGACAACTGATTTACCAACAAACATGTAATGTGGCCCTTCTTATATTTGTTTTATAAAGATTAAGAGGTCACACAGTGAAGCTGGCTCTGATATTGTCAGGTAGGGTACAATTGGATCGTTTTGCTTTTAGTTTTGGGGTTTACAACACAGCACAAATACTTATGTTCATTGAAGTTATATGGGGTTTATCTCCTAAACAATTTTCAAAGCTGTGGATTTGCTGGTCACACAGTCCACATTGACATGCTATACAAAAGCTTCCTTATCATCATGTCCAAGATGGTTTCAATGAAAATAATTAATTAGATGCATGTTTAAATATAAAACAGAAAATGTGAAACTGGACAAAACTGTACAAGTGAAGGAAGCAATTATATGATCAGCCCAATTACAGGGGATCAAAATGATTAGAGCTCGACAAGCAATTGCTATGTGTATGAATATCAACATATTAATGCAGATCCTTACTGTGATTGACAACAGCAAGAGAACCTGCTGAAAAGAAATTGTGTTGGGTTGAAATGTAACTTAGAAATACCTAGAAAGATGTAAAGGTAATGCAAGGAGCTTGTGAGAATAATCAAATGTCAACAGAAAAAGATTACAATTTTCTTTATGAAAATCTATTATTATCTGACACCTCCTTCTCATAAAGACGGTCACATTTTTCTCATCCAGTTCACAAATGTTGTATCTTGTATTTTGCATTCAAAATGTATGAATAAGAATAGACTGTATTAGTACCGGGGGCAGGGGGTAGCAACCTCTTGGCCAATGAGAAGGCTAGACACAGGGGTAATAGCCCTGCTGCGAGCCACCTCATGGCTGGAGGCCGCCATCCCCCCCCCCCAGGAAATGAGATAAGTGCTCCGTCGCTCCGTCCCCTTGCCTCCCGCCCCCTCCACATATTCCCTTCCCCTCCCACCTTCCCTCCACTGACCTGTTTTTTTTTTCTCCTCTTTGGGAGCGGACGCGCTGGAAACACTTCTGTCTCCAGCACGTCCGCTCCTGATCTGTAAAACACCACCATGGAAAGGAACAAGGAACAGGTAGTCCCTTCTCCTTTCCATGGCAGCCATTTTTTTTGTTTACTTGTTTTTACTGTTTTCAATGGCCGCTATGGAAAAGGAAAACTGACTTCCCTTTTTAAACTTTTTTTGTGTCTGAAATGCTGGAACACAGGCTCAGGCCTGTAACTATGTGCCCCAGGCATTAACTGAAGTGGTAATGTCCCCTTACTCAGGGCTTATTGCTTAAGTAACACAGAATTGTAAGGTCAATAAATTGCTCAAGGAATACACCATGTTGCCATCTAAAGGAAAATAAAATTCTTAGGGGGATGAATGGTCCTCAGTTATAGGTCATTGGTAGGCATTATTCATAGTGCATCACAGATTTTTCAGATTGTCCCGGTCTTGATTTAAGGTATCCAACCTAAGGTCTACTACTCTTTTTATCTTGGTGATGGTGTTTGGGATTAGAGTTAAGCAGATAAATGTTGATGTTTTATGCATTGAGTGTATTATATATTTAGTTCATCTCAATCAATCCTAGTTCAAAGCATTTCTGGAGACTCCATCAGATTTCTCCAGATACCTTATCAAGTATTAGAGAGACTTAGTTTGCTGCCAGAAAGGCTTGAAAACATGTGAAAAATTAGAAATTAAGAATCTATATGAGGTTTCATTGCCGACATCAATGTTATTTGTGAAGTGGTATCATTTGGATTCTAGCTGGTAAACTGTGTAACAGTGTATAAGCATTTTATGGCAGACATATACAACCATTAAGAGGGTAGAATGAAGTTACCATCAGCCATATTTATGACAAGTGGAGTCAAATGTTTCATATCATAGGGTACAGTCAATTATAGCAATAATACCAATGTTGGTTTAGTTATGAGTGGAGAGATTTAGTTATCAGAGGGGTGGAGTTGGGGGACTGAGATAGACACTAAAACCATAGCTGTTGTGATTTAGAATTCTTTAGGTTTAATATGGAGCCCACAGACCAAATATCGAAAGCATGGGTGGGCTATGGTGGATCGACTTGAAGACTCTATTATAACAAAGTGCCACTGCACCATGACACATGCCACAGTGCAAACAAGCGATATCAATGGCAAATGAGTGCTTTCCAACTTTGCAAAGTCCAAGAACCATTAAATAACATATAAC